>NC_064670.1:86055532-86366865 GCF_943734685.1 Anopheles coluzzii
GACGCTCCGTCTGAATGGACGGAACACAAATATTGGGCTAGGGTTGGCAAAAAGGTCCTTACTTCGCACAGAGTGTAGGATAGTTCTAACGATGTGCTAGCAGAACGGTACGGGCAACTTGATTCGCTCTTCAAAGCTTCGATCGAAATGGAAAGCACTTAAGCTGATGAAGTGTGCACAAACGGTCTAAGCTGATGAAGTGTGGCTACGAGATTTTGGGATTGTTTTCTTTTTCCTCCTCACAGTGGAGCGAAGAATAAATTGGTTGAGTTTTCTTCAGGACAATTCTTTAATGTGGCGATTGCGACGATCCTTACGGCGGAAGACGTTGTCAGTGGGCAAACAGAAACCTCCAAAATGATGTACCGAACGGCTGGCGAATGTGCACGTACCACCAATAAATCATCGGTACACAGTAGCGCGGGACCGGAAGTAACACGACATGAAAGTAGCGCCGCCGAGAGCCTTCTACGACATCCACAAAATGATCATAATTGGATGGGAGATTAAATGGAATACGGACGAAATTGTATTTCACGAAGCCTTCCGCCTTGTTATGCGTTGGCGGTTGTACACGGTTACACGACTGTCCGCTGGGGGTTTCGTTATTCTCGGGGTATTTTTTTATGTCCTGTCTTCCCTTAAGGTGTACCTGTTTGAAAGTCAAACAAGGTAGAACGCGTAATTTCTACTGACGGAATGTAATCAACGACCAACGCCGTAACTCTTCACAGAACGCATTCCGGTTAGTACAAAGGGTGGTAGAAAACCAGCCGCTCAAGATGCAGTGATTTATGAATTACAATTGCGTACCAGAGGTAGGACCGGGTGCCTGTCGACCAGGATTGCCATATGCAAATAGGTTGCAGTGTTCGTGTTGGTAGGTTCAGCAAGACACGTTTCAGAGAGTATGTCCTGTGGGTTTTCAAGGTATGGTACATGATGGTTCATAGAAGGTTCATAGAACAAGCACAATGGGGTTACTCTTCACCCGTGCCTTAGTGCGAGTGTAACAATGGTGACTGTAGCTAAATAGGATTAGCATAAATGATTTCATTAGTTTTTTCAACATAAGTTAAAGCAAGGAATCAATGGAGATTTCGATTTACAAATGTCCGTATCGGCTTACTGCTCTTCTAATCCATCTCTTTTTTCTGCTTGTTTTTAATTATTATAATCGTTTTACTTTGTTCACCATATGACTAATAATAACGCTTCCACAGAAATAAAAAATATGCAGTCGGCAGAAAGCTGAGATATATATGCGTATTACAAATGTTTCTGGAAAAACATGATAATCTACATCATTATTTACTCCATAATGACCCAGAAAATAGTGTAATCATGTAATATTTGAAATGGAATGTAGATAATCATGTAATGCAAAAAGTAATTAAAAAATAAGAAAAATAAAGAAAATAAGGAATATTTTTAATTTTTAATTTATTGGAAAAGTTTCATAGAAAGTTATTAGACAGCATAGAAAGAGGGACGAATGCAAAAAAGGAAACAACAGCTGATCTACTATTATTTAAATGTGCTGGATATGTTACAATAAATTACGTTCATCTCTTCAAGTTTTTGTGTGAGTGTAAGGAAGCAAAAGTTGAATGCGAATAAACTCGGCAGACAGCGAGGTTATCATACAGCTCCTATCATACGGGATGTCATAGTAATGGTTCTTGGATTTTAATGATTTCTAGATTTTTATGCCACTCTTATGGATAATGAGTAATGATTCTAAACATGTTTAGTTTAAACAAAACGGTAAAATGAATTTAAAATAGATACAGTTTATTAGAAGGGATTTTATAACTTGAATTTCATACATTAGCTTCCTAGACGTAACTTGCCCTTCTGTTTTAAGTGTAGTAGTTTAGTAAGAGAAAGTTCTCGCTTAAGGCCCAGCAACATTTTAAATGATAGAACACGTTGAACACTTGTTGCATAAAATATGTATAAAAAATATAAATAGTTACAGGGTATCGCACGATTAATTGGTCGGTTCACATAATTGTTTCTTTGTATCCCATGTTATTGTTATTCTTTGTTGTTTGTTATTCTTTGTATCCCATAGATATTTGGATCGTTTCCATAATTTATTGAAATTGTTTGATTGGATTTCAATGCAATTGAACCCAAAAAATCTGGGAAAGACTCATACAATCATGGGAACACACCAAAAAAATTAAATTAAAGGAACCAACCAATAAATCGTGGGAACCTGTATTAAAATTAAAAAAAGCGTGCATAACTAATTGAACTATTCGAATCTGACACAATATTGAAATTAATTTCATCATTATTTTTTATTATATGGTTATAAATCTTCATTTTAAAACATATTATAACTATCAACGCCATGATTGATACGTTTCCATAACTACCTTCTTCTTCTTCTTCTTTGGCTCAACAACCGATGTCGGTCAAGGCCTGCCTGTACCCACCCACTTGTGGGCTTGGCTTTCAGTGACTAATTGATTCCATAACTACCTACAAGCGCTAATTATCATTTTATCATTTTAACAAATTAATGAACATGGTAATACAAACCCTTTTCGATACCGAAGGTTCCGCGAATGCATCGGAAACCGTTAGTGTTATTATTACTAAACTCTCTCTCCTAGTACGGTTCGAAGCCGTCCGGAACATCACCATTAACCAGTTTACGGCGGGAAAGGAAACTTTATCATTCCGCTAAGGTTACTCGCTGAGTTCGAAATAATGTGTACAACCACCGATCGGTTCTGCAATGGAAATACCTTGCATCAGGTACCGCCTATAAGCCGGTAAGACTGCTCTAAAAAATACCCCTGGAAGGAAGTAATTTATTCCGCATTTTGTGTGCGCTCGAATGCGTTCTTCTTCTGCCAGTTTTATAATCAGTGCTTTTCTGTTGTCCTTAATGGTTAACGGCCCAGTGTCTTGCGGGTGGTCAACTGTGGAAGACTCGTTTAGGTCCGATGTAAAGGACATGATAGAAAAGAACATAAAAACATAGCATAAACATTTTGCTACCTTCGTGTGTTTACTTATGCACAGAAAAGCACGCTTCACCTGTCGCCACGCTTAGGGAAGGAATTTATTTTACAAGTAAATGAACAACTAGCACTACCACCAGCAAAGCCAACATGAAAGCGGATTGCAAATGTTGTTCTTCGGGGGTTTGCCTTCTTCTTCCTCGTGATGTCCTATACTGTAGCGTCGATTGTGTACGATGGTCAACAAAATGGAAAGAGAGCTCGTAGAGTTTCTAGTCTCAAGAGGATTTCCTGGGTTTACCAGCAACTTCAACCAGTGACAAGAATTTACTATTCCCATTGGCTTCCCGCACAATAACAAAGGCCAGCTTAATGTTTTCATAAGTTAACATGTCACTTATTGTCGTAGCAAGGGGTCTCTTTAAAATGGTCAGTTTTTGTTCGACTGTCCCCGCAACATCATTACGTAACAACATTAGTGCAATAAGTTTATCTTCAAATTTTCCAACATACTTTTTTTACAGAAGCAAGCACTGAGCAACGCTCAAACATCACACTCTACGTGAGCACGGTTGAAAGATAGTGGAAATGGATGGTTTTGCAGTTAAAGCAAATTCTAGCCTCTTTTTGACGTGCAACCAGCTGCGGTGGTTCCCTGTCGGTGGTTGATTTATGGCAAAATGCGTCGTAGCGTGCAAAGAACACAACGCTGGGAGGACGACGGGCACGATAAAATGAAGCAAACCATGTGTAGCCTACGAGCCACCGTGGAGCGTTGTAATGATGCACGACGGTGTCACAAGCCATGGGGGTCTGTAGAACACAATGAAAAATTATACTTTAACACGAATTAGCGTACAATAGTATCCCGCAAGGTTTTGAAATAAAAAGAAAATATAGCACAGCGTCTGTTGTTCAATTATAGGAAATAATTTACGATCAATGACAAACGAGTACGAAACTAATAGTGTAGTATATCATGGCATGGTAAAGATCGTTAGTAATTAAAAATGTCTTTCGAAATAATGTAGCATGGTCGTTTCTTTTAAACTAAAGCAAAATAAAGGAACATATAATTTTTAAAGTTTTAGTTAAAAACACATGTTACACATGTTAAAAACATAAACAATTTTTTTTTAATGAGAAACATACTTAATCCTTACTTGTGCGTTATTTCTTTCAAAGAATTACATCAAAGCGTTGTTAAACATCAACATGAATCATTGCAACGTTTAAATATAGTGCCAACAACAAGTTGCTCACCACATTTACGCTTCATTTTCTGAAGCATCAATTTCACTCGACTGTGTATGTGAGCTTTTGATGACACAACCCTATTGACTGTATTACGTATTCTACGAATATGCCATATCTTTTCATGATTCATGTTCCGAGCATCAGAGCATAGAATTAACTTAAAGCATAGAAGTGAACATATATAGCTAGTGTAGAATATTCTAAGTATAGTATATAGAAATATACTATGTATAGTAAAAAAAAATATATATATAGTAGTATAGAAATATTCAAGTGTATTATATCCATTTCCTGTTTGCATTTTTATTACCGTTTATAATTTTGCTTCATTCCAAGAGTTTATTAAAGGCTGACGATGATCATTAAATAGGATAAAAAGGATGTTTTGCAGAAGAAACGTTTTAGATGCATACCGTAATGAATAAATGCCTGCATTATTTTAATCAAATTTAAATCGCGCTGTTCATGTTGACTCACTGACCAAACTACATCTATATCGAGGTTACCCATTGGAGTCTACAGCTCGACATTAAAAAAACTCAATATTGCAATAGTTCCTAAGGGGTATAAATTCCGCAATGAGTTGATGACAAAGCATAAATGACTCTTTCAGAAGGTAGATGCGTGGCAGCTACACTGATGGAAGGAAAAGGATTATAAGCGAAAGCGAATCCAGTACATAAAGCGGTACGCAAATGAGTACGAAATGAAGCAACGGGCATGAAAATAGATTTGTAGAAAAAGGATGCAATGGTTAAAGTATTTGTAGGATAGAAGAAGTTACAGCCTTTTCTTACACAGTGTAAGAACATAGCGAAACGTTGAAGGACAGTTTGTTTTGTTCTCCAGAAATACCAGTTCCTTTTCGCTGAAAGATTTGCTGTTGACGGTATCACGCACCGTGGGCGGGTTTGTGTTGCTATTAACCATGGCTCGATTTAACATGGTAGTAAATATGCTATAACGAGACACAGGACAAGCCATTTTTCCCAATTTGCAGCTCCCGCTGGCAATGGCCCTGTTGCTTTCTCGTTTATCATAATTGCCGTGGGTGCAGCATTGCGTTACACGTGACATGATTCTACTCTCATTGTGCGATGTTTACAGAATGTTTTCGTTAGTGATATTTCTCAGAACGCAATATTCATCGATGACAAATACCGATGTCCTTTGTTACGGCGTGTTTGGTTTCTTCGTATACATAGTAAATGGTCATGGTAGTTTTCATATTTTTATTGTTTTATGATAATTTTTTAACATTAAGCACACTTTTCTTCCGAAAATATAATAATAACAATAGCTAGTAATAGTTCCACTGCCGCCATTTAAAAGGATCATTCTTGTTATACTAAATGCTCATTTGTTCAAAATTATTTTCCATACGATTTTACACGAGAAATCGCCAAAATTGGTCATTTAGCGTACTGAAGAAAGACTATTTATTATCTTTTTTTTTCACTGATTTGTATACATTCTTTAAGGAATCATTTTTAATGTATATTTTAGAACAGTCTACGATTTAGCATCGTATTAATAGCAGTCATATTCAAAAGAGGTAGAACATCACCATCATGCGTCATTTTGCATTTGTTTGCAGTTTTTCTTTTCTGTAAATCATGTGATTTGCTATTAGACTTTACCAGTGCAAAGTCATCTTTGTCTGGCCCTGCCGAGTATTACATTCCACCGAAAGTTCAACAGTCGAGAATTGAGCCAGAATGCGCTAGCTAGACCGGTAACAGCAGCGATAATTGAATCATACCTAGACACGTGCTTCCTTTCCACACGCAACCGCCGCCAGTTGCGTTACTAATGTAATGGGTGTCGCGCAGCGTAAGCACCGCGCCGTAGCTGTGAAGGAGAAAGCACGGTACATAATTAAGGACGGTCGGATGTGACGTGCAGCGTAATGACTGAAATCAATTAGATTAGATTATTCCTGCAGCGGCAAGCACAAAGTTATGGCAGCGCGAGGCGAATCGGGATTAGATTAAGACGCTATCACAATTTTCATTAGTGCGCAATGATGCAGGCGAAGCATTAATAGTTCGTTAAATAAAAGTTAAATTGGTAGCACCCGGGGGTAATTACTCACATCGAATTCGTATATGCAACGGTGTGACCCGTTTCGATAA
This sequence comes from Anopheles coluzzii, assembly GCF_943734685.1. Classification (NCBI taxonomy): domain Eukaryota; kingdom Metazoa; phylum Arthropoda; class Insecta; order Diptera; family Culicidae; genus Anopheles; species Anopheles coluzzii. The sequence continues at coordinate 86,061,906 of NC_064670.1, forward strand.
AAAAAGAGAGAAGAAAAAGATTCATCCCATGACACTGGCAGCTTTTACTGTCTTGATTTGCAGCAAAGAATTTCCTCCACGGAAGCTTCCAAATGGTTTCACAAAAAGGAGGAATTTCGCGTTGAGAATGTCTTTGCTGTGCACACTTTCCGGTTCCGGGAATTTTGGAAACCGTTTTTGAGACTTCTCCAACTTGTCAGCGTCAGCTGTTCTCGGTCACGATTTCAACGTTTTGTGCGAGGATCTGAACACATAATCTTACAAGATGAAGCGAAACGGTTGAACAGAGTAACAATCAGTGAGCTTTACTTTTACTTCTGCAAAATGCGCACAGCATTCTACAGCTCTTTTTTTTTAAATTAGCCGTCATCAGCCGACACACCAGCATTCTGAAATGTACATAACTTCTTGGTAAGTGTTCGCCAATACGACAGTATTATCTTATAAGCTTTATACCCTCGTCGACGTTTTACCCGTGAATAATTGAAAAATATTCCCTTGCCTAATGGTGTAATAAAAATGGGCCGTACGCTTTGCACCGTCCACACACTCCTTTTGTGTGGGAAATGTGTAGGAAATGGCTGTACCGATTTGGGACAGAATGTTACAGAGGTCATAACATTCGATTGCTACAATTCGCTACGAATGATTCGGTGCTCGCTAGCTAAACTTTTACCCTACGCTTTCCAAGGATCGCCCAGGGATTTCGGTGTGCCTACCCATCCCGTCGCGCGGATACGCGAATCGGAAGTCGCGTAAAGGGTGCAAAGTTTGCAATCCGCTAAGCGCCCCCACTGCCCGCCAGCCATCCATGTGTCTACCCATGTTCCATTAGAACGCGTTGGTCACGTTGTTTTCGTCACACATGGAAGTGAGCCGCGTATTTTTACGCTGTTTTTGCCACTGAGAGCTTGCTGAAGTGTAGCCTGTATGTGGGGATGTGTTGGTCTCGTTCAACGTAGCAACATTCGGGCACAATCTGTGAAATCGCATGAGCACGCTCGGCTGCTGCCATCAAAAAGCTTTTCCTTCTGTGTGCGATTGGTTGGGTGCGATGTGTTTTTTTATTTGCAACTTTCGCTCTATCGCTATTTTTCCCCCACGGAAAAGCTGGTTCCATTTCGGGTCAAAGATTGATTCATCGTCACATGTCATAAAATGGAATCCTTCGCTTTTCGCCGGGTGACGTAAAATTCAATTTCCAGCGCACTCCCGACCAATACACCACACACAAACACACGGATTTCGTGGAAAAATTGCACCGTTGGGGCGAATCCCGCTACATAAAATGGGATCGCGTTTTGTTATGAAATGCCCCGGATGTCCTAGCATACCCACGACCTATCTGTATGCATGTGTGTGAGTGTGCGTGTGTGTGCACACATGTGGTTCCGTGCTACAAAAAGGAAGGAATATGCTACGGAAATTAAGCGTATCTCAATTCCGTTATATTTCCGATCGAATCCGAAGCATCCTGTGTTTCTCGTGGGACGATCACTGAACGGGCGCGGGCCACCGAGGGACGGAAATGGGAAATGGGAGTTTTGAACTTTGGCTTGGCGAATCAAGTGAACCGTGCCACATTCTTGCCGCAACTGTACGAAATGAAAGGATAAGGTATATCGCTTCGAATAGACGCATGGGATCCCTTTGATTTAGCGAAAACTTATCAAAAACCGATTTCGATCGTACCTGTGAAAAGCCTACTAACTAGGTAACTATTTTTAACGTGTGTTGTTTTGTTACAACCTCCCTTACTGGTAGGGTATAGTTCCAGAGGCAAGAAATTTATGAAAACATGTTTGTGTGGAACATTGATGGAAAATTAGTGTAGCCAGGTGGGTGCTTCAACCTGCAGGTTGATATATTTAGCATAGTTAATTTTGTCTGGGCAACACGAACCTTGGTAGATAGTTTGTTTGGTTGTGACGTACATACAATTTGTTTTAAATATATAGCTAAGTATATTTAAGGCAATATTTCTTAATTTACTTACATATTTAATCATTTTTTCGGCGCTACACCCGCTTAGTGGACTGCAGTAGTGTTTAAAACTGGCCACAGCTTGTGGTCTCTTAATATCGGGGTAGTGATGGGTAAAGTTGGCAAAAATCCGGAGTCGACTCCGATCCGACTCCGATAAATTCGGAATTGACCGGAAGGTGTCCGTGCTGCAATATCCGGAGTCGTCCGGAGTCGTTCGGAGTCGTTTGGAGTCATCGGAGTCGTCCGGAGTCGACCGGAGTAGGAGTCTGCCGGAGTCATTCGGAGCCGTTCGGAGTCGTTCGGAGTCGTCGGAGTCGTTCGGAATCGTCCTGAGTCGCCCGGAGTCGGAGTCGTCCGGAGTCCGACTCCAGACGACTCCGAACGACTCCGGCTCCGGCGACTCCGGACGACTCAGAACGACTCCGACTCTGGGTGGATCTAGAGGCTCCATTTTGCCGGAGTCGGAATCGAACTAACAATAGTCGGAGTCGGATCGGAGTCATGGGTGTGCTCCATACAGCACATCACTAGACCGGTACATTGTCTGTACTCGCTAGTATAATTTCGATTCTCACTAGCCCATCTGGCGGCGGCTGGTGGAAGCTGTTTTTGCTCATCGAAGGAATGGTCGTGGAATCGACTCAAATTTAAGTAGTATTTCATCGTTTTTTTTTCTTCAAAAATGGCTGAAATACTTGCACAACATATTCATCTGTCAATTACAAACCTTTTCCAATCCAGTTTAAGTAACAAAATGATAAAAAAAATCTGAAACGGCTCCAAATTGTTCGACAAAATACTTCGGTCAGTAGCTGCCAGATGCGCTAGTAAAAATCGAAATTACACTAGCGAGTACGGACAATGTACCCCGGCCTTTAAATTACTGTAAAAAAATAGCTATTCTCTTCTACAAACCATTTCAGACGGCTCAATGTGGATGTTTTAATGACAGTACGTATCACGTGTTCATATGTTTCACAATAGCTCGTTTCACGTTAAGTGTGTCCGTGAGAAACATCCGTTAGGGTCAATAAGGTAGTGTTCAAAATGTTCAAATAAAGATCCGGGTTTCTTTCGCAGAGTTTTGATAATATAAAATTCCCAAAATCATTGTTATAGATAGTTGAACATAACGAGTGTGAAAGGACCTTTTCGCTCCTTTAAGATTCTAATGATGTAAATGTAAACAATTTGTGATAAGCGGATATGTTCCACTCTGATAAGAAATGTGCTAGAATTGAGCAGTTGTTTGAAGAGGTGGTGCAATATGGTGGTATGGTGGTCCAGTCATCGAAACATGTTTTTGTAAGCGTTTAAAGTAATCGCCTTCAATTATTTTAAAGACTTATACTTGATCATTTCAATTGACTTGCAGCAACGTCCAAGGAATGGTATTTTCATTATTAGGTACAAAAAAGAAAGGAAAAAACACACAGTGGGCGGTAATGATTCGCTGAATAAACGTTGGGTCAGAATTCTTATTGATGCTCCAACATGTCTTCCACCACACTTTCTTTCGGTGAATTTTTGGAAGAAAATTCAATTCTCCTGTAACGAGTAAAGCAGTCACACGCAACCATGCCCAATTGGCTTTCTAGAAACCTGCGAATTGTTTTGTGAGATACGCATAAGTCATTAGCAATCTCTCTCAAACTCAAATGACGGTTTTCAATCACCATCTACACCATTCTTTGAAACGTTTTCATCTGTGAAAGACGTTGATGGACGGCCAGATCAGGACAAATCTTCGACACCGTCTTGACCCTCTGTGAATGCTTTGTACCACTTGTAGGCTTGAGTTTTCGTAAAACATTCTCACCATAAACTTTTTGTAGCATCTTCATTGATATCGCACACGAAATTCCGTTCGAAACATTAAATTCCAGGAAAAATCTTTGTTCGATATATTTCTTGTAAAATCACCAGTAACATCAGATAACAGTGTTAGTCAATTGTATCGCATGTCAAAGTCAAACTGATTGGCAGATAGTATAAAAAAGGAACATTGAAATGGATGACATTTTTGTAAGAAACATAATGAAGAAAATAAGTGTGAGATTCCCTTTCAAATGAAATGCTGGATCTTTTGTGATAGGATATATTGCCAATACTAATAATAAGTTGTAGTATTTCCATGTAGTATTTCCATTTCCTCAAAAATGCAATTGAAAGATTGAACTTTCATTATATTTTGAACAGCCGAATAAATTTAAGCACTAATGTCACAAGCACAGATTAAAACACAATGCAATAGGACAATAAACCGACAGCAGTTACACTAATCGTTGAAAGACAAACGGTTTAATAATTTTTGAGCACTTGTGCATTGGTTCGGTAAACTTTTGATCTAATTTGTAAAGTTCAAATATCCAATTTCAAGTGAGCTCAAGTATAAGGATTTCGTAAATTGTGAATTCTTTCGCGAAGCAAATGGAAGATAATTGAACTTTCCTTCGCGAATGTTGCTCTCAGAACGGTGGGGCAGATCAAACGAACCGATAGCCTTATCGACACGCATGCACTCACCCTAACCCTCTTATTAAAATACTTAAGAGTTTGTGTTGAAAATGATTCAATCATACACCCCACTCGCACGTTTGTGCTCGCAATTATGGAGATAATTGCTCCCGAAAGGCAAAATTAACATCGACCCACATTTGCGGCTGACCCGAACGATCCTTTCCGCGGATGGTGACTCGCACGTACGATAATGACCCATAAAGCTTGTGGCAGCAGCATCACGAAACCGCGCTGAAGGTGCGATGAAATGCAGCCACGGCCGTTTGTTCCGCACACTCACTCCGCACACACACACACATCAACTTGGTGTACAGGAAACTTTTTCCTTTGGGCAGATTCACAAATGGCGGCCAATTCGGGCCGAGTACGCTAATCCATAATTTAGTTTGATGCGTTCGGTGCACATAATGTACATCAACACCATGCATTTATGTAGCTTATTGTCATCCATCGACGTCAACGCGGTCGGTCGGTCAAGCGTCTGCCGTGCGAGGAAAGTTATATTAGTTAGCAGGCTGAGTTTTCCATCGCCAGCAGCACCAGCTCGGTACCACCATTCTACACACGAACGCTTTTTGATGATGAATTGCTTTTAGCCCGCGGGAAATATGCTCACGGGCTGATCCGAGGTTTCGCGAGCGTCCAATATACAGGGTTGTTGCAAACAAGGCCTACCGGCGTGACTGGTCGACCGTAAAGTTTTCATTCAATTTTAATCATAGTTTCGGTATAACAATAACAATAAATGAATCAGTTTCAGTAGCGAGCATCGGTTTAGTGCGATAGTTGAATCATTAGCTTGGGGAGTGCTGGAAGCGTTGAATTTGAGCCACATTTTATATTCATGATTAGTTTAGCAATGGGCCGGCCGTATAACAATATTTTGGCAACTATCGCACTGCTTCGAACTACGGACACTTTTTTGGCATTTAATATTTTCTAACTAATTCAATTTTAATTGTTCAAACCTCTGCATTACTTATTTATTTCAAGCAAATCTTCTATATCTAAGGAAAAATAAAGATTTGCAACAATTTTACTCGAAATATTGAAAATATTATTAAATTGCAACGATATTGTGATTCATATTCCGTTTCATATACAGTTGCGAGCTCATGTTTCAAATTACGAACGATTTCATTCAAATTTCGGTCAGCCTCAAAATGTTGTTTATAATCTACAAATTCACACTCTACACCTTTTGAGTTTTAAACTTATTTTGAGGACTGGACACTTGTTTCTCAATAACAACGGGGTTTGGGTGTTGTTTTTCTCTAGTACTTGTAGATAAATAGAATCTTAGAACTGCTACACGAATTAATGGTCTGTTTCTAACATACATCTTCAAATATCTTTGTTTTCTTATTATGATCATTGCGTTAAAATGTATTTTTCTGTAATAAATTATAATTTTCCTCAGCTGTCTGGAGTACTGATGGGTAAAGTTGGCAAAAATCCGGAGTCGACTCCGATCCGACTCCGATAAATTCGGAATCGACTCCGGAAGGTAGGTCCGCGCTCCAATATCCGGAGTCGTTCGGAGTCGTCCGGAGTCGCCCGGAGTCGGAGTCGTCCGGAGTCGTTCGGAGTCGTCGACTCCGGGCGGATCTAGTGGTTCCATTTTGCCGGAGTCGGAATCGAACTAACAATAGTCGGAGTCGGATCGGAGTCGTGGGTGCGCTCCATACAGCACATCACTAGTCTGGAGCTTAAAACGAGAAAAAAACCTTTCTTCGTTTTCCGGGCAGAATTAAATACTTGTATTAAAGAAATTCAAAGCACAATATGATAAAAAAATGTTGTTTTTAAGTTGAATTACTGATATAATAGATTGCAATGTGTTTCAATGCACGTGGACGCGAATAATAGGAATTATCTAAGAAATAACACAGACGTGGGGTTGAAGCAAAACTGCTTAGAATGGCTCTGGTGGTGAACAGGCCGATAGAAAATATTTATCTACTGTGGAATCAGGGCTTGCAAGCGATCAGACATCATGACAAACATCTTAAATAAAAAAAGCAGCATGTCCAGGGACTGGGTATGAAGATATTCAATAAAAACATGCCGTATGTCCGGAATTTGAAGCTGTTCCATTAACCATAAAAAACAGCCTAAAATTATGAGACTAGTAACCGTTGGGTTGATCTGTTAGTACAGTCGTCAACTCGTGCGACTTAACAACATACCCGTCATGGGCTCAAGCCCTGGATGGACCGTGCCCCCATACGTAGGACTGACTATCCTGCTATGGTGTCAATAAGTCACAGAAAGCCAAGCTCACTTCACTAAGTGGGCACAGGTTGGCCTTGACCGACAACGGTTGTTGTGCTAAAGAGGAAGTAGTGTAAACGTAACTGTAGTGGTGGTAGTATCAATAGTTGTGTTATTGTAGTAAAATGCGCTTCATATTATAATTTAAGAGTAATTAAGTTATTTACGTTATTGTGAAAGGTTATATGAAATATTATAAACAATTTAAAAGTTAAATGGGGCCATTTCGTAACATAGTGACAGAAAACCCCATCATTTTGTGTAAATAGTGAAAAAAAATCCTATTGTTTTTAACATATTTTTTATGGAATGTTATTGATTAAATAAAATTAATTTTAAATGTTTTTACCATACTTCCACACAACTACTACACAAAACAGGCACGTTCCTATAGTGGTCAATAAAAACAGAACATTGTATATTTTTACCGGGATAGTTTTAGCATGTCGTATTGTTTTCACAAAAACAAGCAATAGAAATGATTTTCCTGTGAGTAATTTCCCAAAAAAGCCAAAATTCGCATATCTAGATGAGAGAAAAACTGACTTGGAATCAAGCACATCCGGCGAGGGTAGACTACAGTCGTTATTCAATAATTTAGTCAATATTTTCGTCACTCAAATTTGTACATTGTTTATGATCAAATTATGTAAGATATCAATATTATGGCATCAATCCTTGCTATTCATATGAAAACAGCTTCAAATCTAAGTTCCATTTATATTATACATTTTTTACCAACACTATAATAACGCAATACGACGACTATAGGAATCATATCATGATAATAGATGCAACGAAGTTGTTACAAAAATATGCTTTTTTCGTAAATTTGTTGTTTCATGGTAAAAATGGTAAAATAATATTCATCAATGTACATTCCTAACTCTTTAAAACCATTGAAACAATTTAACCACTATAAATTGCACCACTATTGCTATATTTAGCCTAACTAATTTATTTTATTCAGATAAACAGTTGCTAACCGTTGGATGCGTTGCACCATGCTAGCAGATAAGATACGCGTAATAGAAAAATGAAACGATGAAATAATTCAAACTTACAGGCCTGTTACATTACGTGCGCCATTCGAGGTAGTTCCACGATGGCAGATTCGAGTCAACGAAGCAAAAATCGGTACCGTATTGTTCGAACAGGAAGGTGCATTCGAGAGAGATTCTCAAGCTGTCAGAAACACGCAAAGTTAGCCATACCACTTTCTACATTTGTAATCAAGATTGACATTATTTTACCAACTCTCTTATCACTCATATTCATGCCGTATCCTACAAAAATGGGAATAATGATTTTAAAGAAGTACTGTAACCGTTTGTTTACTTTTACTCCGGTTCCTTTGACCACGTGTCAAACACGCTAGAACAAGAACAAAAATGGCGACGAAACTTTCATCAGCTCGAACGTAGAATACGATACCAATTTTTATCCCGTTTCACTCGAGTGTTTCCGAAGGAATCCAATGTTGTTCGAACAATATAATTATAAAACTCTCTTTAAATTCTTTTTCCCTTTCAGGATCATGTTGCTTATACTATTTATGGTTAGGAGATAAGGAAAGCTATAATCAGTGGGTATTCTGAGTAAGTACCTACATAAGTGTAGCCGGTAGGCACAGATACGAATTGAAGAATTGAATGGAGTTGAATAAGATTTGAGATTTTTTTTACCTAGGAATTATGTCTGCTCTAGTTAGTGCTTTATTCAGTTAAGTAAGTGCTGTAACTGGTTTTATTACACAAAAAATGTAGAGGATTGCTTGATAGAGCCAAATCGGTGACTTTCTAGAGAGATCTCGCGGTTGTTTTATAGTTAAGATTTGTAAAAAAATTTATCAAATAAATCCCGTAGAGATATTAGGAATTTCTGACAGATAAAAATATGCTTGCAGTTAAGATGATCATCCCATAGAGCAATTGCATGCAGTTCGTGGAGAAGCATTTTATTAAGCAGCAAGTTGTACCAGAAAACAAGAACAATGTTAAAGTTTAAGAAGATAATTAAATTTAAATATACATCTAGCACATATGAAACACTAAAGGGTTAGTAATTCGAAAGTTTTTTTAGGGGTTTAACCATAAGATGAAGCTTTTTATAGTATTTTGATTGTATTTTTCCTTAAACTTAGCGCCATTTTACTTGTAATTACATATGTTCATAGTACTAGTTCAAAATAGCACCATAAAATGGTTACGAAGAAATTCATTCATTACATTGGCACCAACACAAACAGAAGAAAGAGAAAAAAAACAAACGCCATAGATGAAGCCTGTGAGCAATTAAGTAAGTTGGTGTCCCTTTTCAAGCACATCAATTGACCTACCTGGAATGTTGTCTCATACTTTATGCGCTGCCACCTATAGGCCTTTCTACCTATTCATTTTACACCGTTATCACACTGCCGAGACAGGCTGATCTTAATGAAAATGTTGGCCGGAATTTTTCGTCGCAAAAAGGTGTAAAACGGTTTTATAAAAACTTGCTAGGCCATGTCCGAATCGAGCTCATCCTCAAAAAGAAAATTTAATTGTTGGAGAAGAAGGAGCGGCCATAACCCTTTTTCGTTTGCACTCAATAAACGTGGCACCATTTGAACCGAAGCAATAAGAGGCAATTTTCTTAAACTCTCTTCAATTTAAATTGTCGTTTCTCGTTCGAGTGGTTTTTTTGTTGTTGTTTCAATTGCCTACTCTAGACGGGTTATCGTTAATGGAATCAGATTTTTCATTTGAGATAGCTGTATTGGTTGGAAAAGCTAAACGATTACGGTAGCAAGTAAATGGAATCATAAATCCTTTACATGTAACAAATAACGAAGAATATTCGGTGATACAGCAAAAATATACTTAATGTAAGTGGTAAAAGCTTGATTAATATTAGGTTTAGTGAGTTAGCTTACAATTATAACAACAATTCTTGTATATAACTTTATTTCTTTACATACAATTCCATGATTCAATAAAACATGCTCAGGAAAATAACAATAAAAAATTAGCATCTGATTTACTGTAACAGCTTTCTGGAACTGTATTTAAGACGACATTGGTTGAATGAAGCATTCATTCGTATTCTAATACTATAATACTAATTCTTATAGCAACTAGCTAAAATTAATAAAAATCAACAAAAAAAGTTTTTCAATTTAAATAACATTGTGTGCACATCCGATTAATTTTTATTTTTTTTCTTAAAAATCCATGTATAGCCAAGTAGTAGTAGAAGTTCCACATTCCCGTTCCTAGCTAGGAATGGCTATTTGTAGCAAGCCTTTACATTACCGGCACTATTGCGCCGATCGTTGTGCCAATAAGCATAGGAAGATGAACGCTTATTTGCGTTTAACATCTCAAGCTGTGTGGATTTCTAGGAAGCATACCAACTATAAGATGATTATTTAGAAAGCTTCACTTAACTCTCCCTGCAAAAGTGAGACAGCATATCCATTGCCCTTACTATATCTTTCCCACATACACAGGAAGGTGTTCGAATGTAATCGATTAGGTGATAGATATTGGAGCAATAAAATACTTGCCATACTGTTCGCCGAAAAAGCTCAATACATTGCTGATGCTACCACCATCAATGAAAATACCTCCCGCCCCGCCCTACTACCACCATTGCCAGCCAGCACACAGCGACGAATATGAATGCTGGATGGTTGCCAGCGTGCGGTTCAGCATGCTGGTCACGCGTGTAATATTGGATTCCTCAAAACCAGAACAGAATATCAATTCCGCAGAAGGGCCGCGCCAAGAAAGCACGCACCAAAAAGGTTGTGCAGTTGCCGATAATAAACCGTACAATAGGTGAAAAATCGTAAAAATCACTCTTTATTGTCGTGCGGGATAGTTAATACGGTGTGTAGCTTCCTCAATCGGGTTAGCAGAACCGATTTGTAGCGCAGGATGCGGATGGGGGTTCGGATGCAGCGGATGGGACGGTCTCTGTGGGCACGTGAATGGAATTTAGTTTTAATTAGAGCTGTAGGGCTGATGAATGTTTATTGCGTATTTATGAGCTTAGCCTATTACTTACCGTTTCAGCGGGTGTCTAATTTCTTGTCACTTTAATGCCCATTCACCATACCGTGCGGCGGTAATCGTTTTTTCATATAGGTACGCGCTTCTAATTTGGCAAAAAACAGTATATGGCAAAAAATAGTTCGAAAAAAATGCTCTCCACACTTGCAAAACCCGCGAAAAATCCGCTCCAGCGAACCAATCTTTATGTCAATTTGCATTTCCATTTGCACCGGCACCGGGAGTGAGAGCTGGCGACCAATTTCTGTGTCATCAGCACACCGGCCCTTCACCGCGATGAAAAGCGTAGGGTGCGTTCGATAAACATGGCTAACACAAACATTAGAATGCATTCACACGCGCACAAAAAAAAGCATGCACAAACGAACGTGGCACCGACTGAAAGCACACCAACGCACAACATCTGACGGATTATAAAGGAACCTCCTGAGAGGATTCGACATCATCTTGCACACCGTGCAGTGCGTCGTTGTCGGTCGATGGCCGATGTCTGTTTATTCTGTGCGGAATGGCCACCCCCTTTTCATGCCCTCCATTTTTTCCCCCACTATGCTGCTACGCTAAACACAACGAAGTCCATTCGAAAATTGGCCTACTGAGATATGCTTGCCCGAATTCGCACGGTCAGAGCTGGAGCTGAGTTTGTTGGTTTTTATTCGCGGGCCCTGCCGAGCTTTTCACCGGTACAGTTGGTCGCATAATAAATCTCATTTATATTGATTTCACCATTGAAGTGAAAACTGAGCATGAAAAGTGTCATTTAATAAAATAAAAGACGAAGCATATTTAATGTTTTATGTGTGTGTTTGTTTAATGTAATAGGAACTGTGTAAGTTATTGTAAAAATTATTATACATTCACAGCATTATAGCATTTTCGTGTACGGCTCTGTCGTCCTCTGCTCGCTATGGTAAACACATACATAGACTTCGACAATTTTCCACCCAAGTGGATGCCCAACTGATTCGATTCGCGCATACGTTCGCAGACACTGCTGCTGCTGCTGCTGCGGTGGTGGCTTTTAGCTCGTATTGCGTTTTCCCGAAATGGGATTGATGCAGTGCATATGCATGGAAATATGTGGAGTGCAAAAGGTGCTGCGCATCGCTGGAGCAAACCAGGTGACGTGCGGTTTTGCAGTTGCACCTATATAAAGGCATGCAGATTCAATTAAGGAAGTTGTTCAATTTTCTGATGCACTCGCACTCGACCGCCGGTTGGCTGGATGCGTTGGCCGGTATCGAGCCTAGGATGGTTGGTTTCGGGGCAACATTCGGTTATGAAATGAAACACTTCCAATAAATCTTGGTGACCCTAAATAAGTCTGCATAAAATCATACGGGAATTACACCGTACGCATGCACATCAAAGCTGTGAAGCTATACATCAGGTGTTCAATAAAAGCATAGAAAGAATTGAGTAAAGCTGGTTTGGGTGCATCGTAGAATTGACTTGTTTGTAAAATGACACTGCCTAAGGATATCTTACCATCTTTACACGACTCATACAAGAAGTGCTTTTAATTAAAGCAAATAACATCGTACAGCTGCCCACACATCTACTGCTAAATTTACATCTGATGAACTTGCCGGTTCCATCCGGCGTAGTGATGCTGGTCGAATAAATTCCCAAACCAAACACAATGCAACCATGGGCATTGTCCGTCTGAAAGGTTGGGTAAATATTTGTTTGAAGTAGATGTACCTAGAATTTGTGTGTGTCGTTCTAGTGATGTCTCAATGTCGGGGTTTGGAGAACAGAAAAAAGCGAAACACAGCAACGATTGCAGCGACTACACCAAGAATGTCAATATGTGTCAGCATAAATAAACTAAACGAATCGATTCTGGAGGATTGTGTATCAACAGATGCCACCCGAAACCTGGCCCTCTCGAACGCCACCGCTCGGCTTCGCTGTGTAGCATTTGCCGGGGTCGGTTGGCCCATGCTCGATGATGTCGATATTCTTACGGTTACGGGAGTGGTTTTTTGTTTCCCAACGGGTGGAAGGTGTTGTATGGTTGCTGTGTTGCGTCGTTTGCAGAGTGTGTACGGGTCCCTGTTTTTTTTTAGCTCGGATCGAATAATCGGGGGAGACGTTCCTACTAGATAAAAACAGTGTGCTGGGTGTGCTGCAGCCAAAAAAAAGGGAATAGAAAGGTTGTGGTCGATATTTTTTTGTGTGGACAGCCTCTTTTTGAATTCCGGTTGATGCCAACACACATGCACTCACTTACAAACACACACAAACGCGCGCATCCACACACTCATGCCAAAGGAACGATGAACTATGCTGCCGAAGGATATAGGTACGCGCGTATCCGGCCAAAGACAAGCTCATCGTTTTGCACTGCCACTGGTGGAGTGGCAAAGCCACCGGGCACTGCGACGGAAGAATATGGCAATTATTTTTCAGACTCGTGATTTATGGTCCCGTTAGGGTGAGAAGGATAAATTCAGAGCCTGACAGGTCACGCGTCCGCTATATTCACAGGACCCCGGTGTATCGATGCACAGCACCGTTGGGCTGTGTTGTGTGCTTGTAGGCGGCTGCCCGAATGTGTCGCTGTTGAGGATTGCAATGTTGTAAAAGTGATACAACCGCAACCAGGCATTCTTGTCGGCTGGGCAGCTGATACCTTTTTGTGCAAGTTGCACGTCGGTTAGAGGCCGTGCGTCGTGAAGAGCGGTAAAATCAATAACCAACCTACTCCACTTCGTAGAGAGGAAGTGTTGGTGTTTATAGCTTAAAAAAAGCACGTCACAATGAGAATTCTGTTTAAAAATGTATTAAAAACACTAATGAACTTTCAGAAGAACAGTACATTCTAAGAATTTTATCGGGATTCCTGGAATGTAACTGGTCCTTTCACAGAACGATTTTTACAATGCCTCCTGATTTGCCGTTCGTGGAACTGATGCGTTGATGACAGTGTACAGAGCCCCCACCGTACACCAAACTGCCGGCCGGAGTGCGCTCCAGTAAAGTAACATTTCCGGCATCATCCAGAATACGAAATAGTTTCTTGCTCACCCATCCTGAACCACTAAGCAGAAAATCTGAAATGCTATCGTTTTTGTTAAATTCTTCCGTCATGTCGATCACGTGGCCATTGTTTGATTGGTTGCGTTTGCGATTGAAGTATGCCGAAACGATGCTTCTGACGGCAGCCAACAGAAAAACCAGCCATCTAACAAAACACACACAAAAAACATACAAACCGAACGCAACCACAAAACCAACGGGCACACCGAAACCTTCCAGTGCAGATTGTCGAAGCGGTGCAACAACTAGCTATTTGGAACAATCCCCCAGCATCCTGCCAACCATTGCCGGGTGATCCATTTCAGTGCGCTTCCGCTGCATTAGTTCCGGTGTTAGGGTCGTTGTGTGTTTCCGTCTGCAACCAACTGGTTCTTAGGTCTGACTTTTACCTGAATAATACAATTGGTTTTCCGATCGGGTGACGCGTTGGTGTAGCTCCAACGTACCTGAAGATCGGTGAATGCTGCACGGGAGCATCCTCGATACTCGAAGCTTAACGATGGAACTGTATGCTCTATTATTGGAGGCTACGAACAAGGGAAGTAATTCCATTTGCAAGTATGCTCATTTGTAAACGGTGCAAAACGTAAGAGTATTTGTTGGCATACTAACGAAATACCTTACATCTTTACAAACGGTAGTTTTTCGATTTTCCTTCCCTCTTATCTATTTTTATACCATCGCTAGTTATAAATTCACTGTTCGTAAATGCTTCCTCATGTTTTTGACATACACCTATGCTTTTGCATATTACTTCTAGGAAGAAAAACTAGCATACATTTATCTCGCACGTTGCGCAGCACGTTTCGGGCGAATAAAAACTAACTTTTCTAACAACTCCCAGCTAGGCGGGTGCGGTTTACTAGTACAAGCCAAAACAACCGGCGAGGAACATTATTCCGGCGCACTGCGGAGAAGTGATCCATATGGAAAATGTTGCTACTGCCGGTGCTTGTAGATGTATGAGTGCATAAATTTTGCAACACCATCCAACTCACAGCAGCTGACTTTTAGTTGCTACTTACTTGCCTTGCTTGAGACAGCCAGCTGAGCAGGATGAACCAACAACAACGGCACCAAAAGCAGCAAAAACACAAATACATTTTCATGTTCCAGCATCAGTGCTGGATACTTTTTACCGTTCAGTTTCAAATACACCCAACGGCATGTGACTTTATCATGCGGGCTTGCGAATGATTATGCATTCTTCGAACTGTTTCGAAGGCAACGGGAACAAAGCCAAAGGATTCGCACAAAATTTAATCAGCAACAATCCTTTCTTACTCTAAGGCCTGCGCCGCATAAAGCTAAAAAGCTTCTGAGAAAGCGTTTCGGTTTAATAACCGCGCCGGGGATGGATCCGTTCCATTTCCAAACTCACAGCTGTCGATTGATTAATGAAGGCTTGATTTTCGAGATAATACTTCATTACGTAGTGCATGCAATCCTCCGCCGGCTGTCTTGGAGGCAACGGAGATTGATTAATGCGCAAGTGCTGTGCAAAATGTAAGCGATGGGCTGTCGAATCCTTTCTACCGTCGAAATGGATTGATTGTTGCAGTGCGAGGGTACGTCCGGGATGATGACTTAATCGGGAATGGTGTGCAATGGTGATTTTTGTTGATAAATGAGGAAAGTTTCAATTGCAACAGCAATAGAAAAGCTCCAAGCGTATAGAATGTAATTTACTTGCTGCTTTTTACAGTATAATTAGACTCAAATAAACAATTCTAAGTATGAAAAGAAACATGATGATCAGTTTTGATCTCATTTTGATTCGTAAAGCATGTGTGCTGTGAAAAATTGATTCCAGTTCAACAAACAGTTGCTTTGTCTTGTTAAACAAGAACTGATCTAAAAGCAATTAAAATTAAAAAAAAACTAATCAAATGTATTTCAGTTAACCTAAGCATTTCAGTTTATTGCTAAGTGCTGAATAAATAAAATCTAGAAAGGGTCCCCTTTCCGATTTTAGATCGTAGGTTGAAATTTCAGCCTGTCAGCTGTTTGCATTGTATAGCAGTTTTCCAGCAGCTATCAAAGTGGGTATAGTATACAGGTGGGCTTGTCCCAAGGTGTATGTATTTAGATGGCTGATGTTCACCGCTTCTGCTTCTGAATGAAAGTTTTAAGAATGTGTTGTGTATTTGCCAAGCTACCAGAAAGCCTGTTTGAGCAAAAGTTTTCACCCATCCTGTCAAAAAGTGATATTCAAATTTGGGTATAAAACATGCTACGAGGCTACCACATACACTTTGATTCTAGAATGTCATTCTAGCTTTGAGGTTAAGATAATCTAGGCTGAAAATCATGGGCACTTAATTTCAGCCTTCAACTGTCAAACTCCATATAAAAAGTTGACTAGAATCGTGATAGGCCCCAATATCAACTTTTGTTTAGAATTTGTGTAGATGTTTAGAAAGAATACTCAGGATGACTTAAGGGACTCGTTCTATACGGCTCTTGACCCCATTTCGCTCCACCGTCTTTACGACTGTCAAAACATTTTTTAAACACACCGCAATGTTTTTTTTTTATTTAAACTTATTAAAACTTATATGAAAACGTTAAACTTATTTTAAAAAGTGCAAGGAAATGTCAATAAAATCCAATAAAACAATGAAAAGATACAGCTATTGCGTGAATGCAATGTACTATTTCAAAAGGAACTTAAAGTAATGGAGTCGTATACCTTAGCTTCATCATTATTTCCTTCAATTCAAAATGTACTTTTTTGCAGCTGAAGATTAGATTTTAAAAAAATACAAAAAAAATCTTAAAAAAATGTTCAGTTTTATTAAAAAAAGTTTGATTATTTTTCACATCTGTTCTCTTCTATCGAATACTTCTCTGAGTTTTTTTGTTTGTTTCAATTTACATTGCTGTTCTATCGATTGTGAAAAACAGAGCAAACAGTGAATATAAATGTTCAAAAGTGTTAAAAAATCCTCGGAACTCCTGAAATATGCTAAACAACTAAAATTGATGAACTTACGATTGTCGTGAGAATAAAACCGTGCCACGAAGCAAGAAAACTAAAATTACCTAAAATCTCGTACACATTTACATTGTTCTGCGTGTCAAGAAAGCAATTTAAAGCTTCTTTAAAATTTGTGTGTGTGTGTTGGCACTTACAGAAGTTTATAAAACGGCCTTCGTTGTTTCTCCCACCCAAGCATACCAAGCGCCAAGATGGCCGGTGAAGTGAAGAAACACAAAAACAACAGCAAAACGACACGACCGGATCAGAAGGGCAACCAGTGAACAGAGCATAATTACGACATCAATTGCGAATTCTTTCCCAACTAGCAAAGGACTTGACCGTTTGTGATGAAAGTGGTACGCTGTCAAGGTCCACAACCGGGCGGGCCGTAACGAAGCGATAGCAAGTAATTGCCATTTCGCATTGCTGTGCTGTGCCGCAGCTCTTGGTAGGCTGGTGAAGGCCGCCGCATAGTACGGCCGCACCAAGCACCGGGTAACGGGTTGCTGAATTGTTATCATTAAATTACTTTTGGAAAATGCCTGATGATTGCATTAGTGAAATTAATTTGCCTCAGCATAAAATTATTTAAACAGCCTCTTCGTCACAGTTTGCTCGTTACCTCTGGTCGTGATTTTGGGGCAAAATGCCACCCAAAAGTACGATGAACGGCCACCGATTCTGAAACCGTTGACGGTAGGAGATTTTTCACGCCATCAGTATTTACTTACAGAAATTCACTTTGATGTGGTGCGCTCTGAGCGGGAGTAAAAATGTATTATTCATTGATGTAGCATGAAGAGAGAACTTCACGTGCGCATGAACATAGTTAATGTAAAAATTCAAAAAATGCAAAAACCGATCTGTGGAATGGTATGATCGAAAACATAAAACTAGGAAAAAACTAACGATTTGTGAAATATGATTTCTAAATGAAAAAGGGCACAAAATTGCACCCGTACCGCACCGATTGGTAGGTAATGTTTGTCAAAATTATAGACTACCCAAACCGATGGGTGTATTGTGATTGGCACACGGACATCCGATCAAAAACCTTCCCAGAATGAAGGTGTTTCGAAACGCTCCCATGTAATGCGATTTGATGGCCATAATATTCGATGATGTGAGGCGAATAATAATCAAAATTCCAGACATTCTCCATCGAAGCGATGGTGGATTCGAAAGAATTGCTTCCCTCGTGCAACTACCATAGTCTTCCGCAACCGTCACAGCCAACCATTCGTACGACCTCGCTGGAATGTTAGCTTCGTCAATTCGGGCAAAAAGCGACCGCGAAATGTTGGGATGATATTTTCTTTGTTTTACGAAAAATGAATTATACCGGTGTGCGCAGAAAAATTGATTACATCATGATTTGCTGCTGAGCATAAACGTTGCCTCTTTGTTAGTAAATGACAATAAATGGTGTACAAACAGTAATTATTAACTCAGGGATGCATACAGTTTCTTCTTATAGAAAAGGACTTCGAATTTAGATTAAATCACAACGTACCTTTAAACATTCCGTCATAAAGCTTCGTGTTGTGACGCTTCACAGGTCAAAATTGATAAAGTATGAGGATAAACGACCAGAAATCCAT
The DNA here is from genome assembly GCF_943734685.1 of Anopheles coluzzii. Classification (NCBI taxonomy): domain Eukaryota; kingdom Metazoa; phylum Arthropoda; class Insecta; order Diptera; family Culicidae; genus Anopheles; species Anopheles coluzzii. The sequence goes on from NC_064670.1 coordinate 86,080,370, forward strand.
AAATCAGAATCTATTTCACGGCTAAAATTTACATGTTAAACCATAATGTAACAGTTGGACACATACACACAAATATTTGTCTGTGTGAAGTTTTGATTTTGGCTACATTTTATATTGTCACGGTATGTCCAAACATACAGTCACAATATACCATAAAGTTTTGGCGCTTATTCCATACCATACCATCTGTTGTCATGATGAAAAATCACTTAAAAAAAACAATATTTATGTACAAGTAAACCATTTTATAAAATTTAAATATTTAATACGCTGTTCAATATACTAAGAGCTGCTCGATAATTGTTGAATTCGAGTGATCGATAGAGAAAGATCCCAGTTACAGTCAGCATAAGGATGTACTGGAAATTAATTCAGTTTGATGTAACTAAATTTTAAGATGAATTGAAACTTTATCTAGCAAAATAAGGGCAATTTGTGTTTTATGTTAAAGCTATATAAAAAAATCATCAGCTTTTCACTACATCATCTCAAAGTCGTTTCCTCGTAGGATAATTTAAGCCACTCATAAAGGTAGTAGAAAAAACCCGTTTCATCTTCTTTTTTTCACTACGTGACTAGAATCCAGAACATATGTCCGGTGCACTATCGTAAACGGAAGGTAGCGTTGCAAAGAGAGCGTTTCTGGCGCTTCGTTCATTGCGCTTTACCGATCGAAGATTAACGTCGTTGTAGTGGAGCATCTTTCAAGTCCGCTCAACCGATTGTTATGTGACCCTGGGCGTAGAGCTGGCGTGCACAGTATTTGTTGTGCCGCATGAAAGGATCCCGTGGCCGTTGGCTACGGAAGAATAACACAAGCCTTGGCAGTGGCCTGCTTTCGTATTGGAATAATGCTTTTTGCGACATGAGAAAATTGGATTAGTATCCAGGTGCCACTAAGCGTGCGGGTTTTCGCTGAAACTCGCAGAATATCAATAAGTACCTTGGTGTGTCATGTACAGCATGATTATTCTACGATATGTTTTATGTCGCTTACGATTACTTGAACTCACTGTTGAAAGTTTTTTTTATGAAATATATTGTCGAAATACTGTCAAGTAAATTATGATTTGATTATTTTATTAATCAATTGTTCATTCCCATCATTGACCAACGACTTTTAAAGAATCAAATATCAGAATAACGTCTACATCTTTTTCTATTGCATCCTTCGTTACTGAACGTCGCTCACATTCACGTTACATCTGCTCCAACAAAAATGCCTTTAAAAACTACCAGACTGCGTCCACTGCCAAAATGACAAACATGATAAAAGCAATTAGTCAGACGCACTCGCGTGTAAACATGAAATTTGCTGCATTGGTGCATTTGCGAGATTTGGCGAACGTAAAGTGAGCTTCCAGACACAACAAGAAAAATGCGAACTGCGAAACTATGCGCATCTGCTCGTGCGACTGATGACCCGTGGCTAGCTTTTATTTCGTAAAGTGCTTGTTAGTGCCCTCAATCTTCGTTCATTGTTTCATTCCCCGTTCCATTACGTTTGTAACAACGGTGAATAACAGCAGTAATGGTGAAAGAAAACATTGACGCTGTCCAATACAAAAACACACAATTTATGTTTACTTGCTGTTTACTTTATCGAGGTCGATTTATACAAAGTGTTGCGACTCTATGTTGTGAAGACAATTTTATTCAACGATAGTTAGCAATTATTAAACGTAAATTGGATAATGTGGTTTGAAATATAGTTAAAAGCTGACATATTGTTTCAAAACATTTACCTTATGTTTACACACATTTATTTATTAAAAAATCTTAAAAATCTTTATTTTAAAACGTACATAATGGGAAACATTGTAAACCCCAAATCAGCGTTGTTCCGTTGTATATAGACTACGCCGTGCGAAGTTGTTTCATAGATATAAAGAAAGGACAATAAACCATATTTACGTTCTTTTTGGGCATAAGTTCCTTTAATCGCATGTGCCATATAAGCGATAGGCCCGTCATTGAAAGCCCCAAGTTTGATGTATCCAGTAGTCACACTGGCGATAAAGCGTTGATGGATGACGATGAAGCTTCATGCATTCACAAAATCGACGCTAAGAATAAAATTGTTTCATGTCCATTAAGGAAGCCGGGGTACGATTTAAACGATCACTTGGTTGATTTATAGCCTAATCAAATGGGATGAGTTGATACACTCCTAGACATTACAGTGATGTAATGTTCTCTTATTCTAAACCAGTAAATGTTAGGGTTTGTATCATTTTTGAAATCTATTTAAAATAAAATGTGTAGTAATCATGTTTGAACGTGTATAAAAGCATCAAATGAGCATATTTGAACGATTTGAATGTCCTAATATTATTAATACAAGTCAGGGAGTTCTTATTAACGGCAGATACATTAAACCTTGCGTGACATTCTTCCCTTCAACACATTTGTGCATTTTTCTTTTTTACACTGTTCATACTAAATCTGATTTCCACGAATTAGCAACACCATGTAATACAGCATCATAGTCATTAAGTTTTATAGTTCAATTAGCTCCAGCTGAATTGTCTCATCTTGCTCGAGGGAACTAATTGTTAAAAACAGGCTTCGTCCAAATGAAGCAAAACAACTTCAGCTGAACAGTTTCATTTGTTCGAAACATCTTACTCATATCGAACCTTCCGAACATGCTGGTATTTGGCTAATGTCTGTAAATAGCCTTGTAACAAAAAAAAAACACTTAGCTTCATTTATTACATCCAAGTAAATGAAAACAAAATATCATAGAGAACAGGCTCCCAAAACTCATTTGGGTCTGATGAGTTCTAGGCGCATTAATCCTATTATTAAAAAAAAAACAAAATCGTTTGTTCCTACTAGGAAATATTTAGGTTCAAATACATTTTCCTCAGACCTTGGACAACAATTCAAATTAACTTTAATGAAGCTGACTAAAAGGAGGAGCGAGCACAGAAAAATTAATTTAAATTGAAAATTGCACATTTAAACTGTTGACGTTGAATGCTGTTGAGATCTGGTCTAAGGTATGTTTGATCAATGAGTTTCTTTTTTAATGTAATAAAAAAAACACAAAATTGTATCAAATCAGCTGCTGTTACGTGTTCTTAAAATATTTTGAAAGTATGGTTGAAAAAAGAAAAATGCATCTAAAAATTTAACTGAATATTTTATGAAAATTATTCATTCTTCAAAGCAAACACATTCAACACTTACTTTACGTAGCATAAACCTCCTTTCCTTCACGCCACGTGTTCTTGGTTCGCATCCCTATCGTATCTGGTGCCCGTTATCATCATTCCTACCACTATCACGAATCTTTTTCAAATTCTTCACACGCTTTTCTTGGACAACTCATCCATTATGAAGCGAGAACAAGAAATGTGGTATTTTCCCAACGCAGAAGGCAGAGATCGATACAGCCGTGAATAGGTTGGGCGGGAATCATTACCGATAGATATGAGCAACCTTTTTCATGCAATGGTTGTGAGAGGCAACCACTCTCGTCGAAGCAAGCCGCAGAGGAAAAGAATTTCTCAACCGGAAGGAATAGGAAGGTTGTAAAATCTTGATTGCCTTAATGCATGGACGAATGAAAACGATGGTTAGAGTTTGCTTTCAACACTTGTAATGTGTTGAGGGAACGTAGTATGGACAGGGGAGTTTCATTTCTTTCTTTTGTAGGTGCTTATCAAACGAACCACCATGGGGAGAGGTGTGAAAATGGATGATAAAGCATTGGTAGCGAGACAGCAAGATATTCTCGAATGAGCCAGTGAGCAGAATCGCAGTACATAATCGAACATAAAGGGCGTTTTAATGCGCGGAAATGCTTCACTTCCCATGTCGCTCACAAAACGATAAACCGCCCTCCACTTATCGATGCGGTTCTTTTCAAAATCGGCTAGCATAGGCTGGGCTAATACGGTGTACGTGATTGCATCCCTGTAGCGTTGGGTAGCGTAGCATGATGCAAGGTTTGAGCAAAGCGAAGTACGCTCCGAACCAGTATTTTCACATTTTTCTACGTGAATGAGTTTTATTTGTACATGGAATGTTCTGGCTGATAGTAGGGAGAGCACTCGAAAGCTGTTCAATTGTTTTACATCAATGTTTTACAGTTTCCCGTTGGATTAGCTTGGTGTCTGTAGCAGCATTGTTGGCATAACTTAGAAATGAATAAATGGCAACATTGATAAAAATATATTATAAATTTCAATTTAAAAAGAAAAAATCCCATACTTCTTCAGCAGCAAACTTACAAATAGAATGAAAAGAGCCATTATCAATGGAATTGTTTTATTTTTTTCGCCGGTGACTTTTTTCTTTGTTTTGATAACGTTCAATAGATTTAACCTAAGCATTGGTCTGTTTTTATTCCAAAATAACAAACGTTCGAACAAATGCATATTATCATTATTTCATTAAAAAATATACACCTTTGGTTAAGCAAGATAGCAAAGCAGTCCCTCCTGAATAAAAAAAACCTTTGAACACTGTGGTACGAGCTTGCTTATTTACATTTCATGCGCCATTATTTCAGCAATAGCTATTTCAGCTAGCCATAATCACGCCACTGCTTTGCTTTAAGCGTTTCGACTGTTACACCAATGTAATCTGAAATCCATGGTACAGTATAGTAACAGTTGCAAAGATACCATGTTAATTGAAGCTATTCAGAAGCATTTCTATGGTTCCTTCCGCTGCTCTTGTGCATTCATTGTGCAAAGTCTGTGAGATTTGAATTACCTTTTCCTCTTTCAAGTCGTTTGCTTATTTTTGCTTGCTTCCAAACCACAAAAAGAGATAATAATCAGCAAATGGATCAAGTTACACAAACAAGTGCTAAAAAAAGTGCAGATGATTAAGATATGCAAGCGTAGTTTTTCCTTAGACGAGGTTGGATGTGTTAGTGTTTTTTGCATTAACTGCAATCAACATTATATTAACAGGTTGTTTATAAACATTTACAGATGATTTAAGTGAACAGACTTTAATTAACTTTAATGTGTTATATAGAAAGCTCATATTATTAAAAACAGAGAGAATTTTCTCGTATTAAAGATACTTTACTTCTTTTACCGAACACTGTTTCATGGCATGAATTTGATTGGCAAAAGTTTGGATTAGCAAAGTGTGAATTAAAGAGCATGGAGATTTAAATGGTGCGCACTATCGACAGTCATTCAAATATTATTTAAATGTAGACAAGACTTTATTAAGTTTTGATTTAAATGTTCCTTAAAAATGAATACTTATAAAAGTAGGAATAGGAAGAAGGTCAGCTCTTGTGATCCTTTTACCTGAAAAAGACACAGAAACATAGTATTTTACAAAACTTTCAAAATAATCTTTTACAAACACGAAGCGCTATAAAATATATGATAAAAATAGCTTTTCCAAGCATCTGAAAAGTACAAATAATCATTTATACTTGATTTGTTGACAACATTTTAAGCGGCTTAAGTTATATTCTGCACCAAGAGTATGATATATTAACACCAACCTTCGCTCTCGAAACAATCCTTACGCAGCCTGGCATCTTGGCACAAAACCCACTGATCCCCCCGAGAACACACGAACACAGGTCAAACAATTCTTTCTACTTGAGATCCGCAAGAAACGGAGGAAAACGAAAACAAATTGTTGCATTAAAGCACCTTTCTCACAGTTAACACCTGCCCTGACACAAGGTTCAACGGCTTCTGGTGTAAATCACGCAAGAGACGAAGGGACGGTGGGCTTTGATATACCGAGAACCGTTCGCAGCACTCCCATTTTGAAAAGAACACCCAAAATCGTCTTCATAAGAGGGCATTACATTCCGCTTGTAACGGTAATTGCGATGCAAACGATGGAAAGATGGTTGGGCGCGCAGAATAATTTATCTTAATCTAGTGATCCAATTTTCGTACTTCTTCTTGCAAAGAATAAACTCGTTGCACCAAGCAGTAGAAAGTGTGTTGTAAGTTAAATGAATGATATATTCTTTCAAAGAGTTATTTTATCACATTACTCGTTGTTCGAAGCTGTTATCGTAGAAAGTAAATGTACAGTAAAGTTATCTAAAGTTATCGAAATTTACATAAAAAACTGTACCGCATTTAATACAAAACACTGATTAAACCTTTTTACATTTTTGTTGTTGCAATTTACGTTGCTATTGCTAGTTTGTTATTACTACTAAATACAAACTGCGGCTACGTACAGCAAAGAAAGCCAGGCTCAATTGGTTGAGGTATTCAAAAGTAAACAGACGAATTGAAAACGAGTAACGACCGAACCTACATCCAATTATTCATGACGTGAGTGAGTGGACATAACAGCGAATGAAATTATTTCGCGTTTATTGTTTTTCCCCAGTATCGATTTCGGTTCCACCGGGCTCGGGGTCATCGGGAACGGCAGAAGGTGGCGTAGAGTAACGCATTGCGTTATTGCCAGCGGAGTGCAATCGTTCTGTGCGAGTGTGGTTCGATAAAACCTCGCAGTTGGTCGAGTATGGCGAAAACGTGATGCATATTGAACAGTGTGCATTCACGATTGCAATTCAAAATTGATGCCCCCAACGAGTGCTCGGCGGCATTGGCAGTGCAAAAAAAATCCTTCATTGACCCCGTCGGTGAAGGTCGCCAACGCTCGAAAGCATAATCGGATGCAGAAATTCGCTCAAGCAAATTATAGATTGAGGTTTGCGAAATCCATCATCGGCACACAATCATCCAGTGATTAATGAGGTGCGTTCGAATGAATGCATTCAGCGCGGCATGCAATGGTTCAATATCGTTTGCAATCAATTGTCTTCTGTGCTATAGGAATTTCAGGGTATCAAATTTACCGACTTGTGTGCATTGGAAATTGTTTCGGGATAGTAATGTTTAGAGATTGTATGTAAGGTGGAAATAGCTGAACATTCCAAAATTATAATTATAATTGTACGGATTGGTTGTCTTGTTATACGTTCATTAAAAATCTAATCTAATAGACTAGCACTCTAAGAAATCTAATGGACTAGCACTCGGTACACTCAACCAATGTCCGAAACCAACACAATGGGTAGTCTATTTCTATGTTGTCAGTGATAGGAAATGGTCATACATTGAAGTTGAAACCTTTTATTATATTTTACACGGCCCCTAGTCTTATGCAATCTATATCGATATCTCGATATATATCGGTCGAATCACAGGCCAACAATGTATTGCATAAAACATGATCAAACGACTTGAATGTTCGCTACCATCACCTTGACATCTCTTTAAACTACAAAAAAAGAGAACATTCCGTTGCTCGGAGGGATTTTGTTCATTGAAGTCAACAATCTAATTTCGTTGTGGTCACGTTATCCACCTTTTATTACTTTCTCCGATACTGAAGCGGCTTGTACTTTAGTCACCTGAAGTGTACAACACCGGTGGCACGAAAATCTCACCCAACAGTGACCCTAAACTGAAGGGCACAAAAAGTAAAACACAAAATCGCCAAAGGCCACAATTTTAAGCTAAGCTGCATTTGCGTGGAAAAGAAACAACAACAAAAAACTGGCAAAATAAAAATAAAGTAATTTGATTCAAACTTCATCGTTTTTGAGAGGGACCTTTTTACCACTTACCGGTGAATGTAAAATAGCTCATTCCAACAATAAGAGAGTGAGGCGGAGCGACTTTAACGAAGCTGTAGGAGCTACTTGATCGTTTCATGTCAGTTTTGCCATTAAGAAAGGTGAAACAAAAATGATGATTTTCTCTTATTAATTTACCCCTTAATTCAATGTAAGATGAATTGCAAATGTAATTAACACAATAAAAAATAATTTCACGTCCCTGTATAAATAAACAATTATTTATAAATCAAGGTCTGTTTGCAAGCAATTGCTTGTTCCCTAATGGATATTACACCTTTGCTGTTGTGCTTTTAACTTTTCATTTGTTTAATTTATTATTTCCGATATGAAACAATTTTAACATTCAAAAGAGATTATTTATTAAAGTTAAAGTTTATTTTTTGCTTTTTGCTCTATGTGATGTGATGTAGGACGCATTAGTTTTCGTTTTCAATTAACTAATGTTCCTGGATAACGATGTCAAGTCGCACTTAAATTTCTTAAAGTCGAGACATTTTGCAGTCGTTGAACTCAACACTCGCATTGCAAATTTTTCTTCAATGTTCAGGCAAACAAGAACTTCCAACAATCATGCGATGGTAGTGTCTAGACGAGAGGATATTATTATTGCATTGTTTTTACCAGTACCCTGCAATTGGTTTCTCCTGCTACTTTAGTTGTGTTCACCGGTTTAGGTCAAATTTTGGGAGATTTTAATCATTCAGAAGCTTGTTGAAACTCTCGGATAAACGGAGTTTACAAAAGGACAAGATGGACTTATCGTTGTGTTTCACTCGTTTTGCAATTTTCATTCAGTTTTGAAATTTGCATTAAACGAAGGCCGTATCCACATCGCAGCTAAGAACATGCCTGTAACATGCCTTGGTTGAGATTTCTACAGTGGTCTGTTGTAGTGATATGAAAAATGTGTTAGCCTAATCAAACTCTTGTATTATTGTAAGCGTTTAAAGCCAGTTGATGCGTTATTAAATTACTGACCAAATACTTTCCCTGACAAAATTAATCATTGCGGATGCTTCAAAATGATTTTAAATTATGTTTCATTGTTTAATAATTTTATAAAACAAACCCAAAACAACCTGTCCAGAATTTTACGGTTGTTGAAAAATACAATCACATTTTTAGTTTTCGATCTACAACTTGAACGGATTTTGGAATTCCTATCTTTTGTGCGTCTATGTATAAATAGAGTGCTGACGGAAGAATGGATTGATGTTTTGATAATTTGTAGAAGAGTGCCTGAAATAGAAGGTATTTGCAAGTTCAAGTATTTGGATGTGACTGACATGTATGAGCTGAAATACATTAAGCTGCGGTTTTCAACATTTGATTCGCTTTATTGTGTTGAGTAGTAAAGAGCAATTACAAATATTACTATGAGATATTTATAGTACATGTATATTAATTTCACATACTTGAATATGTTTCATTCTTGTAGGAAGCTAAAGAGCATCATAAAGAGGCGTTTAATCTAAATAGGTAAAGTTATTGGTGATTGCTTGCGTTGGCGATAGGCTTTCCTTTGAGATGGTGGAGGCATCTCACATGGCCTGGTGTGGAATAGCTAACGCCACGGTTCGTTAGAATGATGCGCATAGTTGAACAGTGATGTTAGCGAAAAACGAAATATATATCCAATTACATGCTTGAGGTATGGTCGTAATTCCATCGCTTCAAAATCGCATGTCAATGTCGGTAATCGAACTCTGTTTGGCTCGTGATGTGTAACATAAGCTACATGCCGCAAAATCGAGAAGTGAAAAAAGCGCACTTATACAGCAAAACCCGTATTACAAAAGAGATTTATATAGATACATATCATTGCCTAGAAATGTGTGCTCCATGTGTTAAATAAAATATATATAATTTGTGATAAATCAACCAAGCGAACTGATTTATTACTTAAAAAAAAGTAATTTTCCTATTAGAAAACGTTTAATAGAATGAATGATGTTCATGCATAGAACACATTTAAGTAAATAAATAAATGAATTTTGCATTGAATACATTCCCAATTTCTGATACTATTTCGATAAACGTAAAGATACATTCGTATATAAAACTAAAATAATTCAATAATCTTCTTTCAGCGTAAAGGGAAGCCAGAATCAATTGAATTTCGCAAATGATTGCACTATCACTTTTTAACAACTCCCTTGCCGACATGCATGAGAAGCTTGATTGCTTTAAGCTCCCTTGAAACCCTTCACCTCCTATGTGCATTCGAATTCTCTTTAAGCAGTTTCCATGTGTCTTTTCGCGAAAGACTCAGATAAGAAACTGTCTCGATCAAAACAAGCTGTCAGTGAAACAAGCGAGCTGAAGTTGCAAAAACTGCAGCAACGAAAATAGCAACATTGTGCCAGTAAAGCTTTCTGTATCATTTTCCAGAATATCTCACGAGAGCATCACAAACACAACATACTTTCTTTTCTTCTTTTGTAGTACCAGTGCTTTCTTTGCTTGTTGTGGTCATGTACCTACAAGATTCGTGTCACAAATTGGCGTTTTTTTCTGGCGACAATTCAAAAGTAATTTTTCACTCCCACGATATCTTGTCGAAGAAACAAAAAAGTGTATTAGAAATATAAGATATATGCAAGTAAAATGCATTTTGTTTATACTGCTGTTTGTAAAACCCATTCAATGAATAAAAAATAACAAAATACAGTACATTTAGTAATTTTAGCTTGAAATATGTTTATTACAATTTCATATAAAAGCAATGAACTATAAAATTGAAATTCATTGTAGTTTTCCTATATTTGTTTCAGTTGTTTATGATCATTTCTAGTCTTATCAGTTATCTTTTTTGTTAGCAATTATACATACATACGTGCTATGCACGCAGCTATGCACAGCTCAAAACTGATGAATGTGATAAATTAACGATGAAAAATAAGGGCCCTCCAGCATTGCCGGAATGATTGTATTCAGCTATCCACTAGAGTGACCTCATTATATGCACCATGAAAGCAATCAAACTAATTATAAATGACAGATCCATTCATCCTACCCATCATTGCGAAAACTTATCTTGTATTGATTTGATTGCGTGTTGTTAAATGGGGGATCGATTCTAAACGAATAAAAACCGTAATACTATTGCTTCAAATGCGCATTAAAAGGCAAAATAATGCATCAAAAGTGCATGGCTAATTTTGTTACCATAGTTGAATCATACAAAATAATGTAAAACTTTTTTCATTCAAGAAGAATAGTGCGGCCGTAATGTTTTTAGAACATTCATTTTAAACCAAATATTTAGGTGTGCGAAGGAAAGTGGTCTTCATGCAGTCTTTTCGTTATGTGTAGCAGAAGATGGTCAATACTCCAACTTCTTATGTTTTTCGATGCGTTTTTGTTAGCACTGTTCCTTAGCATTAACTATAGGAATAAGTTTGTTATGTAAGCTTATGCCAGCTGGATAACTATCGAAATAAATAATAATAATAAAAATAATAATAATAATAAGTTGAATAATTAAAAATAAAACTGTAAAACTGCTAAAAACTATCACAAACTATGGCAAAGCATTAAAACTACCAGAAACTCTGTTATTTGTTCTGAACAGTTCTTGTCCGAGATTTACTTTATATTTTTATATTATTTATTTATTTAATTTTATTACTTATTTACGATGTAAAACGATTTAGCATACGATCAAACTACGAACGAGCAGAGAACAACAAACTCTATTAATACTATATTGCATGAAATACAAAATGAAAAAAGTCAATTAGTGTGTTTTGGCTATTGCGAGATTTTATACCTACCTGCAAACAGGGATCTCACCGTTGTGGAACTCAACTGGTCGGACTGTATGAGTGCCGAGCGCAGCACAAGCTACTAGAATAAAACACCGGGCGTCTCCAGGGCTCTCCAGACTCCGGAAAAATCATGCGGAGAGAGTAAATACACAAACGACAGACACGCACACACGCACATTTACAAAACAACCTAGCATCAGTACCTTAGCAATGAGCACCAGAAACCGTCCGAATAGAGCCCTGTTTTAGTGGCATAATAAAGATGAAACAGAAGAGCGAGAGATTTAACAGGAGAAAATGCGAGAGGAAAGTTTAACAGGAGAACTTTTCGAGCAACGATCTCCACTCCACAGACTCTCCATTGCTGCAGATTGGGCAAGGATGCAACACAACTCGGATAATGTCATTTCGGATTCAGTTTCCTTCGAACCGCGGTTTGATGCTATCGTGTTTATCCCTAACGCTCCGTACAAAGCGATACTCCTTGCACACAGTGTTTTTCGCCATACGGTGGTAGATGGCAGCTGGTTCGATTTGTATCCGCAATCTATTGGATCGATGGGTTGTTTGTTCAACCCTCTGGAACCAATACTGTGATACAAAAGTGGTGAATCAATTAAAAAACTTGTCGACAGTGCAGTGAGTTTGGGGTTAATTGTTTGATTGCAAAAAATGGATTGAATGGATGTAAATAGATTTTGTGTAAGTGTACGGCACAGCACTGAAGTTGGAAACTAGTCAGCAGTGTGGGTTTGGTCCTTAAAGTTTCTGATTTGTTCAAGGAATACAGTGCAAATGGAATTGGCGATTAAAAACATGTAGAAAGTGTTACTGATTGATTTTTGGAAAGAAGGTCAGCATCGAGCATACGGTCAGCAGCGAATCAATCAACAAAAGCAGTTAAAAACGCTTTGCATGCATTTTAGTTAATATTACCACACACAAAATCAATGTGTAATTATAATTTTTAATATAGAATCTGATAAGTGATAATGAGAAATATGAGAGGTTAAATTCTACTTATATCTTATTTCTACTGGTGTGAAAATTCAGAACGAAACCATGATCGTAGCTCCGCACAGTGGCAGTTCATGTAACAGCGTACCATTATCCATTGCTGTGCATAGTCTTTTCCCTCCCCGTGGATCGTGCGTCTGATAATATTATCGTTTGTAATCCTAGCCATTATCTGCGAAGCAACAATTTATCTTAAGACGGGAAATGGAAGAGTGAGAGCGAGTGAGTGATCAAAACAAAAAAGTGTACCAACATCCGAGCAACATGCTATCCGAGGAATAAATGAAAAGTTACACAACGATGCCTAGCGCCTGGTAACATAGACGGCATTTTCGTGACCATCATTTTGCAGTGTAAAAATGTGCCATCCGGTTGACGTCGTAAAAATTAATTAAAAGTTAAATTAAACCTATCGTTGGCTCCGCCCGTGGCCCACACCCGCTCCCACCGTCGGAAGCGTTTGCCACAGCTGACGCAAGGAGGTGCTTGTTAAAAGCACAATGCATTTCATGTAATGAGATTGCTGCTGTTGCTGTAGCACTGCATCCGTTCCGGAAAACCACTTGTATGCTGGTCTAGCTCGTCCTACCGGGTGCTGGCGTGTGCAGTCGGTCGTGTTGCTCGTGGTCGGATGAATGGTTCGTCGCGCGTTCGATGTCGTCGGTGGTCGGCGTGTTTGTGTGTGCTTGAATGTGTATGCCAGCGTACGGTGTGTGCGTGCGGCCGCATCCCATGAGCTAGGATCGAGAAGGCAAATTTCCCAAACCCGCTCAGCGTACTGGCAGTGATAAATATGCGTGACCCTTGCGGCCCTCAACCAGGAGAAACTGGTCGTTTTGGTGGTGCGGCGATCAAACCACGGTGGCACGGGCAGCAGGCGTTGGCTGCGGTTAAAAAGAGTGAGCATAATTTAGCGCTGCTAGTGACACCCGCCCGGTTTGTTAGTGTGCGCGGAAGGTACGGAAAAGTCCGCCCGCTTGCGCGAGTGTTAGTGTACAGTGGTAAAACATCACACCAGCCCCGGGGTAAGTGGCCAACCAGCTGCTGAAGAAGAAGGCGACCCGCCGCCGTTAGTGCAGTGCGAGGGAAGTTGGGTGACTCGACACGAATTAGACACGCACGGGTTGAGGATGCAAGGTTAATACCGAAACCACCTACCATATTAAAACAACGAGGCGTTGAGTTTGAGCGAGCCGAAGCTGCTTGCCTCCGTCACTGCCCCTATTTGCCATCCACAAAAACTTGCCATTTCTGAAAGTCAGCGTCTCCCGACGGTGGATTAGTTTAACATTGGTTGGTTGCGAGCTGCGTGGAGCACATTTATCAAACCATTTATATGCAGTTTCAAGTAATTAGTGAAGATGTTCAATCAATTCTATGTCTTCTACGTTGGAGTCTACATACTACTGTTGCAAAGCAGAATTAAAGGTAAGTTTGAACATTCATAAAAGATCAAAATAGAAAATAGATTGTCAAATTTGTTTGAATTGATATATTTTTTCAGCATCTCATAGTGATATTTATTTAAAACTAACTAAAACCACTTGATGTCGATTTGCCCAAAATTGGTTATTCTGATTTTTTCTATCTTTATCTCAAATTTCGCACCAGTGGTGTAGTACATTTTTAAAATTTCCACGCATGAATAAATGAGAATGAATATAGAGGTTTGAATGAAAATTCCATTGCTGCTCAATGGAATCCTTGAACACAACATTTTTTAAAGATTGTAAGCAAAACAATCAAACAAGGGAATCGAGTAATTTTTTGGCAGTTCACTTGATCTCAATAAATTGTTATACTGTTGTGCGAAAATGTAATTATTGAACCAAAATATTCTTCTTCTACTTATTTGGCGCTTAGACAATAGTCGTTCTAGGCCTGCCTCGACCTTAGGCTTGGCTATCCATATGGTTTAGTAGACCTACAACTATACACAAGGATATTCAACCCAGGGGGATTTGGTCCTTAAGAGGCTTTAACGTATGACAGGCATGTTGTTGAATCCTCCGAGGCGAAGGCTGTTGGTAATGGTAATGGAAAGCTGTTATGGCATTCGAGCTATACAGAACTTATTATGAAACTACACTTTCAAAAATAAAATAAATAAAAATGAAAAATAAAAATAAAAATAAACACAAAGCAACACTCCCCGGAAGATTTCATACCACACCGTTCAAACAAAAACAATTGAGATACACTGATCGAAAACAACTGAAACGTGCAACATACGCACGCATAGCAACTTCTGGCCAAAAGCGCAGCGTATGAACAATTTGTACACCGTAACCTTACAGTGTTTCTCTAGCCAGCTCAACACTGTAAGCTTCATTTCCAATCCGTAAAATCCCTATTCAACATTGTCAAATGAATGTCGTGCGTACACCGAGCAACCAATGACAGATCATTCTATTTTCCATTTTTATTGTTGAAATGTATTTTACGGGATTAAATAGTTCGTTTCTGATGTTGGGTTGACTTGAAAACCGTGTATATAATTTAATTTTTTTATCTATTGTTGGACCTCCGCAGGTTTACACAAATAGCTTGGCTAATACTTATAAACTAACCAAAACGAAAACGCTGACGAAGACGATTTTTGAACACTGACAAAGAAACATTAAAATCGAACAGGTCACTCATAACATTTAGCTCACACATAAGTCACATAAGTTCAATGGGTTGCATTGTCCGTAAATGGTCCTCGTACGTTCGGCGAAAAAATAAAAATTCGTACTAACTATTCTAGATGGTGCAACAACAAAATTACGGCTGCAAGGAGCGCAGAGCAATCGATATCACCTTGCAGCAGCCAAAATGGGAATACACTTTTTTCTCCTGACATAAAGTGACTCCTAACCAAACAATAGGCACCGTTGATAGTAAGGAGGTTGGACCTCGTTATACCAAGGAAGGAATCGTAAAGCGAACCTAGTAAACTTGCGCTGTATACTTTCCAGGCGATTGATTAGGCGAGGAGCTAAGGGGCACCAAACTACATAACAATATTCCTGGGTGGACCTAACGATAGCGCAATATACGGCTTTTAGGCACATTAGGCACGGCTGGTTATCCTTGGGGATAACACTATCAAGATCAAACCCATCAAACGTAAGTTTACAATCTAGCAAGACACCAAGATCTTGTATGCAGGATGTGCACGTCCGTGAGGTATTAGAGATTACAAAATTATACTTGATCGGGTGACGTGCTCTAGTGAAGGATACAGACTGGCATTTAACTGGACACAGCTTTAAATAGCTATATAAACGATATAAACTCATTCCGTAGTCAACCTTCTGAGGGGTAAAAAATTTGAAGAATTTAGTTGATACTAATGAAAACGAAGGAAATAACTAAAGCAATAAAACAATGTTTTTATCACATCGTAGTTACGTTTTACAATTATGGGGTCCTTCACGATTCTAGTCAGTTTTTTGTATGGAGTTTGACAGTTGGAGGCTGAAATCATGTAAACACTCGATACAAAACCACACAAAAAACTAGCCTGCAATTTTCAGTCTAGATTATTCTAGCCTCAAAGCTAGAATTAGATTCGAGTACCTGCTCGAAAACACGGTGTTGTTTACATTTACCCCAAGGTGCATTAAAGAGATCTGGTGGTGGAATCTAGAGTCAAAGTGTATGTAGTCCAGGTGGTCTCATAGCACGTTTTTTAAAACCAAATTTGAATATCACTTTTTGACAGGATGGGTGAAAACTTTTGTGCAAACAAGCTTTCTTGAGGCTTGACAAATACTCAAAACACTCTTAAAATCTTCATTCAAAAGCAGAAGTGATAAAAATCAGCTTTTTAAATTCATACACTTTGGGATAAGCCCACCTGTATATTATACTCATATAGATAGCTGCTCGAAAACTGCTATAGCAAGCAAACAACTGACAGGCTGAAATTTCACCCTTGAACTTACAATGGAAAGGGCCCCTATAACAGAAAAATAAATGTTCTAACAACTTTGACAGCCTTTTAAATATGGGCTATTTAATAGAGCTGACTCCGCCCAAGCATTGTCTTGTCTGAAAATGCTCATTTGGAACATAATTTTGTTTTATGTCCAAGAGTAGCAGCAGCATAGAATTTATTAATTTATTTATTATTACGATTCTAATTTAACGATCTTCGCTATCCTTTGCTGAACCAGCTGACATGACATAACTGACAAAACTCGTCAAAAAGTACTACGCCTTTTCTGTAACTATATCATCCACATCATTGGAAACAACGATATTGAAATAAATAATGATGTCCTTCAATGTTCCTTTGTTTTTTTTAAATATGGTAAGATTAAGTTGAAAATGTACAATAGCACACTAATAAATATGTTTTATAAAAAAAACTGAATTTCTAATTTTGCTGATGTTGTTCAGTTTGTTTATTCAGTACTTCTTTTGGAAATAGAATGTGGATTAAAAAAAGAATGTTAACTGAATCATTAAGATATGTACTGAATGCTCATAAAACGGACACATCGTTCACTGCTGAAAAAGATACAATCGATTCGTTGATAGCTCATTTCTACCATCAGCTCGATGTAAATGTTTTCATCTTTTGGATTCAATTTTTCCTTCATATTTTTTCAGAAACAAGTATAAATCATTTCTTTACACCCGCTTCAAAATTTCAGTTGATAGGACTTAATTTATTAGTTCGTTGATGCTGAAAAGTTTGCAGCCGAACAGTTGCTGAGTCGTAATGTGTTTTTTTTTTTTTTTGGAAAAAAGTTTCTGCCAAAATACTTTCGATGCAGTTCGTTGCTGCTGAAACTTTTGCAACTACAAACTGTTTGAAGACAAATCTCAAACGTCTATGACAGACGTTGAAAATTTCATCTCTCTAAGTTATATAAAGCATGCAGTACGCTTTTTTAAAACCAACAATTGCCCGTCGTCTTATTTGTAAGACATCATCTTTGAAATGCCCTTGTGTAAACCTGAACCTTGCCTCCACAGGGAGAACATCTATTTTGCTTACATTACATGCGATGCTTTCCTTCTTTTTTTTTTCTTTTATTCCCAGTTTCCGTCAGCTCAACCATGATGACCACCACGACCGAGGAGTCTGCCGCTTTACAGCCGTACTTTGATTTTGACGTGCCCCGCAACCTAACCGTAACCGTAGGTCAAACTGGTTTCTTGCACTGTCGAGTGGAACGTCTTGGGGATAAGGATGTAAGTATTTGTATCTGGCGATGATGCTCGGAATAGTTGGGCTCACCGTATTGATGTACGTGCTGCTAGGGTGGATGATTCATTTCGTAGATTTTTCACGTTCTCAATCGATTATCGTTTCCTGTTGAGCAGCGGTGATGAGGGTAAAATTGGTTTTCGCTGGGAAAACATTGTTACTTGATCGTGATAGAGGATCATGCTACCTGCGGATGAAAAGGTTTTTCTTTTTTACTTGACGGTGTGTTTGTGTTGCCAAATGATTTCTTTCAATTCACATACACATACAACGTTAGAGGAAACATCAAAGAAGGGTTTTTAGATGATAAATTGAGCTCACATCTTCCAATCGTTGTTGACTTCTGCTATTTTAACCTGATGTTTAATTTTTACTATAAATTGTGAGCTAGGGATAAATGTAACTCTTGGTAGTATAATAAATTTTGACCAGGCGTTTTGTTACCATGCTTTGAGGTGAAGATGATTACTGATTTCTATAATTTCCAACAAGCACGTAATGAAAAAATATACAGAGCACCTTTAATCAATTGTAAGGATGTCTAGTGATTGAGATGATAACTTATTCATCATTTCGTTGATAAATTTCAATTATTCTAAAATACTTTTAGAACTTTAGAACCGCTCTGAAAAAAACATATTCTTACTCCTTTACCGTTGTTAAAGGTGGCATGGATCCGTAAGCGAGATATCCACATACTCACAACAGGCGCTTCCACGTACACCTCGGACCAGCGATTCCAGGTAAGCACGTGCACTCCGAGAGTGTCATTGAATATTTACGGCCAACGGATATAAAATAATTTTCCAGGAACGTGCTTCAAAAACTTATTTCCTTTCCTTATTTTACTGCAGGTGCTCCACCCAGAAGGTTCCGTCAATTGGACGCTGCAGATAAAATATCCTCAAGTGCGCGACACCGGCGTGTACGAGTGTCAAATTAACACCGAACCTAAAATGTCACTGTCCTATACACTTAATGTTATTGGTTAGTATGAATTTGTCGTATTGAGACTGTTTTATTTCAATCCTGCCTATTTAGTGTGAAACACTTAAGGAAGCAACTCACCTCATACGACCTTTTTCTTCATCTGGCAGAGCTGCGGGCGAGAATTCTTGGTCCGACGGACATATTTGTCAAATCCGATAGTGAAATCACAATGACTTGCGTCATTCAGCAGGGACCACATGAGCTAGGGACAATTTTTTGGTACAAAGGTGGGTAGCCATTCCTCGAACGGATGTAACAGGTGGAATGTACCATTCAATTTGCGCCAGCAATGCGTTGAGCCATATTGCTGCCTTGCATTGTTTCATGACATGTACACGTATGTTTTTTTTTTCAGGATCTACACTCATCGAGCCTTTGGCCCAAGAAAATGAACTGCTTCCTAGTGAAAAGCGTAGAATTATTGTCGAAACAGATTGGACCGATGTTTTGACATCTAGGTGAGCAAAAAATCATATATTTTCGACGAAAATATCCTCTAAGTTTGAACATTTTCTAGATCTTCGTTTGAACGTAATATATGTCTTTCGCATTCTAATCCGTCTGAAGTCCTTCTTGGTAAACTTATACGCAATATCTGTTTTATTATATTTCCTTCTTTTCCAACTAAGGTTAAAAATCAAAAGGGTTGTACAAAGTGATACAGGAAATTATACTTGCGTTCCAACAATGGCAAAATCGGCAAGCGTGTGTGCCCATGTGATTAGTGGTAAGTTTGTGCAAACATTTCAATGTAGCAGATGCTACCGAACACAAAAGACTCATTACTATAGCAACATACACAGTATTAAAATAGAAATAAAACACGTATGGAAAACTTTCACGCATTGCAATTGCATTATGTACAATCGTGCATCGCGGACAGAAGCACATATACAAAGAATTTTACGTTCCCAAGCTACTCTTTCCTTTCAACACAGCGAGGAAAGATTTGCTCTTCGTACAGCGGAACATTGTTGTTCTTTAAAAAATAATTTATCTTACGATATTCTTGAAAGCCTCCATACGACTAAAGGCACTTAAAGCTGACTGAGATCAATCGTTAAAATTGTTAGTTTTCAAAGGCAAAGTAGTCAACGACCAATATCAATTAGTCAACGACCAAAGACATGAGAATCATGTTTTGTTTGTCACGCGCAGACATACCATCATTACAGTAAATGTCTCAGTAGGAAGTAAAAGCACGAAAAACATTTATGTATTCAATTAGGTCATGGTCTGCAATACAAACAAATCAGTATAATAGCTCATTAAAACTGATAAAACGATGTTTCGAATGATGTTGTGTGCTTTTCCCATAGCTTTCCATATCTCATATTATATCACTTCAATGATATCATTGAACATGCTAGAAATTACTAGCAAACATATTAATATCTGGCTGTAATTGCCAGCCGATCTTTTGTGTAGACTAAGGGTCTCCAAACTTCCTCCCACGGGCCGCATGCGACCCTCGGGAGCCTATTATGCGGCCCTTGGCGGCTTTGTTAAGGTTAAAAGAAATAGTTAATTCTTGTGACTATTTTTAAAGAAAATGTAATTGTATTTTTAAAGAAAATGTAATGTCTATTCAGAGTCGTAGACCAGGCTTAAATATTAGAAAGCTATAGACATTTTGTATATCATGTTAGTATTTTCCTATAAAGACGAAATTTAAACGTTCGCATTAGTAACAGGCAACGGCAACCTATTGCTTAAAACGAAATAAAATAATGAACATTCCATACGTACCTTCCCGGTTCGTTTCATTTCAGGTGAACACCCTGCCGCGATGCAGCACAACGCCGCATCTAAAGTGTCTCAAACGCTTCTGCTACAAACGGCGTGTATCATATGTTTAGGTGAGGTAGCATTAGTAAGGTATTTGTTAGGGAAAATCAGACTGATTGTATGGAGTTTGAGTGGTGTAAATGACGTAAGATGAACCATCGCATTGCCCTGTATTTGGCAATGAAGTAAGTGCTAGAGTGCTAAAACGTTTGTCTAAAGCCAGATGCAGGGATTACGTTTATTTAATTTTTTTTCTATCAACTCAGTCTCATGAGAACGTGTTTGTATCATTGTAAAAAATCGAAACTCACTTTTTTCACTCACAACCATTGAAGTAGCGTAAGAAATCAGAAAAAAGTCACCACTTGCAGTTAAAATCACAAAAAATAGCCATTTGTTACACAGTTCATGAAACCCTTTCTGCAAGATCCTACGACAGTCTCGGAATGGGATGACTGAACTGTAGCATGAACTATGATTATTAACTACCGTCTTAGAAGTAGGGCCACCATCATGAAATCAAACTGTACCTTTAAAAAGTGAACCGGTGCTGGAACATTTAAACATAAATTCACTAAGAAAGGATCTTTCCAATGCATAACAGACGAATAGTAATACAAAATGAAACAAATATTCGCTGAATCGATTCTGTTTGTGTACATAAGTTGATGTAAGAAGAGAACACTCATTTCAACTGCATTATTACCACCCTTTTTATGGCCAACCATTTTCTGTACTGATTTTCAGATCAAAACTATTTTTCACCAAAAGCCATTTGTTAAGTTGAGTGATAATTTAACGAATATTTCCATCACTAAAGTAAGTCGTGTATGAAAATCTGTTCCCAAAAACGCTTAAGCATGCTGCGGTGTGCTTCATCCTAGCAACGGGAAATCCTTTTATGAGCTCCATTATCACATCGATGAGTTGCCTGTGGTGTGAACAGGAACTTTGATCTTTTTCGCCCGCCCCGCTTAGTTTGATGCTCACGAATGTGACGCTTTGTTAAGGCTGTTAATTAATTTGTCATCGCTTCTTCCCGAAGCGTTCGGAAACTGCTGTCAGTAGTCAGGGGTTAACGATAATCTTGAAGTTGTTCGAAAGTTAGATCCAGTATTTAAAACAATCCTTCTGGCGGAAGCTACCAGAAGCACCCGTTTGCTCGAGGGGCCATCTGAGACCGGCAGTGGTTCGCAAACTTCCCTCTCAGTGGTGGATGGTTGATTATTGTTGCATGAGCGAAATAAGCCGGCAACGAAGAGTTGTGGGTTGCTAAAATAGATGGAGCAGGATTCAAGGGATCCGACCAAATCCCACCATACACCTGGCCTGGGCTTTATCGATCGGTAAAAAAAACAGTGTATGTGATGACGCCGTTGATCATCTAAGGGAGGTATCCTGGCCTTTCGTCATTAAAATGGCCTTTACCTTGCACGTATTTCATTTCTGCGTTTATTCGCATCTACTTGGGATGGCTAACAGAGGAACATCCCTAGGGGTACCGGAAATTATGCAAGATGGATTGTGGATGTTTTTTTTTGTATTTTAAACTGTCGAAAATGTGAGCAGCAGTGTACTACAGGATGTGGGTTTGGACCTGATTTTCAACAGGTTGTTATAACTTTTTTTTTATTGGTACACTCTTCATCATAGGGTTTCCATGAAATATTTTCAGTCTTTGGTTTTAGTATCGACTGTTATTCAAATAATAAACTTACTTTGTTCGATAAATATTATTGATCCTCCTATTTTGCTTTCATTATCGTATAATTGGAAACGTTTTAATTAAAGGATTGATAAAAAATCATAAAAAAAAAACAATGTTAGGAAAACGACAAAACTGATGATAGCAACATTCGATGTACATATATTACTTGGTTTAAAATTCACAATTCTGTACTCAAAGAGCTGAGTGAAAACGGTAAATTGGACACTGTACGGACACAATTTAAACAATACGAGCAGTTCTCTGTAGCATAGCACATCATTTCACAACAATGCAACATAAACGTGACACACACGCATTCTGTACAGTGCTCAAACACTCTGTAGAACAACGTAGCATTGATTGATAGAACAATTTGCCCGGAGCAATCATTAGGACAATAGAGGATTTGATTCATATTAAATTTCATCAAAATTGCATCACTGCAATGTTAATTTACAAAAACAGCTGATTTATGGAATGCACGAACCACATCGTCTGGAGTTTCGATTACGAATGTTAATTTACAGACTTTTTAACGTTAAGCGAAATGTGACTGTTTAGCTACTGGACACATTCATATGGATGTATTGCATGTAGAAGAGTTTTAATTCAAAATGTTACCATCGATTCAATCGGTGGTAATTTCATCGAAATAGTGCAACATATTTGACGGTGATGATTGTACAAAACTCTCTAGACATCGAATTTATTTAATCGTTTTTAAAGGCAAAATATGTAAGAAACTATTTTCGTTTTCTTTATTGTTATTCTGGTGTTATTTTGAATACAATACTTATAAGAGTTTTATATTGTTGTTTTTTTTATTAATTAAAAACTGTGTAATTATTTACTACTAACTTGTTCATTGACGAAGCTCAGATACATGAAGAAGCTTACACGTTTATAATTCAAAATGGGATACAAACATGTTTTAGACAAAATAAGATAGTGTTTATAAAAAAAACCTTGTATAACAAGAAAGCCGGATCTTCACAGGAGAAATAAAAACGAAATTGTCATCTTTGAAACTGTGTATTTTTTGTGTAGTTACCTGAAATCAATACATCGCAAAAAACACTCGTGCAAAACACTACAAAAATATTGCTCTAGCACGAGTGAAAAATCCGAAATAACTGTTAGCATAAGTTTGTTTGCTTATAAAACTAAGAATGATATTGACAATAGATAAGTCATATATTACATAAGAGCAACATGTACCCTTCTTTTGCAACATCAAAAGTCCGCTAATTTAATTGATTTTTGCACGCTATTGATTTTGCTTCTATTAAATCAGTTTGCTAGAAGCTCAATTTTGCAAAGCCTTTTCCATTCTTTTGCCAATTTCTTCTTAGCGGTTCATTCTTTCTTTGGATGCAAAAATCGCTAACAGCAAAATGGATGAACGGAACGGAACAGATTGTAGATAAATTATGCCAACAGCACTTATCGGGATGGAACGTTCAGCTCTTAAAGAAGATGCCGGCATTAGATAATTAATCAATTTCCGGCAGGTGAGACAAAACCCGCACTCAGCAGTACCACGTAAATAATGATGTTGTTTTTGTTGTTGTTGATGTAGTGATACCTGATAAGTGAATTCGTGACACTTCTTAGCTAGGCTGAGTGGGCTAAAATCTGATGCGATTGAATGTGGCAGATTGGGCTGTGTGAACTATGTAGCTGATGTAGTTAAATATTCATGGAAATCGTAGCATTCATTGTAAATGTCTTATTCTTTTTATGTCTTATTTTTTCTCGAATCATGTTGATGTCTGTATTTTTTCTTAATGATATTATACTATGTCATAAATATTTTATAATTATTACATATATTTTTTAATTGTTATACGTTTCATCTTTAAAATGCATCTTTCTTTCAAACTTTAATTATTGTGGTGAATATGAGAAATGATATTTCTAAGGCATCTTTTTGTTTCCTTTTTACCACTTTGAGTGCCATGACTTCCCTATATGATAACCAGTTATGTTTCTTGGGGAGCCATGGCTATCATATATGATAGCCAGGGATAATTAACTTAATGTCTTGTAACAAATTGCGCGTTTTATCATTAAATTTAGCAACAAGATTAAAAAAAGGATAAATAATCTTGTAATATGTACGGGTTACAATTTTTTGTATAAAATAAATAGTTGATACCAATAAATGGTCAAAAATCTACAATATAAAAGCAAATTAATAATTCCTTCGTTTAAATTAATGAAATCACATGAAGTTTAGTAATAATGTAAGTTTTCGAACGGTCGAATATACAGCAGATATTAGTTAAAATATTATCTAAATGGCAACATCCGCTGTTTAAATGATCGCTTTTCAATGAAGCATCTTGTTGAAAACAAATGTATTCAAAACATGTAACGGTTGTTTTCCCGCTTTGATGATCAAAGCAAAGCAAAACAATGAAAAAAAACAATAAATCAACCATAAATTGTATTACAGATCATTATTTTCATTATCTTTTAGTTTGTTTATATTCAATTATACTTCCTTGGGAGCCATGGGTATCATATATGATAGCCATCAAAAATGTAAATAAAAAGTGCTTGGCCTCCAGGGAAACATAAACAAAAATGGTCTGGCATTCAAAGTGTTAATGTATTGTAAAAAAAAGGGTGCGAATTTTACTTTTTTTTATTTTTCCATGAAGAAGATCTTAGCGTTCTCTCCGTTAGGATTGTATCACTGCAATCCGTGTTGCACTTTGTTGTCCTTGTATCAACAGAACGGTATGGTATATGATCGGTGTGGATTTTTGTCCATTTTTTTACATTATTGTACTCACTTGCACAAGGTGTTTGGTAGGTGTTTGGCTGATTGGAGTGCCTTGAATACTTATTGATGGAAATAGAAACATTTTCATCATTTTCATCAAACAGTTTCATTGATCGAACCTATACAAAAACACCTTTGCACATATAAAAAAAAAACTAATAAAAACAAAATAGAAAAAAACATTGTTTTGAAGATTACTAGAATACTTCATTCTCTAATAATTGTTCCAACATTGCTTTGCATTACACTAAGTCATCTTGTAGTGTTTTTGCTAATATTACCAGTGGAATATACAACACAAACAGTGATAATGTTCGTAAAATTTTCATACCCACTTTCAAAAGTTTTCATTCGTAAGCGTGGCAGACCGTGGTAGGCATTGACAGTCGACAACCCCGTGCACGACAAAGCCCGAAGGCTAATGGATGCGTTAAGAGCAGTGCTCTCCAGTGCTGACTCCATTCATTAACGTCCTCCTACATCGTCATAACTCAAACGTGTTGCCATTTTTCATCCTCGGTCACGTTCATTTTTTCCTCGCACAATGTTGACATCACACGCCGTCACCCAGGATGCAGGATGTGCGGAAGTACCGATCCGTATCTCACAACCAACCACACTGGTGCAACGTTTGCAGAGCGAGGTAACGGCACGGCGCAATGGATGTGCTACCGTAAATATCCGCAAGAGAAGGTACTCAACGCGCGCTGTATGAACCGGCACACGAGCAAACTCTGCAGTGATGTAAATCGTAAGTCTCGCAGCGGAGCGTACGTACCTTTTGATAGGCAGCTACAATCATTTTATCGTTTGCCGAGGGCTGGTTTTAAGCGCCTTCATCAAGCGCCTTGACACCCGAATGAACCATGCTGTTGCTGCAAAAGGTTTGCTTTGGCTGTTTGATTCGAACATACCCTGCAGCCTGTTTGCCCATTTTCAAGCTTTTCTAAACTTCAATTCTACACAGCAGTGTCATATTTGATACATAGTGAAAATATCAAATTGTAGGCAAAATGGTGCAGCATAATCTATTCATTCGATGTTTGCTAATTGAAAATTGAATTGAAAACCAATTACATGCAAAGTCAAATCAAATATGTTTATACCTTAAGCGTTTTAGGAACCTACACTTACTTTACAAACAATTTTCAGTCTCGTTAAGGATACCTACCCGTAAGAAAAATGAGCAAGAGCAAACTACCAGGTAATTAATGCTTAGCAAGCACGTTTCTATCTATGTGGTTATGTCTTATACCGTATGCGTCGTACAGCCTGAATTGATATCATTAACAGTTTTTGCGTCACGTTCATTTGGATCACCTACTGTGCATTAAATGAGATTCTTCCATTACCCATGAAGTCTTATTTGCGTCGCTTCTGCTTTTCATGATGATTTACATTTAATTACAGTTTTGCCTTTTTACCTGCACGATAAAGCTGAGATAGAATATAACAGTTTTTCAGGTTCTGCTCTAAAGATGGTAAAGGTAATGAGTGATTCGTTAGATCTTTTTTTCATGATTTATACCTAGCTCATTGTCAATGCTGACTTAAACAGGCGAATTTACTTCAGATATATGGCGTTTTACTTTTTCCAACAATAAAGAAACTTCAGTTCGTTATGTTAATTACATGAAAGAAAGGTTTAACGCTAATAAAACACAATTCCACAAATATTTTAAGCTGTTAGCGTTTTTAATCATGTTTATTAAGTTGCTAAGTAACTTTTTAGTTTTTTAATACTTTTTAATGTAATCTGTTAAATCACAGATTATTTAAATCTATCTTTTATCTCCTTGCAGGATTACAAAAAAAAACTATATATACAATTTGTACGTGAAGGTCAGAAAACCATGCTTTAATAAAAACCGCCATACATACATAGTACTATTGATTCCTACAGGATAAAATTAAGCGAATCTTTACTTACTTCTGCTTTTAACACACTCGCAAAATCTCGTACGAAGCATAAAAGTGTAATGATTTTGTGTTTATGTTCAAAATTCCTCCGCCCTGGAACTTCAATTAACTACATCACAACAATAACTTTCCACTCAGCAATGGAACTGCAATCTGCTAATCAGTAAGCCAGTAAAGTACCCCTCAAACGATTAGGATGTCATAAAACTGGTTCAGCGCAGTGTGGTTGTGTGTGTTTTAGGTTTTATTCGTTAAAATCTCATAACTCGATGCAATCAACCATCCCAAAACAGGGCAAGCTTATGTACGGATCGTTAAAGGGATACACATATCATAGATGTTATACGCTGCCTAACTGACGACCAAGCATATCCTCACAGAAGCATTTTGCTGTACTCGATAAAAAACGGGCCATAAATTGTTCTCATCACTTGTAAATCATTTAAGCACAGAAGTTTGTCAGACATCTACCATTAAAAGCAAAAGATTAAATCCAATTGTTTTTGCCCGAGAGATGTAGAATTAGTAAATGTTTGTTTTTTCAACATTTGGCAGTTTTTCAACAATGGAGCAACGAAAATAATTTAAAAGCTTTTTATCACGTAGAAATGATTCATAAAATTATGTTGTATGTTGTGACGAAAGGCCTAACGGGGACGAAAGTGGCCTAACAAAATTTACTTGTTGCTAAGAAGTATCCATGACTACAGCTAACAAATTGTTACGGAAATTCACCTTAGGGAGATATCATTGAACTTTTTTTTTATTTAAGAGGAACGGTTCAAAAAGGCCGTATAGCTTATCATAGCACTTTATGTTTTAAGACAAATAATCGAAATTGTTATAGCCAGTGTCATAGCGTAGTAAATATATTTTAAATAATTTAGTGCGTGACTCTTTTTATCATACATTTCAAAATTATGTATAACATTTTAATACTAGATGAAATACATTGAACTCTTCCAAAATAAAAAATAAGGTAAAAATTAGTCATCTCCATTGTTTTTATTATATCTTACCTCTTCTCAAAAGTTACGCCAATCTTTTGCACTCATTGCAATGTCATAGAAAAAATTCTTTATTTAAAAAAAATCTTAAAGGCTTTAATAAAATATGTAACAAATGTTCAAAATAACACTACCCGTTGGAAGGGTTAAATTAAAAAAGGAGCAATAATGTAACACCGTATTGAACGTACAATATCGGATGTGTCTACAGTCTACAGTCGATCTGTTAAGCAGTGCTGGTTTCATCAAATAACGTGTTGTAATTTTTCCCACCTTTATAGCGTAAACTTATTTTACAGGCGTCCCCCGAGTTACGACCCCCTCGAGTTACGACGATTCGCAGATACGACGATTTTGATTTTGACAGTTAAAAGTTGTCATTGACAAGAAATTTATATATTTTTTTTGAATATCTGGACTGATAACCGTTATACACACATTTCCAAACTCCAAACCCGATTCCAAAACTACCCGATCTTGAATATCTATATTGTGTACAGTTTTTAAAATATAATTATTACATTATCGAACATTATTTTAAATTAAATACACGATATCATAAATTCCAACTCTTCAACTTCGATTATAAACTTTATTTTCATAGATATTCGACATACGACTTTTTCGACTTACGCCTTGCTTTGGGACATTTTTTCGGTCAAAAATACAGTCGTATCTCGGGGGACACCTGTATATATAAATAATATTTAGCATATTGGAATCTAATATTACAAGTAAAATAGCTAAGCATATTGCTTATTTGTGGTAGCATAATTGAAAGAAATATAGTTTATCTTCAAGTTGATTAAAACTGTTACAATAAATTAAATATTCAATTCATAAATTTCTGCAACATGGAAAATCTGACTAGTTTTTTTGCTACATTCAATAGATTACTATAAAACTGGACAAATAAATGAAAGAAGCTTTACCTAACATGGCATTATTAACGCAACGTTGTTGTACACCACTACTTTCTACACTCAAATACATTGTCGATACAATATCTTTGTTCCTGAGGATCTCTGATCTCTGCATTGTAACTAACACTCGACCAACAAGATTATATTAAACAGATTGAAACTCCTATTCCTGTACGGTCATCGACATTATCGATTATATGGTATCATCTGAACGAGCAATGATGCGAAGGAAACCCCATCACGGGTCACAGCAACACTCACTAAGCGTAGAGCCATAAGGCACATACACTATCACCTGTACATGTAAGGAATCATCGACGTTCACCGTGCATCCAGACACATCGAGAAAATATCACGCCGTGAAGCGTGAAAAGTAGCCAAATCCAACATGACTGGAACATTTAACGCCTTACTGTATGTACCCAACTGTCATCCTGTGCGGTGCGATCACGTTCGATGAAATGAAAAAAAAAATCATGCGTGCACACATGGCGTTAAAATATTCGTCGTGAAACAAATGATAGGTGTACATAACTCTCATCGAATATAATCGAGTGTCATCGATTTTGGCTTCGGTGCGACGCTATTTGGCGGTATGTCTGGTTGCACGTTCATGCTCTGTTCACGCACTGCACCGCCATATTGAAATGCGTCTTAGTGATAGGTATCAAACAGGCCTAATTAATGACGCTCTATGCGTCATGCGTTTGTTAGTCCTTGATCTTTCAAGTGCTTATCGATGGTTATTTCCTTGCAATATCTGCGATAGAATATTCAACCTAACACCCATGCATAGCGTTCGAGTCATGAGTACTTATAACACATCACCGTAAAAGCCTCTTCAATGATGTGGATGTTGTTCATTACATCATGAAATTATATATAATACATCATGCTTGGCTTGCGCTTGGCCCCGGGTATATACATCACAAGAATATGCTTTTCAAAATTTACCATAGGTTCCTCAAATGCTCAACTTGATCAGTAACCGACGGATATAACTAAACAACAAAACTGTGCTCGTAAAAGCATGGTTAGTTTATAAAGACCTGCTCATTAAAATATAGTGGAATTGAAACGAGCTAACACGTAGCACTCTTCAAAGTATTCTATGGTGCAAATAATTGGCTTTCACAATGTTTTAAAGCCGTTGCAGTTCTTACTGATAAGAGCTTTTTTCTATTCTTCCTTTAATGATTTCTATTCTTCCCTTAATGATTTATTGATATATTTTATTTAGCCGTACTACGACTTCAGTTGTATTTTTCCTCTTAGTGATTTAAATGGCCATAATCTGCTGTCCATATAGTTATCATATGTACTATAATATGCCCAACAATCGGCACTAACAGCGTTTGTTTATACATAGAAAGCCTAACAAATCTTTTACGCTCGTGACTGTTGTAGGGTTTTCCTGATGGCTTACCAGGATATGGCATAGGGCTAAGGTGCCCTCCATTTGTAACCGGGGTTCACGATGGCGGTGGGGAGAGATGGTATAAATAGAGCCGAAGGATGCGCCTTCGGCCTCTTACAACCACACCAAGTCAAAGGGAAGGAATAAAACTAATTTTGTGATTTTTCCCCAGCAGAAATATCCACATTTTCTCCTTTTCTTTAGTGGCTTTCGCAACACCGATCTTATATATTCATCCTGCACATGAGATTTATGCTAGACATCCTTATTGCTTTAAACTATTCGTGAGCATCGCCGTGACCATTTTGTTCTAAAATAAAACTTATTCTGCTCAGCCGTTTTATTTCAGATCCGCTTCATACACCTTTTATCGACGCCCGCAAAACCTAGCCCAAAATGTGTTTTCCTCGAAGAAGGCTTTCATTCAAATTGGATCATGAATTTCATGTAAAGTGGAAGGCACAATTCAAAAATGTTGCCCTACCACACGCATGCATACACGGTTGTGCTGTTCAAGCATAACGACCCATAACACTCACCATCGCAATAACGTGTAGGCCCAATAAAACAATATCAAATCGACCATGGTGTAAAAACGCAAACCCAATAAAATCAATAACGGCGAAAAAGTAAAAGCAAACAGTTTTATGGACCATTTCATTTCTCTTTACAAGAGATTGAAAACATGTGCATGACTGTGATCCGCAGCGGCACACGGAAGGAATTATGCGTGTGTGTTTACGCTTTATTAAAGTTTATGTAAATATGTTGCCGGACAAAATGCTTCCGTTAGCTTTAAGTCCCTTTGGCACTTCAGCATGAATGATCGTGTTATTGTCATTAATCATGCTAATATTTTCAGCTTGCGGTTTGATATATATCGAGAAAAAAACACAGAGATAAAAAAACAACATTAATCTATGGATTACTATCGAAAACAAATGAGCATCAAATTCTAACTGCTTTTTCAAATGATCAATTAAATAGCTTATCATTTGCATTCAAAACAGTTTGAATGCTGCATTGTATTTCATACGGAGCACCAGGTGAAAACAATTCTATGTCCTTAAATGCAAATTAATGAAACAGAAAGATTGCATTCTGACCTGTACGAGTAGCACACATCGTGCTCCATTTTTTGTGTGTCGCCTGGAACCAAAGCGTGATTCCCCAAACCGTACACGTGCACGTAGCATCTAATAAGAAAATATCGCTTTAATCAGCAGAAAGCTCATAAAATATCAACCATAGCATTAACAGGGCGACCGCAGCACGGCACGGCTAGGTAACAAAATCGGCAAGTATTGTAGCTGACTACAACTAGCAACCAAACACCGCAGCAATGGGCACCAACTTTCACGTACGGAATTGCTCATTCCAAACGGGTGACGGTTTGAATCTACAAATATACAAAAAAAAGCAAAACAAAACCCAGAAACCACGCTCCAAGTGTTCCATTCCGCATGGCTCTTATAGTTGCAGAACACAAACCACACAATAAAATTATGTGAAAAGGTGCTCTCGTTGCATTGCCGAGCAGGGGCGGTGTATGTGTCGACAGTTCTCATGGTCTCACCTAGCAGTATTCATCGGTACACACCCGCGCTGGAACTGCCTTCATTAGTATGTTTGTGACATTGCAATGAGTTTCGCTCTTTTGTTTTGCATTTAAGGTGGTTTTAAACATGAACTTGAATCAAATAAAATTAATAAACCGCGTTACTTTACAGCGCGGTGTTAACAAGCTCTTCTGAACATGCTTGGGGTACGTTTGTTATGAGCATATAAATTTCATAATTGGGATTTTCTAAATAACTTAACATTTTTCATGAATTAGTTTGGCACATGGAGGCTTTAATTATGACCTATAAAATCAAACGGTAGAAGCATGGTGGTTCAGGAAAAATTTACACGAATCGTTAATATCGAATATTGAACAGCATATCTATAAGACGGACATAGAAGGTTACAACTCGGATGATTGTTGTTTAACTCTTTTTGGAAAAAAAATTAACAAAATTCATAACAATGACTTTGATCAAAGGTGCCATTTTAAGCTTTCGTTTGGGCTCTTTTACAGGGTTTGATTCCGATCGTATGTGAAATAAGCTAAAAAGGAAGTGTTTAACTGCTCAAACCTTACTACACTTCCTTCTAGCTGTCAAATGGTTCATACTCCACGAACGATTTGACAAACCTCCAAAATCATCAATTTTTGGCGCTTGAATTACTTTTCCATGGACACAAAACTCATGTTAAAACTACTAAGGGGCTCTCAATCGCCCGTGCAGCAGTGTGCTGTCATACGATCGCTACACTGTTCACACGAATTTCTTTTTGCACTTTCAACTTTTCAACGCAACGGCTTCTTTGCCACTTTCCTGGTGCGGGTCCGACACGAATTCGTGACGGTCGGTAAAAACTTTGTTCAGGTACCGGGAAACAGAAAATGTTTCACCGAAAAAAAGGCTCTTCTCTGAACGGCCAATTTGTGTGTTGTTTTGCATACTATTTCAACTTAGTTATGCATTTTCACTGAGAAGCCTTTTAGGCAAGGGTGGCACATTTGCTGGAAAAATGTTGAACCGTTTCGCTTCTAGGAACTACGGTTCTACGGTTTGAGATATTGGACCGATATTCAGCTGCCACGTGTTATTTGAAATTGTTTTTTTTTTTTAGAAATATGTTGGCCTCAACTTGCAGCTTTCAAGCATTTCTGTTACATCTGGTTTACGATATTTTTTGCAATAAACAAGGTGAGCTTTACCTATAGGGGGATAATTAATATAGCTTTAGTGGATTATGTTTCCCCCAAGTTACAAAAAAATAAACAATTTAAAGCACAAAGATCTCTTAAACATATTTTTTGCACTCCTGTACCATTGGAATTATCGACCCGGACCTGCACAACATTTTCAATCTTTTTAGTGAGCACAAGAACAAAATGATAGCTTCACAACACAAACACCCTGAAAAAGGTAACATTCATTAATTAATGATGAACTATTGAAACGTTTCTTTTCACGACTCTGTTGATCGGCAATTCTCGTTCGCGATGGCATCGTTGAGTTTTATTACCAATTATACGGTCAATGCCGGCTATTTTTCCCCTGTAAATGAGGGAGCTGACAAATTTGTGAATAAACATTAACACTGCGTTCGCTGTCCGATTAATTGCTCCCATTATGCCTGGGCAGTGATTACGAAAAAAGCAATGCAGCAATGTACCTCACCAGAGTTAATGTTACAGTTACAGTTGTATCGATTTTCCCTCCAAATAGAACCTTCCTCACGGATGCTAAAAATCAGAGATTTCTTAGAATGAGCTGGATTGGGCTGGCACTACAATAATGGCAAAATGTTGCTGTATTCTTTCAAAGCGTTTTCCTTTCCTCATTTTCGAAAGATGTTCCAGTAAATATCGTCCGATTTTTTCACCATTTGTCATAACCATAATCATGGTTAATCTAGATCAACGAATAAATAGCTCCACCACAGGCCTTTGTAGAGTGAAAAAAACGTCCCCCATTCACAGAACGTTCCTTTAAAAATGCACTTAATGGAAGTGGTAACTACAACCCGTCCACAAGCACACTTCTTTTGTGCTCATTTTTTTTCTTGTTCAAACTCACCCACGGTTGTTGACCAGTGCGCCTGCATGCTCAATCTCTGATGCAGGGATCCGGGATGCACATTCCTGTCCACACTCAACGGCTCCAGACTAATTGCTTTTCTCCCACGTCGGTATGTGTATTTCCTCACACTTCTCCCCAAATGAGTGCTGCCGGAGGTGGTATTGGTGGTACAATGCTTTACCACTCATGCGTCTTGCAGCGGAACTGCATCGGGCTACGGTGCGGTAGAAGTGCAGCAAAATCAAAAAGAATCCGTTGAACAAACAATTTTCCCGTCCTGTGCAGCTGAGCCGTTGAGGAACGCAACCACACCCACGGTTGTGCATTGCTTGTGTTTTGTTTTCTTTCTTTTCATACGCTTGTGCTATTATTGCCGTCCCGGGCAGCGCCAAACGCTGGTAGAATTCTCCCCGAGTTAGTAGTGAATGGTTTCATTTAAATCACTTTTCACGACACGTCGCGACTGCAACCAATTCAATTACTCTGATTACGATGAGTTGAGTATGATTGCCGACATGTTTAACTCATTTGGAAGATTGGGTTTGACGGAAACATAGAGCCTCTCGTTAGTATATTTCATTTTATTGATTTACGCTTTCGTAATGTGGTCGTGACTTAGGTACGATTTTGCAGAAGAAGAATTAACTATCGATCGAAAAATCAAGATAGAGGAGGTAGAAAAGTTAACTTGAAAAGTATATACAATAAGCTGTCCAAGCTGTACAAACCTTTAATTGTATCCAAGTGTCGATCTCACAGTCTCAGTCTCGGTTTCGGACACTTCTGAGGCAGGACAAGACTGCAAAGCGGTTGTAGCGCCGGATAAGTAAGTAAGTATCGATCTTACAATCCATGATATTTATTTTTATTTTTTGTTATTCATCATAATAACTGTGTTCACACCTTGGGCTGTCTTTGCTCTTAAGTTGTTTGATCACTCATGAATTTGTTAGGAATCGATCCCGTTCGACCCGACATTTATCTAGTTGACCACCATTGTTCGATGTTATTTTTATTTCAACCAGAATGTCAGATCAAATTTGGTTCATTTGTTTGGTTGTTGTTTCTTATGAAATGTTTCTTATGTTATTTTTTATGAAAGAGAAGATGAAATGAGCCAATCTTCTGACTAATGTCCCACACGAAGTTTTAATTAATTCACCAACGGTTTCTCCAACATATATTCCTATCAAATTAATTACTTTCTTATTCTTCTTTTCCCCAATAAATTTGCACAAATGATCTTGAAAAATGGTAGAATAGTCATTGAATAAAATTCAGTCGCCCTTGTCAATCCTTGCTACGATCCATTTTAAACTTGAGCCCACTACAGGTATGTTGTTAATTCGTGCGAGTTGACGTCTGTTTCACGGAATCATCTGCATCATAAAATAAAATAATAAAATAAACTCTCCTCAAATAATTTTTATCCAATCAAACATTCGAAACCCTTTCACTTGATGTATTATACAACAATTATCCACATAAAGTGGTGCCCAATGTATGTGAATTCGCTGTACGCGATCGTTTGACAGCTTTATGTATGGTTTTTCTAAAAAATTATAATATTTTGATATATTGTATAATGTTTTTGAAATTTACTATTACTCAAAAGGTATCTGAACAAACATTTCATTCGAAGTTATGTTTTGTTATTTTTTAGTTATGTAAGTAGTTAATTACTTTTTCCATAGCGTGTATCGGAGAACTGCAGTATAGTATATTTCACTAGCCTAGTAGTAAAAATAACAAAAAAACTCTAGATTCTACTTTCACTTTAATGTTACCTTTTAACTGTGCTTTAGATAAGACACTTTGGTAGCAACTATCATAACAATCATTTTATTTATTTTTTTATATTATCATAGTTTATCCCTTTTACTTCAGTATTGAGAAGAAACAAACGGAAATCCGTTCACCAATTATGATACTTTCAAACAAAGTTGATTTGGTTACATTCATAAATTTATGCTATGAAAACCATAAATTGTGCAACTGCCAGAGCCAAAATGCATTAGACCATTAATTTATTCCGTTTGTTGATTCGATTGCACCGTAGTCATTGATTTCCCGTAAATTGATTTTACGGATTTTTCTCGAAAATTTAATTTCCCCCTCAAAAATTGAACACCCCGTTCATTGTCATGGTGGTTGCACAATGCTACCGTTCTGGGAAAAGTTTTTGTTCCCTCCCGCACAAGCAGAGGTGTTTGGCAGTCGCACATTCTACAGTCAATTATTCTTCTCGTCGCGGAGCGCGATGAGTCAAAAACAAAAAAACAAAAACGGAAACGAACGACCTGAGGGCAGACCAGCGCGCTACTATCATTCATTAACGCCTCTTTACATCCCGCCCGGCACAAATGGGCTACCATTTTTCATCCTCAGTCACGTTCATTTTTCACCCGTAAAGTTGACATCACACGCTAAACGCAGTGTAAGGTGCGCGTTTGCAGCCAAAGGGCTCGCGATCCATATCAGACAGTAGGTGGAAATGTTTGAAAGAAAGTGAATGTGACGCAGTAAAAAAAAACTTGTGACTTGTACAAGAGTTTTCTACGGAATTTGGTATGAGAGTAACGCACGAAAAAGGGAAAGAAAAGAAAACAACAGTACATACGATGTATACCTCTTCAGAGTTGTGCAAAATGTGAACTGATGCCACAGTACGTGCTCACTTAAGCCATCTTACACGGGGATCTGCCAACAACGCATCTTCTGCCATTCAACCATCCCTCCCTTAACACACCCCCTCCTGCCCAACTCATATTGAGGCTCCTCCTTGCTGAATGGGTAATCCATCTGCCTAATATACCCGTGCCCTGGTCTGTTGCCTCAACGCTGCTGTGCTTTTTGCCGTATCTTTGATCTCGCCGAATTGCACTCGAGCCGCGACTCGCGACTAGAGTATCCATTAACATATTTTTTAATTACCGCTAAGCAAATGTTAGCGTGACTTTCTGCCACCGAAAACCATCATTCTAGGAAACGTACATCCTCCAGCTGCCGTCGTCGGAGTATTTCGGTGGAAGCGTTCAGTAACAGGTTCTCCGCATGTTTGTTTTTTGACAACGGATTGGTTTTAATTCATTTCTTCTTTTTCTTTCTTTCTGAAGTTTAATTTGAAGCCATGTTCTCTATCGCTTGTTGCCGATCGTTTATTCTGTTCGTATATTATCCACCTTTATTATTCGGATGCAAAACCAACTCGTTTGAAGCTCTAAACAAGATTTATTGATTAATTTTAATTATTCATTTTATAAAAAGATTTTTAACGTTATTTTATTTAAATCTCTATATGTATTTGCCTCGTCTTTGTTGTCAACATACGTTTCAAACTGATTTATCTTGTTTATTATTTTATACAACCTGGTCATTATTTGTCTGAACAAAACATCTAATTTGTCCATTTTAGTATCTAGTTTATTTATTATTATTTGCTGTCATACCTTTGCTGTGTACCTTCTGAAATCAACATCAAGTACAAATGTCATTTACAATTTTATAATTTACTCTCATTATCATCCAAGGATGTCATTTGCACGTAGAACTATAGAATAAGGAAATACAGTACTACGTCGATTAATCGGGGACGGCTTAACCAGCGGGCGGTTTAACCATGCACATCAATTTGACAGCTATTCAATCGTGCCGAACATTTGAACATTTGTCAGTTTGGCAAACTTTTTTTTTTGCAGTCTAGTGTCTAATAATGTTTTCGAACTTATTTTTTGTTGAAAAATAATTGCTAAACCTATACTTAATACTTCACCATGTATCAGATTTGGTATCAGATCAGATCAGATCAGGATTGCAGATAGACGAGGCAAAGACCAAACTGATGGTGGCAACATTAGCGGACCTACCAACAACAAATCCAAACTTACGTAGGTGTGACGTACAGATAGGTGAACGCACTTTTAAAGTCGTCCCAGAATTCACCTATCTCGGATCTAAGCTCAGCTGAGTTGCGCGCAAGGATGCTGGCTGCCAACCGGTCATTCTACAGCCTGAAAAATCAGTTCACCCCAAAGAACTCGTCGCGACGGACGAGACTGGGACAATATAGTTCCTATATAGTACCGGTACTCACACATGGACATGGACGAAATCCTCTTAGCTACGTTCGAGAGGAAGATACTGGATGGTTTATTGTCCCCGTATGTGTGGAGCCGTTATAACGACGAGCTGTACGATAGCCGGTCTCATGGTACAGTCGTCAACTCGTACGACTTAACAACATGCCCACCATGAGTTCAAGTCCCAAATGGACCGTGCCGCCATACGTAGGACTGACTATCCTGCTATGGGAGGATCAATAAGTCACTGAAAGCCAAGCCCACAAGTAGTGGTCCAGAGGCAGGCCTTGACCGACGACGGTTGTTGAGCCAAAAGAAGAAGAAGAAGATACGAGATGTATGGCAACCTAACTGTCGTGCAACGTATCAAGCTCGCTAGGCTCCGGCAGGCTGGCCATGTTAAACGCATCGAAACGGACGACCCAGCCCGTAAAGTCTTTTTAGACTGTCCACAAGGCGTGGTAGAATAACGTGGTTTATGAGTGTAAAAGTGTGAAAGTGTAAAAGTGTAACAAGAGATATTGGGAAAAATGCTTATTAAGTCTAGGTAATGCTTATTAAAGGATTGTGATGCAAGAAACTATCATAGTTTTTTTTCGTCTTTGACAATTTCTGTGGCAAATCAGTACAATTAGGTCAAACCATAGTTCCATTTAGAAAATTGTGACCAGAATGTATTGCTTTATAAAATAATTTTAAGATTTAATATTTTTTAGTTAAATGGCATATATGTTACATACAACATATATGATTTTAATAAGGTAGTTGTTAATAGAATTATCTGTAGTGAGGTTTATTTGATTTAAAAAACCAAAACAGTTTGCTAAATAGTAGTATAGTAGTAATAGTGCTAAATAAATCCTGAATTTGGAACAAGTGATATCAAGGACATAGGATTATACAAAATCGATTTGCAATTAAGAATTGATCTCTAATAGCTATAATCTGCTAAAAGGGCTTCTTTCATTTCAATCGTGTATCTCATAGAAGATAACATTGTTTGGGATTAAAATATTTCAAGTATGTATTCATTACGTTCTATTTTTTTTAAATCTTTTTCATACAGGAGCATTGTACCGTTATTAATGTCACACAGCGTCATAAATAAACGTCTGTTTCACGGTTAAACGGGCCCTGTAGCACCATTCAGCAGCTGCTATTCACCCGGTCCCTATTCACACAAAACCCATTCCCCATAGGTACAATTCTTGAACGAGCAGCTTGCAAGTGAGCACATCCACTATTCATCACATTCATTAAAGGTGAAAAGTGGAACGACCAGTTTCAAAGCACCCTTAACCTGTCAAACGCAAAATATGTTTGCTGAAAGCCGTCTCCCGGGAGTGCTATTCAGGTTAGCTTCCACTTATGTGGTGTTTTCTAAGAACAGTTGTTGGCCAAAACGTATTCTTTTCAAAGCAATGAACTGCAATGGATGTTGCTAAACGAGGCACAGTTTTCTGTGTCTGATATGTGACAGATGGAATATTCTGCAATTTATTACGATGCATGCTAGGTTTGGATGTGGCACGTAATATCATATAAGAGTGCTGCAAGATATTTGCTTTTCTGTTCAATGTAATACATACAACGCTGCTTGAAAAATCTACTTTTACTTGCAAATTTATCTAGTAACTTATTGTAGACACTTCAGCCAATGTTTACAATCGTTAAATGAAGTATAATTCGTAATTTTTTTTTTGTTTATTAGCATCAAAGGAAATTTCCTCTTCAACATTTCACGACTAATTGTTATTTAGTTCATAAGGAAACAATATGGAAAAAATATTCATCTTTGCTTTTAATACTAATGTTTCGTTCTAGTTATAAGCTCACAACTGATAATATATTAATTTTTTATTTTACGTTTCTAGCCATATAAGGAAAATAAGCTCCACGTATTGTAAAAATCAATTGAAAATGTTTGTTAATCAATGTTTTTCACCAAGGGCGAATTTTCGTGATAAAGGTAAGATACAAAGATCTTATAATATTGCTGTGATCGATTTCTCCCCAAGAAATCACTTTGTATCTAATTTCTTCGAATCATAAACCGACATCATGGTAGTAATAGCGCAGCTACCGCTGTGTCACTGATGCTGGGCTATGGTCATCCCGAATGAAGTCAGGTATGGACATCACCGCGTTCTCAGTATGCCAGCTCAACTCAATAAATGGAATATTTGTCACATTCATTTTCATGACAAACGGCTAAGGCTGTGAGCTAATGAGGATTACCGTGTATATGTAAACGAAGCGCACGTCGTGTCGCCTTGCAAAACATCCACAATGCCTCGCGCAATACGCAGCATCCCTTGGAAGCTGCGCTCATAAACCATACGACATACAGATCTTCCCAACGTATGGG
This sequence comes from Anopheles coluzzii, assembly GCF_943734685.1. Taxonomy (NCBI): domain Eukaryota; kingdom Metazoa; phylum Arthropoda; class Insecta; order Diptera; family Culicidae; genus Anopheles; species Anopheles coluzzii. Next base: position 86,120,592 of record NC_064670.1, read on the forward strand.
AAATGTGGAAAATTAATCATCAACCATCGGTCATTCTGCAACAGCACAGCATGGAAATTGGTATGTTCGCAATATCTGCATGCACACCGCTGACAGATTTACAAAATGCAATATCAGATATAAGCAACGCTACATGCCGATAAAGCAGCATGTAACAATAGTCATATGGATCAAAGTAAAAGGCCACCTAAGGGGTCTCGTAAATTACATTCCCTTTATTGATCTTAAACGCTTTTGTGATCAATATGAGAATGCAACATCATTTTATTTACAGTGAAATCTCTGTAAAGCTGATAATACACGAACCAGAATTTCACAGTCGCTTGCTTTCAATCCTTTGTACAAATCAAAGTCTTTTAAAGAGAACAGGTTGAAGCGTTTAGAGTAAATTGACAGAAACCCATGGGAAAATTTTGACAGTTAAAGTGAACATTGTTTATGTTTAGCGATGGACGTTGCTATGGAGTGCATAAGAGTTTTGTTCAGCATTTTGCACTCATTTTTTTTAGAATATTATAAGAATTAGCATCCAACTAGAACATTACATGACTGATACAATCCAAAGCTCTCATTTATCATACGTTCCCGGTTAATAAGCAAAGGACGGTATGCATATTGTACCAGTGTGTGCCGATTGGATGTTTCGTTTAACTCTCAGTGTTTAATTGAAAGTAAATCGGACTTCTTTTACCCAGATATGTACTGTGCTGTTTTATGCCTGTTAAACTTTTCGTTCTTTCAGCAGGACCGTTGCAATCGGTAGTGATTCGTGGCACGGAATGGCAAACAATCAAAAAGGTTATCAATGTTTCTGAATACAAAGTAAACTGCAATTACTTCTCCTTTATTCTCCAGCAGTGATTGACCGCTAGAAATTTAACCAATATAATCTTCCTGATAGTAAATTCGTCCACTTTTCCGCGTTAACTATTAGCCGTTTGTTTGTAAACACTTTTTCATGAAACTGTCAAAAACGAGCTGAAAATGGCAACCTAGCAACGGGCTTTGCATCGACCTGTTCTCCTTAATAGATCTTGGTACAAATTGTCAACTGAACCTGTTCTGTACTTTCACATACAGCAGGCGGAATTTCGCGCCCGGTAAATTCTGGTTCGTGTATTTTCGGCATTCGAGAGATTTCACTGTATTCATTGCCTACAGTAATACAACTTGTTTATTGATATCAACATAGCATGCCGTGCACCATAAACGAACAACAATCTTTGTCTAGTGGACGTCTATGTGTTAATCAAACATAACTTAAAAAACGGGGAAAACCCTCAACCTAAATTTACAACAAATATAAAAAAAGCCAACATTTCGAAGGAATCGTAGCTTCGTAATACCATGTCCAGCAGACGAGAAGCAGTATCAGATGTTTTGGAGGAGCTTTCCAACGAAGAAATACGAAGACGATTAATTCTTTACGGCGGTCCAAATCTTCCCGTGACGGAACAAACACGTGCTAGACTGCTGGATGTACTGCGAGAATACATCGACAAACCTCAGCAGCATAATGTAAGCAAAAGCAATTCCAGCGATGAGTCAAAGTCATCAAACAATGCATCACGAAATAATGACACGCGTTTGCAAAGTTCCACCAACGCCAGCACTTCGAACACAAACTCAGCGGCAGCTGGAGATCTGATCGATGTACCACTTCATATTATTGTCTATAGTGGTGCTATCTTGATACTCAGTGTATTCGTGTATTACTTGCTTTATCTGTTTTAAACAATATACTGTAAGTAGTATGTTTTAAAAAATCTTCTGATGGGTAATTTTTATCTACAACACGTTGTGGTTTTATTTCTTACCGGTACAACAGCTCTGAATGTAACTCCTCTGTTGAAAAAAGCATTTCGCTAGAAGATAACCCCGTCATAACTGGATAAAGAAAACTACATTTGAATAAATTTCTAAATTCATATAAGCTGTTTTAATAAGTTCTAATCTTTAATCTTTATCTAGATTCTTTCAAATGAATGGAATGAATTGTTACACAATTTCTTTGTTTTATTACTATTTAAAATAAACTTAGAAGCAATAATAAGCTTTTCATAAGCCCCAAAACTTCTACAAATGGATACGCATGTGACAATTAAGAAAAATATTCGTCTTATGAATAGGAATTTTCATAGGTGAATATAGCGAATTCTTCAAGCAGTCCACGTTTGACACTATAAAACTATTACATATGCTGATCAACCACTCTATTACGTCGACGTATGTCGACAGTCAACTCGAGTTATGCAGTCAAACTTCTGAACCCGTCATCTTATCTAACACTAACCGCCGAATGTTCCGCTCCAGACGCAAGCAAGTTTATAAACCTTCACCTGATACGTAAATCTGCTGTCGTATCGTGCTGCTACTTTTCAAAGTTCGCATACTCCCAATCGAATAGTTGTTACGTCCAGTGCTGCCTTTTTCTTACCCTTCCCAGAAGCTGCAAGGATATTTCACCAGCAGTGTGAGAATTCCCCAATCGGTTCGCATTGAAAGAATCATTTTTCAATATTTTACGCTCACACACATACACACACAATCACTCCAGCATCTGCGTAGAGAGTGAAGGTGAACGATGGGAAAACTTGCCACAACTCCGAACGCCTTCGCCTTTGTTCGGCTTTGCACCCTGTACAAACATGTCCGAAAGAAAGTTGAACGATTCTCGGAATGTCGTAGCCTCGTTCTCGAATCAAATTGTGCCCTAGAGAAATATGTCAACAGTCTGTCTTCCTTACCTTCGTTTTCAATTCTGCCTTACCGCTAGGGGTATTGATAAATGAGAATTCGAACTATGCCTCTATAGTCTCTTCTATCCACACCTTGGACAGGCGCCTGGCCAAGGGGCAACATTTCATCGATGATTGTTTGTAAATCGTATCATTAGTTTCGTTCGACGCAGCACTGTATTGTGGAGAAAATTTGAAAGAAAGCAAGGTCAAAACTTATACCAATAAAAAGTACAAAAAGCATCAAACCTTTATGGGTCACTTCGTGACCCTTCTGAAAGAAATAAACAAAACACACACTCAAGCTTTCTCAAAACAAATAATAGTTACGAATTGCCAAACTTTTTCGTGGTAGATTCCATCCCCGGAGGTTTGCCCTTTTCTTGCGTCTATTCTCCACACCATCAGTCGGCCGTATCATATTTGCGGCAATTTTGAAGGTTATTTTAATATGCATGCAAAACCAGAGGAAACATTTTTTGTTTTGTTGGCATGAGCATGTGCAATGGGACAAGAATAGGTATGAATGTATGATAAATATGGTTCATTTATTTGCTGTCACATAAACCACTTGGGCATTATGAATAGGACAGGTTGATCTGCATACTGTGGTTTGTTATTTAATGCTGGAGGAGAGTGGTGTTCTTTTTTTAAAAAAAGGTTTGATTTTAATAAACGAATCCAAATGTTTTCCGTTTATTGCGGCCCCATTTATTCGATTGTTTCTCAGAACCTTCGCAAACAAAATTAATGTTCTTCGGATAGGTACATATTTACCAACAGTTGAATTTCTTGAGTGACGTTAAAAATAACTTCTTGCATCCATTTCACTCCGCAACCGGCCAGACCAACTCTACCTTCAAGCCGCTCCAAGTGCTTTCCATTCTTGGTGCTCTTTGAATGGTATTGAACTGTGCATCGGTGAAGTGTATTGTCGTTACGTTTGCAAGAAAGAGATTCTAGTGTATGATTACCACTGTACTGTGCTGAGGGACGTTGGGCGCTGCTAGGCCTCGAATCCTCGAAGCAACGGAACTGCAACGCTTAGGGGCTGCTTGTTGCGGGACTTCTTAACTAGTCGCCGGTGCTTCTTTCGAAACAAAACATGTATGTATGTCCCGCTGAGATCGCTCTGTGCTCGTTACTCAACGTGGAGGAACGCCGCACTCGCTTTGGCTTCTCTGATCTGATCCGATAACTAATACGATCAATAAAATGAGACTATATGCAATGTTTATGTAACCTTGTTTCGCTTCAAGAGGGCCACTCACGATCCGTTGAATAATTATAAAAAATAAATAAATACATAAATAAATATGAATGGCATTGCTTTTTTATTCAGTTGTAGCGACTAGACCGAAATGTTTAGCAAGGAATTAGTTAAACTCGAAAGTATTTCTGTTTTGAACTGGTTTATACGGTCAGTGTACCAGTGTTTTTGAAAAACTGTAGAGATAAATTTCAAATCACAAATCACAATTCCAAGTCACGAAATACAAATGTGTTAATTAAGGCATATTTTTCATTATAAAAAATGGAATTATAATGCATTTTCCATTTGTTTATACATGGGAAGAAAATTAAGCAACAGATTAAAGAAAGAACAATAGCAACGACGAGCCATCGTGCTTCGTTAGTAACGAAAAGATACAAGCGTTTTTTTGTTTTATTTAATAATATATTAAATCTATTTCACAAACACATAATCGATCCATTTCTAGTCTATTTTAAAACGATTGATATTTCTATAAAATATCACGCTGCACTTATGGTTTGAATCACAATCAGAAAAATAGTAAAAATTGTCCAAAGCCAAGCATCATCTTATCCCATCTTAGTGCAACTTTATTCATGATTGGGTGAAAAAATGAAACTAAATTTTCAAAGAAATCAAGGTCAAACTGTCCCAGGCTTTAGAAAACTTCCAATACACTAACTGCAAATCATCTTACCAAAGCTATGTTATACATCGATGAAACAAATACAAACGAATGAATGAACCATGCAGTGGATGTGATTACTTTTTTGGATAAGTTATATTTCAGATAGAAGAGTACTTCTAATAGTAGAGTTCTCTAAGGTAGACGAGTGCTACTGAGCAAACGGTATTCATGACTACAAAGTAACTCTCCTTCAAACTAGTACATGTAACTAAAAAAATACCGTACCGTTGCTAACTGTTTCAGGAACTGTCCTCATATTTGTCTCATTGATTGACTGCTAGCAGTTGGAACGTGGCGCCCACATTCCTATGTGCCGGCTACAGTAACCAAGCATCATACAACAAATCCATAACACGGTTCAGAATACCACCGTAAAATCTCCATAATGTGCACCATTTTTCCAACTTATAACGAAGCCGTTGTTAGACGTGCGCATAAAACGAACACTGATGGGGAAAGGGCAATCTTCGACAAACTCGGATGCTCTCCCGGAATTGCTGCACAGATGGGTACATTCCTCAGCACGAGGTGGCTCCCTTCTCTATGAATACCGGGTTTCCAACTGACTTCCTCTACTGAATACCACTCAACCAATCAAGCTAAGGGCAGGGAAAGCACACACTACAAAAAAAAAAAACACACACACATACAAAAAAATACACATCCATTCCCCGCTTGATGGTTAGTCTGTCGTCAACAGACATTCGCAAACAATTGCATTACTCACTATTGTTTGTTGTCTCGCAGGTTTCGCATTAACACTCGGCTCAGATTCCCCGTGCCGTAGCGCTGTGTGCCAACCTCCATTTTCATTGTCATCTGACAACGGTGTCAAACGTACCGAGAGGCTATGTTTGATCATCATTATCCAGACCCTGTAAAGTTCATTCGCGCCATTCACAGCCTTTTTTTTTTGTTGTTTTGCTCCCTTCTTTCACACCCTTCACCGGCTTCACTCTGCAGCCGTTTGGCCGGTTGCACCTTCGTCGAGCATGACGCCTTTCGTTATGCTGCATGAATACCCGGATACATTGTTGTGCCGTGATTTTACGCCTTCCCCAGCCCTTGCTTACTACTCCATCGTTTCCGGGTCGTTTTTGTACGGCTCAGGGAGGCTTAAGCGGCAGCCTAAACTGGGTGGCTTTTAGACGTAACCCGAAACGAACCTGCTGCCCGGCGGCGAAATATGTTCGAACGAGCGCCTCCGGGTAAGATCAACACTTTTCTTGTCAAGGTAAGGACTACTAAGCCTGCCATTTTCTTCTTCTCGCCTTCACTCCCGATGGCGGCTGCTATGGAATCACGACCCCTTCAAGTAGAAGAGTCTGGCTGGTGAAAAATGGAGGGCAAAAAGTTGTCGTTCTCCATGCGCGCCAATGCAATGGATGCGGTCTGCTGCCGCTGCGGTTGCGTTATTGCTATAATGAGCTTTTTATAGAGCAAACGTGACAGGAGGAAAAGTGCTCCTTACGCTAAGGAAAGGGCCAAGCGAGCAAGTGAAGTTTTAGTGGCTCGTCTTTCTGCTCTTCTCGGAAGTAGGCGACTCGCATGCCAACGCTACCGTTGCTAGCTTGTGTTGTGGAACGTTTGTACGCTAGTACGGATGACCGCTCCAGACTTGGATCAAACCTTTTTTTTAGCATGAGTTAGCGTCAAGAATTGGGGCTACCATGAGTTTTCCTTCGGTCGATACAACCGTTCCCATAGTTTCCGTACGCGAATTTCACAGCAGCGGGATGGTTACACACACAAAAACAACCGTGCTACCTTCTTACTTCTGACTCATCGGATTTAGTGATATTCCATATCGTATAAGGCGATTGTGCGTTCCCTGCAGCGATAATCCTTACACACAAGTCAACGAAGGGTAGTTTTGTCGACGTTGGAAACATTTCTAGGTAAATTAAGCGCTAACATTGGCTTATTGTTGCTTTGGTGATACGTTTTTATTTGGCCTTGAAAATGTAACCCCATTTTCTAGCTAAGATCTACCCGATGTGCATGCCTTCTAACTTAGCCTAACTTTGAAATTGTTTAAATTGTTTGTTGAACTTAATTCACAACAATCAACAAACAATAATCGTTGAAACAAGTGATCGTGTAGTTTATATGTTAGTAGACATATTAAATTTACCATCAACAATCCATAATACACCAATTTTCAAAAAACTATATAGAAATAGCCTTTGTAACAGGGCTTTAAATGTAGATTATAAAATAAACACTCCTCTTCGTAAATTTCTGGTGCACAAATACTCAAACTAAGTTTATTATTATTCAGAAAGAACGGGTTCGGCCATATTGCTACTCAAACTAAGTTATTAGAAATGAATAATGATGTTCTTCTTACAGAGGAAAACGAATGGGACAAGGAACAAGGAACAAAGACATGGTATGGTCGTATTGTCATATTTTGATACATTTACAAATCATTGATACATACATACATACTGAACATATTATCCAATCTCAAGATAACAAGTTTTTTTACATATTAGGATAAAAAAATTAACCATATTTATTCCAGACTTGACGCAAGTTAAGAAAGGTATATTAAAGAGAATGCACTAGTTCTTTGTTTGTGAGCTGGATTATTCAGTTTATTAATAATCTGCGTGAAAGGATAAGGGTAAGAAAACATAAAACCTTAAAATCAACTAAATAGTACAAGATTTCTTCTAATTTAAACAAATGTTAATATCCAACGAAGAATAATAATATAATGCCTATCGTAATAATATTGATTGTCGTTTTTCGCGATTTGCAGAAAATTCGGAAAAGATAGATAAAAACAGTAAATGTTTAACTTGTGCAAAATGTTTTTTTTCACATTTTTGTGTATTATCAATTTTTTTAAAACCATTATTTCAATCCAACATGGCTAATAACAAAAAAAACGAATTTAGTCGTAACCTTACTATGAAGAAACTAGAATTTTTTTTATTATTATTTTTTTTATAACCCTAACGAATGTCCTAAAAACCTATATTATATTTTAAGTGGGTTTTACATACTTATTTTTAAAAACAATTTAAAATTTATGTTTTACAACTTCTTTTATGTTTTGAATTTGTATTATTTTTTTATATTTTTTATTTGTTATGTATTTGGTTTTGTTCTGTAAAACTGAGCTAAGTAAATAAAACGTTAGAATTTATATATATTTTTATTTAAATTGAACAGAATTGAATTCGTGAAAAACGGTTAAAAATCGCTATCAGGCAAAACTGTCACAAAAACCTAAACAACGAATTGTAAACAGCACCCAGATGTTTCGTACATATACCCAGATTCGTTGAGGAATATAATCGTAGCCGATGTTTTTTCCTCCCACCACTCGCTTAACAATCGATGTTCTCTTGGATCGTTTCAAAACTACACCAAGAGGTGAAATAGCCTTTTTCACAAATCATACATTACTGTTTTTATCTATCTTTTCCGGATTTTCTACAAATCATGAAAATTGACTGTCCGTATAGTTACGGCAGGCAGCTTAGTAAAATATCCTTTACATGACATGTTAAATAAACATTTCCCAACACCGACATAATACATTAATCGATCATATAACATTTTATCAACGCCATGTCAACGCCATCAACGCAAACAAATCTCAATTTGATTTTCAAACTCATTGCTTGAAACAAATTTAATTTAATACATATTAAATAAATAAATTGTACAGGTAATTAGGGTCTTAATTTGATTGAAATGATACTTAAGAAATTAATTATAATTAAGAAAGCAGCAAATAATATGTATCATATTTGTTCAATTCTAATCCTATTTTAAAGAGAAAAATTCTCTATCTACCAAATGTTCGATTGCTTAGAAAACATAATTTCCAAATGTTTGATGTTCGTTCATTTTCAGGATCTGATTGAGTTTTAATGCCGTAGTCTGCCAAACAAAACTCGTTACGATAGAAAACAACAATCCGTTGCTAATCAAACTGCTGCGCTCATTACGTCGCCTTATGTCTTAGATTTATAGCACTGTTTGTGAGTATCCTTCCGGGAACTTTTGTACGCCCAGACTCAAACACACACACACGCTTACCAAACAACGTTTCCATCCTGAGCTCTTAGCGTGATTTCAACTGAAACAAAAAGCCGACCAAAGCTGACCAAAGCTCGAACCGGAACTAATAAATTAGCCCTCCGGCAACAGTTGTTTGTTTCCCACGTCTTTTCAATTTTGCACATTTTGCACAGTAAAGTCCTTCCCGTACCAATCTGTTTGACGCAATGTTCGTGCAAAAATTCATCGAAACCGTATTATCGTCTCACCTTACCCCAACTTTTCCTGCTGTTTTGTGTTGGCCTTCCGTTAGTTGTTTTTTTTTTTGCTCTCCAATTTATTCTGTCCTTTTCGGCAAGCGCACTGGAAAACTTTCGATCGAAGAGGATCTGTTCATTTAGTAATCAAAGCAGAAATGAAACCAGGAGGTAAAAAGCGAAAGAAAACGAAATATACAGCTCACGAAAACTGCATTCGGAAATGTACCACTCTGCAGTGAAAAGTTTTTCCAAGTCAAGCAGAGAGTTTGCGTGTCGGGAGTTCGTGGAACGCTGTGGCACGAGAACGGCAGTGGGTGAACCGTTTCTAGCCGTTACTCAGCAGTTCCCGCATCAAGAACGGAGGGATTTCAATCAGAAAGTTTGAACTATAAATTAGCAACGGGAACGGGTTTGCTTAGCCGGGCGCACATCGTGCAATTCCCTGCATCCCTTGCCGGCAAAGATGTACACATAATTGATGAGAAAAATAAAGATCGGTGTATCGGAAATTATTTAACGGCCAGCGGAGTTTGAGCATTCGTGACCTATTTCAATCGTTGGGTTTCCTGCAGTACTCTCGGAAACAAGTGCACCAAGTGGTGTAGATTGAGCGTGCTGAAAGTTTCACGCAAACGCTACGGCCATTGAGATTTGAGGCATGCCAGTGTTGAAGAAACCAATCGGAATGGTTAACTTGTAGAGAGATTGAGGAATCAATTGACGAGATTTTATAATTTATATTGTTTTGCATTTATATTTTGTTTATTTAGTTATTTTAACTTTTCATATATTCTACAAAAAGAATTTGTATACATAAAACACGCTGTAGTATTCAATGTTTGGCACATTGGTTTGAGAAAATGTTAAACTGCTTCTCAGATTTTGAAGCATTTGTCCCACGTCTATAGACATTTTAAGCCATTTTGTAAATATTTGACCCTTCATTTCATTCAAACAATAGTAGGAAAACATTTTTGAGAAACATACATTTTGATACATGAAACTTAATCCTCAAATCATACATTATTTAATTGAGATTACGTTTAACAATAGCAAACGCCTCGTTTGACCATGAACCATTGACGGAGAAAAAAAAGTCTTGTCCAGAGCAGAAAACAATGCTCAAATATAAATAAAAACCATGCCAATCAGTTGATTGAGTAGCATGAAATAGCTTTTCCATAAGTTTCAGTAAGTGATTGATTCACGTCGGTACGTCCAACCGTTAGCTTTCACGTCCACAAGGAAGCCGACGTGATTCCACTACCGCTGCATAAAAGGGAGAGAAAAAATCCTCAAAATAAAAAAAAGACATGGACCGAACGAAAAGCAAAGCTTTCGAATAGCTACAACATAACAGCTATTGAATGGCGGGAGCTTCTCATCTACGACTTCAACACGGTGCCGGTTCGCGTTATGTTAAGAGGTGCCGCTCACGGACATGAAAGAAGCTCAGCAACGGTGCCGGTGGTTGCCGGCCGTAGATAAGATTGAAATAATTGTATTTGCCTAGAAAGCAATCCGCTAGCTCAAGGTCGCGCATGCCGACGAACTCGAATGATGCTCACGGATCCATCATGGCTTTGGCAAACGAAGGACACTAAGTCCTGCCACGCTTGTTCGTGCATGCGTGCGGATAGATAGATAGATGTGCGTGTGTGTGAATGTGTATGTGCTTATACAAAACACAATTGTGTACTTAAGTGATTACTTAAGTGACCAGTGAGGGAACAAATACCAAACGAAGACGGTGTCTTGTTTAACTTGTCTTTTGGCTCAGCTCGGGCAATTTTCCTAGCCCCGAAAGGTAATTTGTCTGTACAACGAGCCAAGGGACACATTCTTAATTACTTGTCGGCAAAAGACCTTCACTAGGACTATCCCCATGGAAAAGAGATTATGGCGCTTTATAACAGAATTGGGGAACGGTCTTAGAATACAGCTTTTCTGTGGCTGCATTATCTACTGAACTACATGGCAACCTCTATTACTCTTTTAAATAGATCTCATAATCGTGTCTTAATGCATTATATAATTATGTTTACGATAGCCCGGAGTAAGTTTTAAAAAAACATTACTGGGGATCTTTATTTGCGAACTGCTAAACTAAGACTAAAGCTAACTTCTGGATTCGGTACTATTTAGCTAGGCTGGTGTTTTCGGTGCTGCCAGGTTTGCCGGTCACGTTGTCGTCCACGTTTATGATGATCATGTTGCCTCGGTCCGTCTGAACATACGACACCACACCTGGTCGTGGGAACCTGCTTCCAGTGGAGTTCCCGTTGGAACTTGACTCCGCGCGTGGAGTAACATCGATGGCTCGCTTGCGACCGTTTTCTTACACAGCACCTGTATCATAGCGCGTAGCGCATGTGTACATAACTCCTCCCTCCTTAAACGTCGAGCGTCCTCGATCGACTTACCGACGTTTGCAGTGGGATGATGTTGTGAATAGCTTCGGTAGTTTTTTTCTTATCTGCATGCTTGGTTTTGTGTTTGTAGATGCAAAATGCAGTTATAAGAAAGCTTGTTAGAACAACAATTAATATCCCTCCTGCAATTGTATGCGTGCGTAAGCGGAGTGTTATTGTATGGAGTTGATGTATGTAACTAATATGCATTGTGTGCAGATCTTGTATACTTGGCTTGTTTAGAGTTATTTCTGTTTTGCTGCCAGTTAAGGGTAGGAAGTAGTCTTCTTGGTCTAACACATCAATATGCGCAGTAAATGTGCTATTTAAGATTTTTACGGTGCAATTGCCGGTTTCAATTAGTATGGGTACTGCTATTATTTGGCTGTTTGAACGTGAATCAATGACTGACACGCCAAAGGTGGTATCGATTAGAATGACTCCTGGTTTCATTTCTCGTATTATGGTATGCTCGGAGCTCGTGGTGGTGGTACATTTAGATGGATGATTTCTGATGATATTTGAGATACACTCGTCGTTTAGCGGTTGTGGGTTGTTGCAAATCGTGCACTCTTCGTTAACATTGAAAATGGTGTTTTTATACTTGGTTACAAATTTTACATCCGTCTATTCTTCTATGTCTTCTACAGTTGTACAATATTATCAATGTTCAGGATAAGATTTACTTGTTCTATTTCAGTTTTTACGATTATTCATTTGATCTGATCTGATCTTTTATCTGATTATTCATTTAATTTTCGATTTTTTTTTTTTTTTTTAGAGTTTGTGTAATTTTGTTCACTGATTTTTCTATTTCGGAATTAATTCTAACTTGAGCGTTAATGTTGGATATGGTTTTGTTTTCTGAATGTTCTAAATTCTGAATGTTCTAAGTGTTTTCTGATCTGCGGTTTCCTGCATTTATTATGCCTCTCTTTTGTTTTCTAGGTCTTATATTTTCTCATTTTTTTTTATAAGCTGATAGGATTTTATAGTCTAAGGTGTCCTTAAGATGGTTGGTTAGGCTAATATTATTGACTAAATTCTGAATATAGTTAAGGTTAGTCTCTATAAATTGTTACTGTTATAAGTTTTGAATTTGTTAAAACTATTATGAGGAAATGAATCATTCCAAGTTTCATTTTTAGTTTTTTATAGTATTCAGCTGTGATTTCCGTAAGGATGAGAAAGAATTTAAATGGTATGTTAGGTTTTTCGTTTCCTTTTCAATTTTGATTTATGAATTTTTCTTCCATTTCGGCCTAAAATATTTGTAACTAGGTTATCGAAAACTTTCGTTTCACGATACCTTTCTTCGTGTTTTAAATTATTTCTTTTCCTTTCGAAGATCGTGTCATTGTCTTTGAATAGTTCTGGTTCTTCTCGTGTTTTGTTTAATTTTTCTATGTATTTGGATTTTTTTTCTTTTTGTTTTGTGGCATACACTCTATAAAGTTCCTCTTTTTGTTGAATTCTTTCTTGAAGGTCCTCAGGGATAGGATCTTCGTTTTTGAAGCCGAAAAATAGTTCTTTAGGGGATATGTTTGTTTGAGAGTGTATAGAATCATTGTAAATTGAGACTGCCAAATTAATTTTTGAAGTAGTTGATAGATTTTTTGTAGAATCTCGTAGTGAGATTATGTTGTGCAATTCTCTTATTGTTCTATGGACAATTTCAATTGTTCCATTTGAAGAGGATTGACCAACACTTGTATAATGGAATTCTACATTATTTTCTTCAAGAAATTGTTTGATTGTGGTGGATTTAAACGAACATTCTTGGTCCATTACAAGCAAACAAGGTCTTCCAACGTTAGCAAAGAATTGGGTTAGTGCTTTTAGTATATGTATAGCGTTTCTTGATTGTAAAGGAATCGCCATGGTTAGTCTTGAGAACTTATCGCAAAGGGTTAGAAAATGTTTATCACTAATTATAAAGATGTCCATATGAACGATTTCCAAAGGTTTTTTAGGAGTGGCAGTAATTTGATATTTTTGTTTATATGGGCGTCTTTCATATTTAGCTTTTTGACATATTTTGCAAATGTTAATAAATTTAGTAATTTTAGTTTTCATGTTTGGAAAATAATATTTTCTAGCAATATGTAGTTTGGTCTCAATAATTCCTCTATGGTTTGCATTATGTTGTCGTTCAATAATCAAATCCTGGTCAATTTCATCAGTTACATCTTCTAAAATTGTTTTTGTCCAAAATAGTTTGATCGATTTTGCGCGAGAGAAATAGTTTTTGTAGATAATTTGTAAATTTTGTAAGATTTTTTCGCTGCAACAAATGCCAGTAACACATTTGGGAGATGCATATTCTTTGATTATGTTGATCAACATAGCTGGTCCAAAAAGGGGTGTTTTTATTGTTATTCTATGATAATTTCCGAAAAGTGTAATTGCTTCTCGAGAATCATTATTATTTTCTTCTAGTATTATTTGATTTCTAAATTCATTTAGTGGTTTTTCAGATGCTGGGATGAATTCGTCATCATTAGTATCTGCTGAGTGTTGCGTCATAGTGTCAGTATTGTTAGAGGCAGTATTTGCATTTAATTCGGATGTTAAAGCAGGGTTTTCCGTTATGCGGGATAGTGCATCTGCATTTCCATTAAGAGTACCTTTTTTATACTTAATTTCAAATTCGAATTCTTCCAAGGCCAGTTTCCAATGAAGAAGTCTTCTATTTAAATCATTTTTCTGTCTTAGCCAAACAAGAGGTTTGTGGTCAGTTCTTATTTCAAAAACTGTTCCGAAAATGTACGGTCGGAAATGCTTGGTTGCCCAAACAATGGCGAGTAGCTCTTTTTCGGTAGCTGAATAGTTGCACTCTGTTTCGTTAAGCGTTCTAGAAGCGTAAGCGATTGGGTGTTCCTTACCATCTTCGAATTTTTGTGAAAGTACAGCGCCAAGGGCGAAGTCACTTGCGTCTGTTTCTAAAATGAATTTTTTGCTAAAATCAGGATATTTTAAAATTGGATCAGTAGTGAGCATTTGTTTACAATCGTTGAAACAATTTATAAATTCGTCATTATGTGTTATTTTAGAACCTTTCTTAAGACATTTTGTGAGAGGTTTGGTCAGTTTTGAAAAATCTTTTATGAATTTTCTGTAATAACCAAGGATTCCTAAGAAGCCTTTAATGTGGGTTGTTGTTTTTGGTATGGGCCAATGCAATATTTTTTCTATTTTGTTTGGATTGGGTTTGATGCCATCTTGAGTTACGATGTGTCCTAAGAATTCACACTCTTTTCTTAAAAATTCACATTTGTCTAATTGAACCTTTAAATTTGATTCAATTAATTTTTTCAACACTTTATTCAAATTGTCCAAATGTTGTTGGAGTGATTTACCAAAAATAATAATATCATCTAGATATACGAGACAGTTTCTTCCTACAAGGTCACCTAAAATATTATTCATGGCTCGTTGAAAAGTAGCAGGTGCGTTTTTCAAGCCAAAGGGCATTCGTATAAACTCGAAGTGTCCTTTTTCTGTGCTAAAAGCTGTTTTTGGTCTATCCTTTTTATCAACTTCAATTTGATGAAAGCCGGATTTTAAATCAAGTGTAGTGAAGTACATGCTTCTACCTAACTTGTCCAAAATTTCTTCTATATTGGGAATAGGGTATCGATCATCGATCGTTTTTTCATTCAATTTTCTATAGTCAACCACGATGCGCCATTTCTCCTTTCCACTTGCATCTGATTTTTTAGGGACTATCCAGATTGGGGATGTCCATGGGGATATAGAATGTTGGATAATACCGTCAGCAATCATTTCTTCGATTTGCCTATTCACTTCTGCTTTATGAATATTGGGGTATCTATAAGTTTTTGTGTGAATGGGTATATCGTCTTTAGTTTTTATTCGATGTCTAATAGCGGTGGTGCATGAAAGTTTTTCTTTTTCTTGATGGATGATGCCTAGATTTTGTTTAAGAATTTCGAAAAGTTTATGTTTTTCTTCTTTGTTTAAATGATCGGTGCGAATTAAATTTTCGAGATTTGCTATGTAATTTTGCGGATGGTCATTATATGGGTGTGTGCTCATGTGATTTATTTCGATCATTTTGTCTAATTCATATGTTTTTGCTGGTTTAGTCCAATGAAATGTTAATGTGTCGCCGTAATTCCTGGCAAGAACTTTAGCATATCCTTGTTTTGCTTTATAAACGCCTGAAGGAATTATTGCATCTTTTATTTGAATGTCTTTTGGAAGAAAAATGTTTCCTTTTGTTTGAGAAACAGGAAGCTTTATAATTTGAGAATTATTAGCATTTAATGTAATTGAAGGGGGTTCTAATTTTCTTATTTCTAAGTCGATTGTACGATCGGGTAGAATAAGTTTATGATTTTTTGTATCAATTAGTGTTTCCATATCGGAGAGTGATTCGTATCCGAGTATTCCGTCAAAATAATTATGACATTTGAAAAGGTAAAATTTTAATTTTTTATCTAGAATGGTTATGAATGTGCATTCTTGTGATTTGAACTTACCATTTTTATTTTTTATGGTGATTGTTTCGCATTTCACTCTTTGAGTTAGTGGAACTAATTCTGGATTTAAAAAGTTTTTGTTCGCTCCGCTGTCTACTAAAAGTTTGATGTTTGAACCATTTAATTTTGTTGTGTAAAAGGGTAGTCCGTTAATTGCGTTTAACTCGGTGGGTTTAAGTTTGCAGTAATTTGAAAATTTACATCTTCTTCATTATCGGTTTCTTCGTCTGAATCGGATTCTTCTGATATTGTTTTTCCGTCATCTTCTTCGGCTGTATGTGAGAAAATTTTGTTTCTCATATTGGACCGTAAGGATTGATCGACGTCCATGGGAATAATTTTTGTACGATCTGAAGATGGTTTCATGTTATTGAATGGTCTATTTTCAAGGTGTTTAGGTTGTGAAAATTTATTATCCCTTTTTACATTTTTGTCGACACTAGGATGTTTTTCGAACCCATTATTGGTGTTTGATTTGGTTCTTTCAGCGTTTTGGAATCTGCATAGAAAGGCATAAGCTGATTCCAAGTCTTCTGGTTGTGCGGTTTGTGCATATCCAAAATATGTTTTGCTCAGACCATTTATGAACGCAGCGAGGCATTCTTGTTCTAAAAACAGGTTAATTGCCTCCCAATGTGAAGCGTATACCGTATTTTGTCTTGCTACTGATTTCATATTGATCAAAATTTCTTTTGTTTTTCTATAGTGAAGGCTCAAAGATTCGTTTTGTTTTAGGTTCCACAGTTGTGTTTGATACGTTGCGATGTTGTTTCGATCGCCATAAACGTTCTGCAAAATATCTGCGACTTCATCAAAAGTAGTAGGGTTTCCGTTCACACAAATAGTGTCGCGTGCTTTGCCCTCTATCTTATTAATTACGGTCTGTTCGTAGACACTGAATATTTCTGGTGCCACATTGTTTCTGAAGAGGTCTAGTGTTTTTTTAACTGTTGTTAACCAACCGATTAACTGTTTTTTGTTTCCGTCGAATCCGGGAATGACCCTAATTGGATCCGGGATACGAAAATAGTCAGCACTGCGACTCGAGGTCGTTGGCTGTTGTTGTTGTTGGAAGCGTTGTAAACTATCGTTTTCCGCTTGGAGTGTGTTAACGCGTTCCTCTAACGAGCGCATAGATTCAATCAATGCGTGTATATTTTGTTCCATTTTCACTGGAATTTTCTTGTCCTTAGTGAAGTTCAAAGAACGAACTTTTGGGAAAGGGGTATATTTTGGCATTCAATGATAAAAATTGTTTGTTGCCTACCGCCTTTTTATTATAAGAGTAGGGGAACTTATGCTTTAGGATGTAACTCACCTTTTTTATCCACGTGTCGGGAAATTAGAGTTTTCCGTTACCTGTCCTTTGCTTTGTCCTTCCTCTTCTTCTTCGGTCGCTCGTTGTCCACGGATTGGGTCAGCGATTGTCCTTCCTTTTCTTCCTTGGTCGCTCGTTGTCCACGGATTGGGTCAGCGATTGTCCTGCGTTGATTAGTTTACCCAGTAACGCTGGCTGGGGAGTCTTGCCGCTAGCTTTTGTTCGAATGTTCTCTTCCAATTCTAAATAGTTGAAACCAACCGTTCGTGCACTTGTTCTTACACTTTATGAAATAATGAAATTCACGCGATCGTCACGAGTCAACCACGGATCGGGCGATGGAGCAAAGTCCGGGCGATACACAGATTTATTTCCGTTATTTCACTGCACTGTACTTGAACACTTGTCACTGAACGTGAATTGGGCCTAGCCGACTGCGCCAATTATGTTTACGATAGCCCGGAGTAAGTTTTAAAAAAACATTACTGGGGATCTTTATTTGCGAACTGCTAAACTAAGACTAAAGCTAACTTCTGGATTCGGTACTATTTAGCTAGGCTGGTGTTTTCGGTGCTGCCAGGTTTGCCGGTCACGTTGTCGTCCACGTTTATGATGATCATGTTGCCTCGGTCCGTCTGAACATACGACACCACACCTGGTCGTGGGAACCTGCTTCCAGTGGAGTTCCCGTTGGAACTTGACTCCGCGCGTGGAGTAACATCGATGGCTCGCTTGCGACCGTTTTCTTACTCAGCACCTGTATCATAGCGCGTAGCGCATGTGTACATAACTATATATTGTTTGTTTGCAATGCAATTTCTCAGTTCGTTTCGTAGCGACAAAAACCTGACAACGTGAGCTTTTTTCTTTTACTAGAGATTTTATCTAGGGCAATAGTGATCCATTGGCTGAAGGAGATGTATTAGTAACATTCATTCTTGTGTATATTGATTACTAATTTATAATTGATTTATATTAATTCACGTTACATCTAATGTCTGCTTATTTCGTTAATTCATGTCCATGCGCTACAAACGATGAAAATAGTAAACATGAAAGGCTCAGATTTCCGTCAGGTGGCATAACTTTTTATTGTTTTATTTTTTAAAGTGTAAACTTATTATGCGGCCACGATTACTCGTTTTCGCAGTTATCAATCTGTTTTGAGTTTTTTTTTAAGTTGACAAATAAATCAACATATTTTAACTGTAGTAGCCACGTGGCTATTGATATACCAACATACAAGATTTTTTTTGTAAAACTTTTACGAATAAACTATAATGTATGATTTTGCAAGAAGTATGCTCTATCGTTCAAAAGATGTATGCTTTTCTTCGTCAAACAAAGAAACTCGAATAACTTATTCAGACATAGTTTCGCATTAAATACTCAAGATTACAGAAATTTAAAAATCAAATAAAAAAAACCCCATTTTGATTAACTGTATTAGGGTGAATGCACATAGGAAAACCCATTTCCATAACACATATGAAAAACCGACAGTTACTACTGTACAGAGGAAGTTGCCCATACACACACGGAATAAAAATATGTTGCTTGTAGATAATAATAGTTTCTATTGAAGCTGCATTTTATATTCTATTTAGGCTAAACACTTATTGAATTTAACAAATAGCTAATACATTTTGATAGTTTAACACTTTTCCAACAGTTTCCTTGGGCTAATACAGTATATTCGCTGTCCTATTTGTATAGTACGATAGAACTGTAATGTAACAACCGTTTATAAAAATCATGATAAAGTGAATTTATTTTGTTTAATATGTTAAAAGATCTTTCAAAAACTAATATTTTGCTGTAATTAGTTTCAAATAAAATCATAACCAATAACATTAGAATATGAAATGCGACGGAAGTCTTAAAACTAGAAGCATCTTGCACGCGCTGAATAACAATGTTTACATTCGAAACTGACTTGGAAATCCCTGTAAACATTGAAATCTGAATTCCTTTCACCGATGACCATTTTTTTTAATCTATTTTGGCAAAATCGCGAGACTGTGAATGGGTATTATACCTTTCTAAAAAAACTGTCAACCCCGAAAATCAAAGCATTACTTTTTAAAATTACCTAAATGTGAATGATTTGAAACATTTTTCGAGTTTCAAAATTTATTTCTTGCAATTCAAGGGGTTTAAATGTTTTTGTTTTGTCTTTCTTAATTTAATAAATTGAACTATAAAGCAAAGATACGACGGGCGATTTCAATCGAGAAAAAAATTGCTCCCACTGATGTTTAATTAATTTATTAGGCGCAAAAATGGTGGTCTCGTAGGTTTTAGAAAAGCGCAGAGAGTGCGTAAAAAATGGTTTGGCTTCATGATCGTTAACCAATTACCGAAAATATTATTCTTTCATTCTATGCTAATAATTAATAACGCCAAAGCAGATCGTGTAGCTCAAGGTCCAAAGACAGCGGATAAATAAGAAATAGTGTGGGGAGTCCAAGACTGATCGCACCCATAATTATAGAATGCCCGAAATCTGCCGATCGTGACATAAGCTAACGATAGTAACGACCTACGTAGAATGTTCAAATTGCACATTATTTCTCAGACGAATTAATTCTTAACAAGCATTTAAGGATTAGCTGTGTCTTGTCATATTTTGTTGTGACACATGCTGTTTCTCATGGCTATCCGTAAATACGTCGTCTCTTACGTCATCAACTGCTGAGCGTTCAACACTCAGAGTATATCAAGAGGTTTCCTGGCTGAAATATTCATTTGTAGACAAATGTAAAATTCAATTAAAAAGAAAGAAATATCATTTTTCTAATTTACATTGTAACCAAAATGCTATACGTCCTCACTGCATAAAATAGTAAAAACGTGTTTGATTGCCCAATGAAGTCTCATGACATCAAAACCATCAATTGTAGCCTAAACATTCCACAACCATTCCACCAAACCTGTTAATTCTATCTACCGGTATCCGGATGGCGGATGGCTCACCCTGTGGGTCGTAAATAGATATGCTTGATCGAGGTTTTGAAAATTGATTTCCGTTCGCCGGTTCGGACCCACCCAACCTCGCTAACCGCGACAGGAACGCAACGATACGGGGCCTGAATTTTTAATATGTAATGAAATATGAAATTTATTAGAGAACGAGTATCAGCTTATAAAGTGCGCTATTTCACGAGCATCGAAAGCATTCCATGCCTCTTTCCCACACCCCCAAACAACTTACATTGCGCTCCCGCCTAATTGAAAGCTGTAAACTTACACGATGGATATTTTCCCCCGAGGGTTGTGCACACAACTGGGCGGGTAAATGCGATGGTTATTTTACATTCTGGCAAACACGCTCGCACGATCTAACTTTGTGCGTAACTCACGGTTGTTTAATCTTTTTCCCCGTTTTATTAATGTAGATTATTTTGCACATCGAAACCATTACCTTGGCCCGACCCACCACCTCAGTGCTTGGCAGAACTCTGTACCACACCGTCAATTAACACGTTATTGACATTACGCCGCGTACTGGCTGTGTTTGAATGTTCTCTCATCACAAGCCTCAACGATCAACAAGTGTACAAATCGCGTTTCGACTTTATCTTGCGAACATACCAGTAATCAAACGGGGCCTGCCTTTTTGCTTGCTTTCCCTTGGCACTCGTCTGACTCGAGCTGAGGTCCCGCAGTAAGTCGGAGGGTCAGAGTTTGTATTTCTCTTCAATATTTTCTCTTTCTCCCACATACGCTCATACGCTC
Source organism: Anopheles coluzzii (assembly GCF_943734685.1). Lineage (NCBI taxonomy): Eukaryota > Metazoa > Arthropoda > Insecta > Diptera > Culicidae > Anopheles > Anopheles coluzzii. The sequence goes on from NC_064670.1 coordinate 86,141,525, forward strand.
ACTCCTCTCGCGTACTCTCTCCTCCACACCCTCTCTCTCTCTGTTTTTCACACGGAAGGACCTTGTTCGAGGGCTATGGGGCGTAACCTGTCTTTTGAATATTTTTGCTCATTAGCAAAAGCGCAAATTTCCCATCCATCAGCGAACTCTGCACGATGGCTCTGTTGTCTTGAATTAAGATATTTGCTCAACGTTGACGCCTAAGGAAGCGCCGCGTCTGGTGCCTTACCTGGCGCCCTGTGCCCGAAACGACACCCACTGTGCAGGTGACCGGGCGCCTCCGTGCCATAATCACCGTTTTGCATTCTAATAGGCTCAATTTTCATACCTGCTTTTGATATTATCAGACGCTCTCGCCTCGCGTACTAGCTACAGCGCGCGGTAATGCGCGGTATTAAAGGGAAAGAATTTTAGACGAAGAAACCCCATTTGCATTACATTACGCAGGGCGCGCGAAAGCGGCCTATTTATTATTAAACATTCCCGTTTTCACCTTCCCATTTCTGCACCGCATCGTCCCGGAACACGGTGAAAAAGTGGGAGTGCGAAAATTAGAACGACCTCGTAATAACTGCGCTGACTAGAGATGGCCACCCACGGGGCGGGAAAAGTCGCAGCAGTGGTTGGAAAGGTTTTTTTTTTGCTGTGTGTTAGGCAAGCGAGTTGGTTAGGTTGTTTAGTATCGGGAGTTGCTTGATTGAGTTAGGTGAAGGATGGAAGATTTTTTTTTACAAAGACACACACACTTACAAACGTTGCCAAACATATCCGGTACAAACCGTACCGAACCTTCCTATGTACGGGGTTCGCATCGATGAGAGAATTCATTTAGATTCGAAACAGGTACTTGGCAGTCTCCGAAAGGGCTCTGCTGCGAGCTTTCGCCAGCATTCCATCATCCGCGGTGCTCGAGCCAACGGAGAGTCAACAGTAACGAGCACATATTTACATATCGTTCGAAATTTTCTTCTTTTCACGCTTCATCAACGTTCGATCATTACCGAGCGGTCCCGTGGGAGATAGCGCTAGATTGTTGTCTGGGGCGGTGGAAGGGGCGGGCGTTTTTCTCGGTTGCCAACAATTTTTTTCCCTCATCCTTGCTGCCCCATCCCCACACAACCGTTACGCAGCACAAGGAGTGTGGTTGTTTTGGGTAAGTTATTGATTTTTGGTACTTTTTCCCACTCACGCGGGGCCAACTTCTTGCTCGGGCACGGGCAAAGTGGCTGTACTCAATAAAAAAAATTATGCTTCCACACCGCAAACCGCCCCAACCTGCCCGGGCAAGCCACGTGCTGTGATTTATGAAACATAAAACCAATAAAATCCTCCTTAAAGTCGGAAGGCTGAAAGATTACTCGGTACAGATTTTAACGCGCTGCCAAAAATTTTCTGCCAATCACTTCTTTCATTTTTTTTTCATTCTTACTTTTGTTTTCTTCATTTCTGCACCCGATGTTTTGTTCACATTATTCCACCTGTATCAACAAGTTTCATGTTAATGCGCTGCCCTGCCCTGCATCCGTGACAGTGGATAAGTAAAATCCCGAAAATTAATTTTTGATTCCCAGTTCGGTGACTCTAACCTCGCTCTAACCGTAAACATTCATCATCTCCTATCTGGACCGCCCATTTGTTTGTGCAATGAAACAAAGACCACCGAATCGTGCGGCAAGCAAATTGTCTAAAGCTTTCGCTGTGTTGTAGCTGATTTTTATGTTTTGTTTCTTCCACGCTTTCACTCTTATCTCGCTGGCTGATTCATTTTCTTGCTTGCGGTTTATCCACACTGCATCACATCACACCACCGCGGGAGACGGGTGTACCCGGACCGGGCATCCGCACACTCGACATACCGATCTGGCGTGAATGTTTGGCGATCCCAGACAGCCTGATCTACCAGCCGCCTGCTCATCGGCACCAAGTGCAGCTCCCGGTAGCCGTGAGCTTGTTTAAACAGTGTTACTTTGGAATAATAAATCAACATCAGAGTGGGCTGGTTTTGTGTTGTTTTTATGTTGCTTTTTTTTTGCTGGTGGGGCCTTTTTCTGCACGGATGAAAGAATTATTCTCTCCTATGATGGAAAGAAATACGGCAATGCTTCTGCCTCTTCCGGGTTCATAGGGTATTGTGAGAGTTACTTTTTTTTTAGTGTAGATACGATAATAACTGTCAGTAATACAAACGAGCGTTTCATTTATGGACATTTGCCCATTTGACCGGTCCAAGAGCTAAGAAAAGTAAATGTGTGAGAGCTGGAAAACGGATAGCATGGATCGATGCAACACTATGTCAAAACTTAAAGTTGAAAATTTTCCTCGATAGCACAGTCAGAATTCAATTTAGTTGGCATGCTTTTTAGTTGAACGCTCATTATACGGCCGACAGTTCAATTAAAAAGCACACGTTTCTAATGAAAACCGATGTTTGCAAAATTCACTGCAAAACCCCCATTAAAAATAGTTTTTTTCGTAGGGAAAAACGTTATATCTGAAAAGCATAAATTCAATAATTGGCAGGCAATCGAAGTTCAATCAGTGAGTTCATTATGTAGAGGTTCCAGGAATAAGATGCACCATACAAGGCAAAATTGATTAAATATCAATGAAATTTGATTTCAGACAGCAGTTGTTTATTTTTTTTAACTAACATTGTTCTATAAAGTGCAATGTAGTACAGTCTAAGCTCACTGGTTGAACTTTAATTCCCTGCCAACTATTGAATATGTACTTTATGGTTGGCATATGTGTTTAAGGTGGCATTTTTTTTCCTTACAAAAAAAATACACAAGAATGTTTTTTTCTACGCAATCTGAAATTTTTGTGAATTTTTGATAAACTGGAAAAAAATTAAAACGCATGCTTTTTAATTGTACTGTCTGCCAACTATCATACATTCAACTAAAAAGCATGCCAACTACAAAGTGTTGAACTAAGAAATTGTGATTGTATATCCTTTTCTATCAATTTTAGAAAGATTTTTTACTATTTGAGACAAAATTCACCATAGCAACGAGGCATCTCGAATCACCGTTTGGCTGCACGAGATGATATATACAGCAAAATGAACTGACAGATGACAGGCGAAATATCTTACTCATACAGCTAAATGGTTAGGGGAGATACAACATCCGCCTTCGGAATTTACTTAAAAAGAATATCTTTTTAAGCAGAACATTCCCAAATTGGAAGAAATGATGAACAATTGACTGAAAATTAACCAAAGACTTGATATTGAAGTTATTTAATGGTTTTAGTTGCGATTTTGTACGTGTTATTGGTTTACATTGGACATTAGCTGGTAGCTGTTATGCGTTATCTGACAGATGTTTCGCCTGTTCAAATAGTTCTTTTCACCTCGTGTAGCCGCGCGATCATAAGAATACACCAAAAAAAAAAATGAATGCTAACTAAAACAAACCTCATTCTAGTTTGCACTACACTAACTGGTGCATTTTGCGTCGGTATACTTTGTGCGCATAATATCCCCGATCATACTTGAAAACATTTTTGATAGTGTAAATCTGCTCAATCATTAACAAACTTATGTCCAATTTAAAGCTCTGATTCTCAAAAATAGACACTTTGAACAACAACGATATTAAATTTTCACTTTTATCCCTTAACGGAGCGGAAAGCAAAATTATATTAGAACATGTACGAACCGATGAAGTTGTTGTTTTTGTGAATATTTTGCGTCAGCAACCTCTACAATGAAACTTTTGTAAATGCAAACCTGCTTCCGGTAGTTAACTAATACATTATTCACCGGAATAAAGTAACATAGATTTGATGCTGCAGAAATGTTATAGAAAGTGTGATGGCTCACTCCTGGCTATTGACAACAGCAGCAACAAAAAACGCACAACAAGTAATCCATGTTAGCAACAAACCGATACACACCGTTCGCATTGATAGTGCTGAAAGCTAAATCCCTTTTCGAAGTCTCGTTGTCATTACCTTCGTCACTTGCCACCGTGAGCCGTGACTATAAAATTAACTGACGACATGAGAACCGACTGTGCCAAAGCAGTCCCATACACGTCAATCAGTTTCAATCTGTAGCGTCAGCACTGCAACCGCTTCGTGATGGAAGTGTCGTTTTCTTTTTTGTCGTCTTCCTCCTCCGTCACGGCGCTACGTGCCACAGCCCTAGTTTCAGACTAGTGGTTCAAGAGTGTCTGCTGCATTTTTAATCAACACTAATGGTACAGTTGTTTACACCTTGGTAGGACACTGTTTTTTCTTCCTTTTTGTGTATTTTTTTCTTCGACGTCATAGATTATCCTGTCTTTTGGGGATCAGTTTTTTTTCTTTTATAAGAGATGCTCTGTCACAGGATACAAAATTAGTTTGATTCTTTCTAGAAATTTCGCTTTACATTGTAGCAAAGTAAGTTTCCGATCATGGATATATCGAGTGGAGTTATGAGGTCTGTCAATTAATTAATAAATAAACAAATATACAAATGTCCTGGTGGTGTGATACACATTTCCTTGATACGAAATGTAATGATTTTAGACTTTTCTTCGTCTAATCGTATTCATTGGTAAAATTATAGCTGTTCAATAGGATAAACAAATAAGTAAAAACAATTATTAACAAGAAAAAGTCTCTTTTTTTAGTCAAACCAAAACGAATCACAGTTTTTTAGCCAATGATTTTCTAAAAAAAATCTTTGTTTTTCTTCAATGAAGCTCAACGTTTCTGAAAAAAATATCGTACCGCGTATACATAACAGATATACATTTCACATTTCGTAGAAATTGTTCACGCTTCACAAACATTAATTATGTGTGTTTGAATTTAGCCGAAAACCAAATAAAATACTTCAAAGCAATCGTGCTGTTTGTTTCCTGGCGTATGTGTTTTTGATTTTGCCTTTCTTTTGTTTTGCTTTCATGTGTTTTATGTTCTGTTTGATGTATTTAGTGTCAACATGGTGGCAACGAATGGTGGTCAGTGATTAATTCATTGTCCACAAAAACCACTCAGAGCGGTCCGGTGATCCATTGCGATGTAAATTGAAAGTCGCGACCCCGATCCTTTCGCACGCTGTCATGTTACACCGTTATCTTCTCCTCTCCTCCGCCGAAATCAAACCCTTTGTTTCCCGGAATGTGAGAGTTAATTTACGATCCGGTAGCATACTAATCAAAGCACCCCCAAAGCGACGCAACTGACGAGCGAAAGCTAATCACCAAGTTGAAGCGAATGTAAATTACTTACCCCCTTCTATCGCCCATCCTGGCAGCAATATTCCCTAAAGGTCTGCGTCGGTCAGTGTCAGTGTGCGGAAGTCTGCACGGATCGAAAGTAAGCAAAATGTATCCCAAATGAAAACGGATATCCTTCATCGCAACAGCTGTGTGTACTTTTCTAATTGCTCTGTCAGGGATCTGTCCTCTTATTTACGGGAGTCGGAGAGGGTGCGGCGTTGGTTTATCCATATTCATCAAGGGCCGATTAACGCGGTTCGTTAGCGTATATATTTGGTCAAAAGCAGCGGAATGTCTTTTGGGGAATTGCTAATGTTAGGCCACAGCCGTGAGATGAATGACTGGAAATCCGAATCGCCACCGCTAAACTTTATCCTTCATTAGAGATTGTTTTGGTTTTGTTTTGAATTTGTTTATTTGGGTTTTTTTGTCTTCTTTTTATTGCAAAATTGAGACACTTTTACATTAAAACGATCGCAGTGGAGACGCCCAGTACTTTGTGTGTTTGTTTTCTTGTTGTTGTTGCAAAAGTAAGATAATTATGGCAAAAACTTTTTCCAAGTGATGTTAACTTCTTCTCTACAAGTATTTAACAGCACTACCTGCACATTTCAACTGTCTGTAGCGCTGCCCTATGGAAAACAGAAACCATCAACATCAAATAACGCAACTGAAATAGGTCACTGCTGGTCGTTCTCCTTAGCGCTTAACCGTCATTTGACTCCATGTTGTCTAGGCCGGGACAGCTGCGCAAGCACTAGAGTGCATTACACAGAAGAATTTGCAGGAAAATGTCAAGCATTGCACTTCTCAACCGAGCCGTCGTGTGTTGTGAGGATGAAACTTAATGAAAACTCCTAGCACGACCGACGACCGTGCTGCTGTGGGACGAGCTTTGATGATAAACGATAAGGTTGGTGTAATATTAAAATCGTTGAAAGCGTAAGCCACCGATCAAAGCAAAAACGTTCCACCGAGTGAAACGTTGTTGATGTAAAATGACAGCGAGACGTCGCATTGCAGCGCACTTTTTACGTACTGAACCGTTTGCCAAGAAGAAGTATAAATAATAATCCAATGTTCTGCAAAGACTTATCTGCATCGGCGTAAACATGTTTGAATAGATTTGTGTTTTTTTATTCATGATTGCTACACCGGCTACACTAAGGATAGAAGTACATTTTTCTGTGCAATGTGTGTGTTTGCTGTTCGTCTTCGGTAAGCGTTTTACAATAAACGAGAATCCCTCGACGCATTTAATCGAGAATTGATTACGCAGCGGTGATTGATTATCTTGCTGACACTGAGCGACAGTGTAAGTATAGCTCGGGCTATGACGAACACTTCCTTGGGAGGAGATAATTGAAAGAAGATTTGCGTATGCGTATGCGATGAATCGAGACTAATAGCGATGAAGTATGTCATGTGGTTTATCATCATCTCGTACCCCATGTGGATGGGATGGTGCCATTGGGCTATCTGAAAAGGTTGCGATAGATGAACACAGCACGTGTACAAAATGCAGTGTCTTATAATTTGTTTTTTTCCTTATTAAAAGATGCAAATATATAAATTTAAATATTATAATTTGAGTAGCATAACAAAAATTCTAAAGTTTAATAATAAACTACAATCAAGACAAAATTGTCACTCAAACCAACCGAAGCTGTCATAGTCGGACCAACCTAACAAGCCATAAATTGTGCGCTCCGAATGAGGTCAAAGACCAATTCTAATAAACTTAACACACCATGACAAAAATCGCCTACCCAGAAGCTCAATCGAGCCGCCCAGTAAACGTTATTTATGGTACTAAATCTTTTATAAAACGATAGCCAGCACAACTCGGCTGAGCGAACTTTTACGAGCCTTGCATCTGCTAACCCCCAAGCGTGTCAGTGCTGCGGTAACGATCTTGTTGTTTTCTCGTGGTGTCCTTTTTTTCAATAATAATAAACTTCCCACTGCACCGGTGCGCGTAGGGCAGTTTCGCATTTTCAACCTTCCGTCGTCTGAGGTTTCTAATTAGATCCGAACCCTTCAAATGAATCGTATAAAATTCATGATTAATGGCCATTGAACGTGATGGCAACAGCATCAACCACAAAACCACTGGCTAACCGCCGTATATACAGCAACGGAGCGGGGCAGTTCAGGCAGTGCAGGGTGCGATGTTGTGAGCACCCGTTAGCGTGTAGCAGAAATGCACACGTACAGCAATGAACAACAGAAAAAAATCACCCCATGCTTGAACCGCTCAATAACCAAACCGAATGATCGTTGATCGGGCTGATTTATTTCCTCCGCCGGCTCAGTTGGCTACTGTAAATCTACCGAGGGACACGGGGAGGTCGATGGTTAACAGAGTTAACACGCCGCTGCTGCTGGTTTCGAGTTCAATAACACTTCTTTAGAAAACGAAGCAGACGCCCGGATCATATAACCATGTGCGGTAATGTTAGTAGTCGCAGTTAGGCGAAAATGGTGGCAAAAAGGCGAATTGATAGCATCATTCCGCGTGCAATAAAATTATACGGTTTCAAACCGCTTCGGGGTGTTATGGGTTTTGATGCCGGTTCTGCCACACTGCTCCACTCGGGCCCGAACACGGGAGCGGAACACTTACTGCGCGATCCTTGAAGCAACCACAACTTTCACCATAATATCGCCGCAGTGCAGAATGCTGTGCGGAATGGGAACACCGCAAAGGGAGAAGCTGGAAAAATACTACACTCACAACCTACACACCCAGTTATGGCGTAGCTCGCCCACAATCTCACCATCCATGACGGTGGTCGAAAAATGTCAAACAATACCATTATCGCAAGAACACCAGCGTAAAACATGGCGAACGGTCAATGATAAATATGGTAAACAACTCTTACACCAACTACGGTGCAGTAGTCTAAGGAATCATAAAAAAGCTATTACACAAAATTTATGACTCATGCGCTACGTACAACAAAAGCAAATGGTGCATTGTCTCATCAGAACCTATATGCATGGGAAGCGTACGCGATCATCGCAAAGGTGACTGTCACCCCGGTACCCCGCTCCAGATGATCTATTAACGTAACGCAAAGCTTGACTGAGAATGTGTATGATTTCTTTTCCAAACCAAATGGAACATACCAAGATAAATGTTACAACTTTTATGAAGAAGGGGGCGGTTTGAACTTAAAAAAAAATCTATTTTAACGTATATTAAAAAAATACAATATTACATGAAATGTAAGTTAAACGTTATTATAATATGATCCATTGCAATCAGATCAATAATACATTGAAATATACTAGAATTCGAACATTTATATGGAATTTTATATGATAATAAGAATAATGATATGCAATACCAATAAAGGGGGCTTTTACGATATCAGCAAGTTTTTTATATGGAGTTTGACACTTGGCAGCTGAAATCATGTCAAATCACACACACACACACACAACTAGCCTCCGATTTGTCTACATTATTTCTGCCTAAAAAACGCCGATTTGTCGCGGGCGCGATCAGGTTAGCTCATTATTTATGTTTGGATTTATGTTTTTCTGATAAATATTGTGCCAATTTGTTAAATTGTATTTGAATCGATTTTATTGAGTTTTATAAAAATGAGATGTTATTTCAAACTGAAAAAAAAACAATACAATTTTAAAATGTATCTTTGTTTGTACACAATACACAATGTACACAATTGCTGAAATCCAATATAGAGGAACATAATCGTCAAATGGATACATCCCGGATGATGAATACTGTTTCACTGATACTCTGAAATTCCATCTTGTTGGCTAGAAAAAGAAAAGGCGTGATAATTAAAAAAGGTTTGATAAATACACACCATTTTAACAAGCTTTATTACAATGAACGCGTACTTTATTATTATTCCAAAAATTGTTTTTATTAATTTTTTGTATGGAAAATCGTGCTAACTAAAAAGCACAGGGAATCAAAGTTCAACCAGCGAGTTCAGACTTTACAACCGCTTTGAGCTATTGTATACGCTGATGACCACCCAAACTAGTCGAAGGAACTGGCAGCAGAATGCATTTTTTTATTTTTGCACCTTTTTTACATTACAACGTCATAAACATTAAGAAGCAAAATAGTTGGTTGATGATATGATATTAAAACTAATTGCTAAGATTCACTCATTAGGCTGCAGGGCCAAGAGGCTTTCTCAAGCTGAGAAAACATTCTCAAACACTAAGTTAAGTTTCTCAAGCACACAAAAATTGTTCTCAAACGCGTGCCCGAGGCCGTCGTAAATTTTTCTTACTTACAAGCTTTATTTGAAACATTAAATAAAAAACAAGTTTTTGATCGCATACTTTTAAACCTTTTTCAATTATAAAGATTAACAACAATTTCCAAAGTACTTACCGATAAACAAGTAATTGTGCTATTCGCTCATATTTCTGGTAGCCGATCTTTCTCAAATATTCTCTAACCGATTTTGTGCCGATTCGACAAACGTTGAGAACGTAGGTTTCTCAAAACCACTCATAAGTGCTTGAGAAGATGATCGTTGAGAAACCCCATGGCCTCGCGACCTTAAAGATCAAAACAAGAGCAATATCGCTTCTTGATGAACACCACTTTCCACCCCGAAAAATTTATTAGGGATATTTTTTGAGATACGACTGCATTCGAAACCGAAAAATGTCCCAAAGCAAGGCGTTAGTCGAAAAAGTCGTATGTCGAATATCTGTCAATATAAAGTTTAACAAAGTCTCGAAAGCCTGTATAGGCCGGCATGTCTGCGTAGGACGTTAAGCCAAATAGAAGATAAAGTTTAACACCGAAGTTGAAATGTTGAAATATATGATAACGTTTTTTTTTAATTTAAAATCATGTTCGATAATGTATTAATTTTGCTTCAAAAGTCTGTTACACGATATAAATTTGCAAGATTGACTAGCTGGAGAATTAAATCAATAGGAAAACAAATCAATTTCTTCTAAATGATATCTTTTAACTGTCAAAATCAAAATCGTCGTAACTGCGAATCGTCGTAACTCGGGGGACGCCTGTATATAAATAAAACAAAAATTATGTTTTCTCTAGAAAAATGTGAGGGATTATTTTTTACAATTTCTAAGACTTTGCATTGCAAATATGTGTGTATCGAGTATCGCAAAACGCAGCCAAATACTAAATTGCGTGTTGAAAAGTCGCATTAAATTAAAAAAAAAAAAATTACTGAATCCAGACAAAAGTTTTTTTTTTCTTTATGAAAAATTGCGTATGGCGATGTTCACCATTGCGAAGGTATAATTAAAGTTGGAATATTACGGCGTTATGAAATGTCATACTTCAAAATGTTCAAAAATTTGCGAATATGAATAGTTTTTTTTAACCATTGTTCCAAATCAGCAATTGAATGCTGCGCGGGCCGCATTTTTTTCCGCGTGCCGGATTTTGCCGACCGCTGATCCAAGGTGCCGCAAAATCAGATAAAAGGTGAAAATAAGAGGTGTACGATTTTAGATGGCCTCCACTGTACACTTTGAGTTGAATACATACATTGGAGGGGCGGTCCCATTGTACAGTCGTCAACTCGTATGACTTAACAACATGCCCGTCATTTCATTTCATTTCATTTCATGGGTTCAACCCTGATATGTACCATCCCCCCGCAGAAAGGACTGGCTATCCGGCTGCGTGGTATACTGAATAATGTCTCGAAAGCTTCTATAGGCCGGCATGTCCCCGAAGGACATTTTACGCCAAATAGAAGAAGAAGAGAAGAAGAAGAACAAACATTGGATACAAATGAATACATAGTTATGTCCTAATAATTGACCTTCATATTATTGTTATTAAATGCAAAACGTTCGCCCCTCGCTTTGTTGTCAATAAGTTTATTTTGAATAATAATCGCATGTTTTAACATTTTAATAACACACGCACGCATACACACAAAACCGCACCAAAGATAACAAAACAAATCACATAAAAAAGGATTGACCTATAAAGCTTTGAACATAAGCCCTATCAACTTGCTTTGACGATTCTACGAAATTCAAACAAAAAGCTGAAAACAACTTCCAAACCCAGCACACAAAATAGAATCGAGTGTACATCCTTTGAGCGAAACGCAAAATGCGTGTCAAGCGTTCATTGAAGGCGAATTAATTGGATTACATAGCCAAAAGCGTGCAACGCACAATGTAGCTTACCCTTTTTTCACTTATTATTATTATAGTATTTTCTCTGTTCGCTCATCCCTTTCGGGTTACCGTGAATCACGATCCTAGGAATTCCCCCGACAGTTTGACAGCTAATGGGTTCGTTTATTGGAGTTGTAATGGCTATGCTAGGCCGGGTTTTTTTCCTTCTTCATCTCGCCATCCCACTCGAGCCTACTGACAGCAATAAAAAAGACAGTAAAAGTAGCCGGATGAACCGGTGCCGAAACTCGACGATAAATCCATGATAGATTGAGTTGGAGTGTATTTCATTCGCGGAAAGCAGTGTTGGGATCGTGTGTGTTTCGTTCTGCATTGATGCAATATGATACGGCTTGCCGTGTGAGTGTGAGAAAATTAAGCCCATTCTGTTATGCCACCACCATGTGTGTTAGGTGAAGCAAATGTTGGACTAAAATTAAGCTCATTGAATATGATTGAGTGTTGTTTAAAAAGATTCCTATTGCGGTGTTCAAAACCTTTCCTTACGGCAATCATACCCAATGCACAATGGTGCTTTATCTGATTTGACAATAATATGCGACTAAATGTCTGTACTTTTCTATGAATTTATAAAACAGAAAAGGGTTACAATTTATTGTTCCCCAATGAAGCTCTCGTAATGGTTTGGCCCGCAACCAAGCAAGTTGAATTTTCTTTCCCATTTTATTGTATCTCTTGCGAAATCTCGAACAGCATTTCTCATGCTCTCCATTTGCAGATCCAATTTGCCCTTTTCTCAGCTCACAACCGTCATCGCGAAATCCTACCACGACAGTGCACATTTTTACATTGCCCCATAAACAACGTCTAACAATTCGCTGCAATCTACTTTCAGCATTCTTCGCAATTAAATAGATCCTCCAAACATTCCCTGACATCGTAACGCCAAACGACGTACACGTACGTAGGCACCTTTCGCGGATACCACCAACCAGCTCCCACATAGCTCGTTCGGCAAATAGAATTTCCCATGTTTGTCAGCTGCAAAAGCTCAGCAATGTGTAAAGCAAATTTGTTTCACCTGCATCGATCCTTCGTACGAAATGTGCAACGCTGCACAATTGTAAGGGCACGGTCGTCGACCGAACGAGCAAACTGTCAGTTTCATGCCCAGCCCAGAATGTGCTTTAGTTTTGTACGTTCGGTTTCATCTTCCGAGTGGTTTAACTTCTCCGTAGACCACGTCGTTGGTCGTCGGGTTGGCTTATGTTACGAAGAAAATTATGCAAATAATGTGCTGCTTAAGCCATCGTTGCATCGAATGTGAATTCTGGGAAGTTAAATAACTACCAAAGGACTAATATGTGAATGTGAAAATAATATATTTTATATGACATTAAAATAATACTTACTACAATTCAATTTTATAGTGGTACAAACCGAATGCAAAAAACATTTTTAACAATTTAAAAGTTGTATGCAAATAATTTCAACTAAAAATTCGTTTGCGATCATACGATGCACTGCAAGCACCATCATAACAGCAGTCATATTCCGGAAAGAAACAGCTCTGGTTGTGCTAAAAATACTTCTTCATTATTTTTCATTAGCCGGGACGCGCTAGAAACGATTATTGTGAGTTTAATGCATAATTGAAATGTATCGTTAATTTGCTTTTTAACTTAATGATACTTCCGGTTGACCCAGTGCCGTCAATGATCTGACGAGTTGGGCATCCTCGTCCTCCTGATGTGTCTCTCTTGTCCTCAAGTTCAGAGAGTGGGGACTGAGAGACAAGTTTGAGCTTTGCCTTGCCGATGGAACTCGAGATACGTTCATTAATTTAAGTGTATTCATACTGTTTCCCGTTCACAACGGAAACCCTGCTCTAAATTCGTACACACGCAAACGCACCGCCTCATACACAGCCACACGCAACAATTAATTCAAGCTGTTGGAAAAGTTATCACATTGAAACTTTTTCCATTTCCATCTAAATTATAATAAAGTTGCAGAGCGTTCACGCTCCATCCGTCTCCAACGTACGGGACTCTCGGGAAGCTGTTTCAAGACTCGGCTCAGGTGTGACATGGGCCCGACAGCATCGGCCCCGACTCGGTAAATGTTTGTTCTACTTCATTTGCAATACTCAAAATCAAAGCTCCGCTTCACGGTCGGTCGTATGGTGATCCCGAAAAGTTCTGCACGTCGGCCAGAAGCAATGTCGCAGCAGCAGTGTCGAACAGATTCATCCAATCTACGCTTCATCCAGATTTCTGCGACCACCAAGGTACGGCTGCCTACATCTCGACAGACACCTTCGACATCAGGTGTCCCCCTTCTGCTGTCGACTCCCTTTGCCTCACCCTGTGTGCGGGAATGTGTGAGTGTATGTGTGTGTGTAAAATCTATACAAAAGGCAAACAACCACCGATACCGGGGTCCCACGGATGTCGTTTACATAATTGAGTAATGTCGCTTTATCCCCAGTGACACTCGTTCGCACGAAATTGCTATCCGCATGCTTCATGCATACGAACGGGCAATGCGCTCGCAAATAATCGATTCCGGCATAGGTAGGTCCCAGCCCAGGTTTCATCCCTTTTTACTCGCACAACCGGTAGCACACCTACAGTGGTACAGCGTGCTGCTCTACGGTGCGCTACACTCACACAACCTGGGCGCGTTGTGTGATCAGGCTGATGCTCTTTTCAACGCGATGCTGCAATTTACTGAACCCTTTAGTAGATAGGAGAGTACTCGGTTAACGGAGAATTCACGGTGAGCCACCAAAATCGGCAGCAAAAAGGAAAAACAAAACGTGCCCAAGTTTATCGAGCAAGGGGGAAACAAAAAAGAAACGGTACAAGTGATGCCATAACCCTTCGAACTTACCGCTATGCCGCTACGCCGGGAGCAATAAAAATGGCCAGACAATTGGTGCCAGCAAAATGTCATCACGATTTTTAAAGTGGAAAAGCAAAAAGAGATTCTTAATTTCAGAAAAGTAAAGGGGAGGGGGAGGGGTGGTATAAAATATGTTACTGCTCGTCGATTCCGTAACTTTAGCTTCGTCGATTGCTTTTGTAGTTTGTACACAGGAATATTTATTCAATTACGATGCAATTTCCGCTCTGGTTTGATGAGAAACTGATCCGAAATTGGAAATTGGAAAACAAACATATTGACTATGGGAGCTTTTACAAAATATCGCACAAATTATGGGGCAAATGTTTTCTGATTTTGTGCAACATTTTTAAAATGGAAATGGTTGCACAGTATCAAAAAGCAAAATGGTCTACATTTTTGCTTTGATTGTTGCTTCGTACTATTCATACTATGTTCGTAGGGAAAGGTAGGTAAAGGCGGACACTGTGGGTAAGATGGACACTTCTCATAAATGTATGAAAGATAATTATCAAATAATTCAACAATGTATCATCCAAACTGAGCAACACATTTGAGAATAGTTTTATACATTACAACACATAAATATAGCAATTTCCTTGTGTTATATGCATCATGACAGCAAAGCGGGAAAAGCGGACACTCTGTCATAGGGAAAGATCTAAACCCTATATCTTATCACGACTTGGACAACTTTAATCAACAAAAAGAAGAGACATTGATATAGCACCGTTCAGGAATAGATGAGATATTGTATGAGATTAAAAAAGATCAAAATGTTGAATTTAGACATGGTGGTAAAAATGACTTGACCTATTAACAAGTCCCTCAAGCATGCAGAGGTCGGAGTAATTTCCTATAGAGATATTCTAGACTTTTGTTTTGTAACCTGGAGCAACATCAACTGTTTGTACCAAATATGTCAATAATGCTTTAGATTCTGCATTCTGCGAGGTGTTGGAAGTGGCACTTACATTCCCTAAATTCACGTCTGACTAAACCGACGTTGGAATTCGCCAAGATTTTTTTATGTACGTACCTCATCAATTCTCAACGTTTTCTACAACTGTCCATCAATACCCTTCATGGTGTTTATCTTGCCCATACCAGATGTTCGTCTTACCAAAACATTTCTAAACTGCACGAAAAAAAACATGTTTATATTTCATTTAAAAAAATCGATAGAATCTTAAAAGTTGCAACACATTTTCTGATAAAACATGAGTGTAAGATAAGGTGTGCGCATTTTCATGGCCGTTGTATTTATGCATCTCTAGATTTTTAACATTTTCCTTAAAGGTATCCGTCTTTACCTACCTTCCCATACTATTACAGGTACATGTTAAAGATAACATATTCATTCTGTTAAAGTTAGGGTACTTTTTTACAAGCATCAATCTCTTCAAAAAGCAGCATATGCGCAAGAAGTGCAAAGTAGATCCCCGTACTCGACAGGGATGATGGGGGTCCATGTATCCTCGTTTTAATTACGTTAGAAATTATTAACCAAGTAGTACTAATTAAATGTCTACAATCATCTAGTTTTATATACTTTAACATAGCTTATTTTATCTATATCCATAAAATTTCTCCGGTTGTTTAAAAAAATAGCACTCAATTTCCACGTAGTAACTTACAAAAAAAAACATTCATCTTTAGATCTATTTTTTAATTATTGTTTCATAAAATCTATTCATTAAAATTGACGTTTACATTTTACGATTATTTACATATTGCGTTCCTGCACACTGAAGAGCTAATGTTTCATTTTATTTTACCATGGTAGAATTGTTGAGAAAACTAAACCTCATCAAACTTCACAAAACTGCCCACCGCCACCAATGGGAAAGGTAAAACTAAATGTCTTCATTTAATATTCAATATACCACCTTTTCCAAATTTATCAAATAAATGAACCATAACCTCAACGGTCAAGTTTGGTTTTATAGAAAAACTTCCCACCAGAACGCCCAGCACTTTAAATCATTAGCCAATTTCTTCGGTGTACCAGCGTGGAAAGTTTTGCCTACACGCCTGACTGCACTCATAACTTATTAACGGCTGAGGCGCATTCGCCGGAGAAGGATGTTCGATCTAGCTCTGTTTGCCTGTTTGCCTCTGCTTGCCTCTGCCGTTCCTAAAAATAACCGAAAACCAATGAAAGAAAAACGTCCCACGAGCAAATGGCGCGGGGCAGAGGCAATTGGAAGAAAAAAGAAAGCCTGGAATTGATTATGGTAAACATTTTCCCATCATCCGCTCCGGTACGATTTGCGCAGCGAGTCGAACACACCAGCAGGCAGCAAACAGCAAACGTTGAAACAGGCCGGACAAACATTCCCAAACCAAATATCATACCCAGGGCACGTCGAACGGGGGCACCGGGCCAGGGAACTGGCGGATACGAAAGCAACCGTGGACATTCCGTTTTCAGCTCATTTGCGCCGCTCGGACACGATCGGAAAATGGGGAAGCGTACGTACCCGTACGTACGTACGTCGATGATGTAAATATCCCAAATACTAACCCAACCATGAAACCGTGTTCGTCTCTCAGCAATAAAGTCAGCTAGTGGTAGCGGAAAGCGGAAAGTGCTTGGGACGGGAGAGGGAAGACGAAAAAAAAACAGTCCCCGACCGGAATTCTTCGAGGACGACAGCGAGCCACGCCATCCAAGTGGGGGACCAGAAACAACAAAGAGAAAGTGAAATATTTGCAGTTACTTTTTATCGCCATAAATAGGAACGGCAACATCGAACGGCTTCCGTCGCCAGTCGGCTAGGCTGAGCGCACCAGTCCCGAGCCGGGAATGGGATTTGGTGGTCCATCCTACTGCTTCCGGACCTCTCTCTCTCCGGGACCGGATGGTCCCGCGTATGCCTTGCGGGGGCTCTTTCTCAATACTGTCGCGAAGAGGCGTCGGATGTTGGAACCCCGAAACACATGAGATAAAATCATTCGAGAGAAAGTTGCATTTATTTGTTTTGTTTGTCTGTGTGTAATATTTGCCGTGCGTTCGCTATTCGGTCTGCGGGCGGAACACAATCGGGTACAGCCCAAATTTGAATGTCGAAAAACCGTTCGCGGGTGCTCGATGGACACGCCATGGTGCTCCATTGGTTGATGTGGATAGTCGGCAAAAAAAAACAAATAGTTCACTGCGCGATACTGCCAACCGGCTGTTGCTCGATGGTCGATGGAGTTTTGTGGCCGGAAGTGAGCATTATCGCTTGACATCGGGACAGACAAAAAGGGCCAAGGCTTGAAGGCGTACGATAAGTATCCGGTTAGTGTCACAGCGGGAGACAAATCGATGACCTCAACTACGGCCGTAAAGCGCGCGAAGATGGGAAGAGGGTAGGGATTGGGGAAGGGAGGGTGATACTTTTATTTCGGAACTTTTGCTTGCTCCACTCAAGATTGGAAACCAATAAAAGGGCAGCGCTCCTTCAATTCGCAGCTCCAGTACTCGAGCAGCTAGCCGAGAGTTCTATCAACTGGACTTTAAACATCGTGATCAACGAGTTGATGCTTATTTGAAAGCACTCGAGATTGTTTTCCGCCTTTTCTTTTCCCCGATACCGTTTGCAGATTTACGATTCTACAAGAATCTTATCACCCACAGTGCTTCTGCCAGCAAAGCAAGCTGCTAGCTCATGCCTCTTTGAGTGGTGGGCATTGGGCCGTTTTCAAAGGGCAAAACAGAACAGCCGCCTCGAACGAGGTGGGTCAATAAAAGCGAACCGGTTGCCGGTGGGGGGTAAAGCAGGGAGAGGGAGGCGAATTCCGTTCCAAAAGTGTTGGCGTGTACATCCGGCGGTACTCTATTTCGGGTAACTCGGTTTCTATCCCAAACCCCTTTTTCCCCAACCCTTTCAAGGGGCTGACCCCTCACAGTAGTAGCTGCCTGAGTGCTTTTTCTTCGAGATGATCCACTGACCTTATGATTGGGCCACTTTCCAGTTTTCCGTTCGGCCAGGTCCGTCCGTGACGACCGTGCTCGGGTTTGTTCATTTGTCCCGACAGATAAACTTTCGGTCACGGTTGGCGCTTCTAGTGGAATTGTTCAACCGGAACGGCACGGCACCACTGGACAAGGTGCAGAACGTTCACACAAAATAGACATCATACCGGGAGGGCTATCTTCTTGGACGCAATCTGTTTCCCATTCCCGTGTGCCGTCTGTGCGCACATCCGCCACTGTCCATTTGACTGGAAGCCATCGATAGACCGGAGGACATCGAGAAGACTGCCCTCACGGTCCGTGTGATGCGTCAGTATGCTTGGAAATTCAAGCACAAACGATGCTCGCTACGCCTACAATTGTAGACAATAACTTTTCTGAAGGGCTAAAAGGGAAAATAAAATTCCGAGTAGGAATTCCCAAAAACTTAAAAGCACTGCCACCACGGCACTGTGGTAAGGACGCCGCTCAGGGCTCGGGGCTGGTTTGGGGTTCAATTTACATTAAACCTACATAACAAACACAAACCTCGCGAGCGCTTCAAAGACACACCCAACATGCCAGCAAAAACAATACCAAAGTTCAGCGAAAATAAACATTCCGTTCGAAAGGGGGCAGCAAAAAAGGCTCGGCAAAGCAATAGACACTACCCAGCTGGCATTCAGCCCACCCACTCCCTGGCTGATTGGACGTAATAGAAGTGAAAATCAGTGTTGCCTTCGATCAATCTCAATTACTCCTTTGCATCCGGACACCGTTCGGAGATGATACTGGGAAGCGCATTTGTTTTAGGTCGCTCACAGCCAGCGAGTCCACGGCTTTTACCATCATCATCTGAAATATTTACCAGCCTATCAATCCAAGCTGATGAGACGTTACACATTTCCAGGCACTACGCATCGAATGCTTGCGCTTTGGTGCGGGCATACCATTCCAGTTGCGTTAGAGTTGGAGCATTTTCTTGTCATTATTTGAGCGCCGAATGGAACTCGTCACTCGTACTGCTCAGTCGGGCATTAATGCTACTGCAACGATGACTACTGGGAAACTGCGATGGACAGAATAAAACAGCCGTGGGTATACAGTGGAAGAAATATATATACAGCCACTCTTATTATGTGTCAAATAGAATGTCTGTTGCTTCCATCTTTAAACTGATATTACATCCAACCAGCCAAGCTATGATGAACTACATCCAAGTTACAAAGTTCTAATTTAAGAGTGGTAATATGTACACAGAGCAGATAAAAACCAGCTGATAACCAGAGCAGATGGAATGAATGCATGTGACAATGTATTGTAATCAGAGCTAAACAAATTTACAACCAAAACCGGCATTTGTCTAAGTCTGGGGTCTCCAAACTATGGCCCGCGGGCCGTATGTGGCCTTCGAGATATATAAATGCGGCCCTAAATGATTTAATTATAAATCTTAGAATCCTAGAATTATAAATCGTCATGAAAACTGAGCAGTGGGCTTCTTTTATTACCCTTCTACAAGGGAATGTGAAATAAGAATCAAAAATAATATTTTAGTTGAAAATAATGAGGAGAAACTTTTTAAATTCTTCATTATTGGAAGTGTCCGATGTTGAATACCCATTACTGTAAATAAAAAGTCTAAAATTTTTATTTTTTTCATGAAAACATTAGTGTTTGTTTTTACACCAAAACATCTTCTTCTTTGTTCGCACAACAACCGCTGTCGGTCCAGGCCTGCCTATACCACTAGTGGGCTCGGCTTTCAGTGACTTTTTGGTACCATAGCAGGATAGTCAGTCCTACGTATCGGGACACGGTCTATTCGGGGCTTGAACACATGACGGGCTTGTTGTTAAGTCGTACAAGTTGACGACTGTACCACCAGACCGGCCAAAACATCAATTTCTTTAATTTTTAAATGCAAAATAAATTTCCTTCAGGCCGTATTTTATAATACTTTTACGATGGTTTTAAATTTGAATATTCAGTCAGCATTATATCAAATAATTGATTAATTGAGTAAAACTATAACGTTAAGAAAAATACACGAAAACTAGTGATTTTATGGCTGGAAACCGTGAAATTCTACATACGCCGAAATGCGGTAGTTTGCGGCCGTTTTCGATCCTCATTAGTAGTGTATGTCCTCATTAATAGTGTATCTAGTGTGTAATGGGACCGCCGCGTATTCTCTTATCAAAACGAGGTTTAAGCGTTTCCATTGGCTAAAAGTTACACCAAAATGGCCCTCAACTGTGTTATTTACAAAGCAATGCGGTCAGCGAACTGTAAAGTTTGGAAATCCCTGGTCTAAGTGTATGCACAGGGTAGTTAATGCACATTTAAAAGGTGTATGGCAGCACGGTCTATTTGAAGCTTGAACCAATGACGGGCATGTTGTAAAGTCATACTAGTACCATGAGACCGGCCAAATCGGTTTGTATTTCTACCGATTAAAATATTATGTAGATAGGTGTCACATTTGTGTACACTAATACCCCCCGTATTATTCAGACTTTAGATAAAATTCAGTGGAATACAATCATTTGTGAAATTGTATATATAAACTGAACGAAAAAAATGACTTTACTAAAATGGTGACCATTTTTTTGTCTTACAGCGTTCGGTCAATTTTAAGCTACAGAAAGCGTTTTGTTTTACAGTTTTAATTTATTTCAAATCACATGAATTGCATGTCATTACATTCGGAAAGGATTTTTTATCATATATTACAGTGCAAAGTTATGGAATAACAAAAAGCGCAGGTAAAAAAGGCCCAAATACAGCTACCTTCTAAGATATGGGTAAAAACATTTAAAGAACAATCATGTACCTTACGTAGACCTATTTATAAAAAAGTATGATGCTTTGCATCGTGCGTTTCACGATGCAATTAGTTTAAATTTAAAAAAAAAAGCCATTTCAGTTCAATTTGTCAACAATGTCTCGAATCAACAAAATACTGAACTGTAATACGGATTTTCCGATCGTGTAGAGTGGTTTTGTTTCACACGTTTTCATTTGACTTAGATAGTTGGAACTTATCAAATGATGATATTGGAACACTACAAAATATGACGCACATGAAGCATGAATATTTTGTTAGCAGCAAATGCAGCAATTCTGAAATGGACATACGGATAATAGTGCCATACCGGTCACTTAATCCATAATAATGCATGTTTCCTTTAGCTGATATTCAGCAGCTAATTACACTCCAAAAATAATAGAGTAGCTTATCAAAATCCAAGAATTTATAGTAGCAAAAAGAGATTACCACTTCCTGCAACTCAGTATTGTCGTTTTCTACCGTTCATCGAATTGCTTCATCGAAATGCTTCATCGAAATAACTTTTCATGTATTATGAGGAACGATTTCACAGCATGAGGTAATGTTTTGTTTCGACATTTCTGACTGACTACCGGACTGATCGGGCCGGCTCGGTTGATGCAATTCCGGCAAACATTGAATTACTGATGTGCACTCAGTACTTATGGATAAATTTTCGGCGAATTGGTAAAATGAATTATAAATCGTATTAACAATCTGAACGTACCGATTTTCAATAAAATCTGTAAATATTATCACAGCAAAAATGTCCGCAAACGTTTCCTCGGAATATACCAATACAAAATTCTCCAAAATTCGTCAAATTACATCGTGATAATGATGATTAGTAATATATTTCACTAACACTATTGACACTTTTGGAGTTACCATTTGTTTCTTTGCTATTTGAACACATTTTTTTGTGCAATATCCCACACGTATCAGTCAGTAAAATGGCTCGGAAATGCTAGTAAACTTACAGCAATACCACCAACTGTATTCACGCTCACGCTTTTCGCAAACCCCTCAACGGAGTGGTGTATGGTTGAGGTTTCCTAAAAACTTACTCTAACATTAAATGTAAACAATGCTCCTGGAAGGACACACTTTTCCGAAATACATCCCATCCAGTGCCACTGCTGATTTGCACCATTCAGATAAGCTCGAAATGTGGGTTAGAGCAGTCGTGCCCGTCGTTCTGTCGTAGCCGTGTTTCTGCACTGCTGTGCGGTTGTGTTTTTGTCCACCCATCACAAAACGTCCGAAACTGCGTGGCCACGGCAACAAATAGCTAACTTATACAATTCGCCCCGAGAATTCGTCGCCGGCAGAAGCTGTGTGTGTGTGCAACTCTGATAGAAACCCCGGACATTCACCGTGACGTTCGGTCCCATCTCTGCCCAGCACCAGCCGCCACTATCCACGCATTCGATCAGCGCGATGTCACCCGGGATGCGCATGAACCCTCAAGGCATCATCTGCACCCTTTGCCCCACATTTTACCACATTACACTCGCTTGTATTCTAGCGACGTTCAATATTCATGAGCCAGCAAAGGGAAACTTGCGCGGAAGAAGGCGTGAATGGAGACAGAGAACGATTCTTCTAACCATCATCCCGTGTGCAGAGACAACGAAGTGTAGCGAAGGTTTCGAAAATAGTGGACAGCAACAAATTGGTATGCTGCTTTTATTCGCGACCACCCGCGGACGTGGAAGACTAGTCGCACAGAACAGTGCCCTCACTAGTTCTGTGCGAAAACGGGACAGAGTGAACAGGGATAGAGAATGGAGAAGAAAGAAAAAAAGTTAAACCTACATCTTTCTCCCCCCCCCACCCCACCACAGTACCCCAAATTCGGTGCCATCTCACTGCGAAGAATGTGAACTTCATTGTCTCTGCACCGAAATTCTTCACAACAACAACGATCATCCTTTCGTGGCTCCATTTGCACACAAAGCTTCCGACTTCCGAGCTTACGGTCCCGCATTGCCGGACCCCCGTCCCGCACGGTAGGGCAGTTCATTTTCTGGCCAAGAATGTCAGGCGCAAAGCAAGAAAAATGCGTCAAAATATGTGCCTGCCCCATGGGTGTGAAATGGAGTCATGAGAATTCATTATTTCTACCGGTAGCACAATGGCCGCGATAGAAGCTGTCGGGCCGGGCGTGGCGTAGTCCAGCTTTATCCTAGCTGTCCCTGGACCGCTTTGCACTTTTTTGTTGGAAAATACGCGCATGGGTCCGAATAATTTGGAGTGGCTTTCGGCTGACTGCGTTCGTGCCTTTTGTGTTGTGCATTCTGTTCATCGAGATGATGATCCTACTAAATATATGCAGGTTCAATAACAATAGGAGTCTTTTTTGCTTTCTTTTTTTCCTTGCCAGTTTTCTCGTCCTTCTTATTGTAAGCTGCTCAATAAAAACCGACAGGCTTTGGAAGGATCGCAAAATCGCGTTATTATTGATTGGGAAGCATGTTCTCACCTGGTTCCTTTTGGATCTACCTTGATTACCTTGCTGGTAATACGCCTAACCTGAGCGTATCACCTAACTACTGCTGCCGGGTCGGTCGGCACAACCGAACGACCCTTTACTCCTACCTAACTGTTCAGAAATCAAAGCATCCTCATTATTTAAACAAACCACTCCCGGGCCGCTCGGAAAAGTTGATCGAAAGGATATCCTATCCTATTCTGGTCGGACCTCCTCCTCCCCAAAACCCCAAACACGATCACTGGCAAATTGAACTCGGCCCAACTTTGCTAGACCCTCATTTGTATACATGTGTGCCCGTGCGCACGAGCGTGTGCGTTACCATGCGGTTAGTTCTTTTCCGCTCGTTCGCTCAACATAAACATATTTTAGGTGTTTTTCTTCCACTGTTGAACCATCAACACGACCCTCTTCGAGTTGTCAACGTGAGCAACATGGTAGAACGGACGGACCGTTACGATGGGAGGGGTATGTGTATGTGTGAGGATTGAGCCAAGGTCCCAAACGTATACGCACACAGCGAGAGACAATTCGGTGTCAAGCTTCCCACGCCACACACAAACCGATCGGACAGCAGTGTTTGGTTGGCAAAAAAAGAAGCTTGCCATCGAACTCCAAGAGCAGCGAGCAGCGAGCATCCTTCTTCTACCATCAACGTCAGGATAACAACGCTCACCCACTTGCCTGTCGATTTGTGCACCGTGTGTGTGTGTGTGTGTGTTTGGGTGTCGATGGGTTAGCGTTGGAACGAGCATGTTCTAACCCGATCGGTGCGTGGTTTCCCTTTAACAATGTATGAGGTTTGAGGCTAACGACTCATTTCGTCCTTCCAGCCGATTCCGATCGGATGGGTGGGATAGGACACCGCCACCCCCGGTACCGGTCGAAACAGTGCACCGGTACTGAGCGGGAAGGGCGGAAATCCTCGGGGATAAAGTAAAATTTATTAACTTCAGTGTAAGTTTCGAGCGGGAGGCAAAGTTTGGGAGTTAGGGTTTTCCTCGTTATTGCCGGAGCTATCCTCTCTTGCCACGAACGATAAACCGGGGTATTAACCGGGGATGTGCTGGGTGACGATGTGCCGTGGCGGGTGGAAAAGTTTTACCACTGGAAGAGGGTTCGGTTCCGGTTGCTCTATTATTATTGCTGTTTGTATACGGACCCGGGCCCTGCTCACTAAACGCTATCCTTTCTCGCCTTGTGTCTCTTTGTTTATCACACACTGCATCTCTGTCTCTCTCTCTCTCTCTCTCTCTCGCTTTCCTCCTCTCTATCTCTCCACCATACCTTCCCTCCCTGCCCTTCCAATCTGCTCCGCTTACAAACAAGCTTTTTCGTTTTGCCTCCTAGCAGGGAAAAAGCTAACCACAGCCCGGTTGGGAGAGATTATGTGAGTCATGTGCTTGTGTGCAGGGCTTCGGCAAGCATACGTATGTGCTTTTCTTTGACGCTGAAACAAACCAAACCCGCACCATCCCGGAACCAGACACGCTGCACGTGGCGAGGGACGAGGAAATGGGCAAACTTGCACCCATTTGTTAATTGATAAACAGCTGAACCCTTGCTAATTGATAAACAGTTTAAACCATAACGATTGTTTACCTGCATGATTTATTTCCCCGTACGCTGGTGCACTGATGGTGTGCGTTACTGTGTTTGCTTTGCATTTCCGTATATGTTCACTTGATATGTTTTGCCGCTTACACGCATCAATTACTGGCCCGGCTTGAAAAGGGCTTCCAGTTTGAAGTGGACATTGATGCTATTTACTTAAGCTGAGGATCGACAACGGAACGCAAATGAGTGAAGGTTCGTTGACATTTGCTGCTTTGTTAAATGGAATGCAGTACTGCGGAGATGTTCATTTGGAAATAGTTTTCCGATTCTGTTTTTTTAATATTTAAGGAGTCTCTGGCATACAGGCGTCTCCCGAGCTACGACCCTCTCGAGTTACAACGATCCGCAGATACGATGATTTTGATTTTCACAATTAAAAATTGCCATTGTGTAGAAATCAATATTTTTTTGTAAATGTTTTGCTGATAGCCGTTACACACACATTTCCAAACATTCCTCAACTACCCAATCTTGAACGTCTAAAAAGCTTTTAAGCAAAAATTCATACATGTTGGAACATTATTTTTGATAAAATACACAATATCATGAATTAAGACTTTTCAACTTCGGTTATAAACTGTATATTCACAGTTATTCGCCCTACGACTATTTCAACCAACACCTTGCTTTGGAACATTTTTTCGGTCCTAAATAAAGTCGTATCTCAGGGGACACCTGAACAAACAATTTTAATACTTTTATTAAATAAACATGCATTGTCCCAAGAGGTTTGGCGATTTTCGCAAAAAATCTGAAATTGTCGTCAAAACTTCTGCGATTGTCACAAAAATATCTGCGATTGTCGCAAAAACTTCTGCGATTGTCGCAAATAGTTTATCGATTGTCGCAAATAGTTTTGCGATTGTCGCAAAAACTTCTGCGATTGTCGCAAATAGTTTTGCTATTGTTGTGGATAGACGTGCCGAGCCCTGGATTCGCCGTAGCAGTTGCGCTGCTGCTGGTCGACATCCAGGAATCGACACTGCGCTCACGCACACTAATACGCCGCACTTAGCGATGCGCGCTAAGTGTGTGCAGAGCGCACCTACCCGAGGGAGTGTGTATCAGGCTACCGGTCGAGCAGGGCTCCCGGTAGGGCTCACGGTGCGGCTCGTGCGCGCGGCCCCAGACATCAATATATTGTGTTATTTATTAGGTAATTCGTGCAATAAATGTTATAATAATCGAAAACATAAAAGTGGCGACGAGGATGGGTTCCTCTTGCGCAAGGAGGATCCTACAGAACCCGCGGCAGCCATCGCGTTTCGTCTGGCCTTTCTGCAGCGTCAGTGCATCGGCCATCGCGATGGCACGGTTCCCTGTGCCTTTGGATACCGCGGAACATCGGGCCGCCGCCACCGCAGACACCGTGGCCCCGGCTGCTGTCCCATCACTGGCGACCGCTGCAATGGGCAGCCGGCTACTCACCACCCACTGCAGCCGCATATCAAGGGCGACGGCACATTCCGCCCCGGCTCGAGCCCTGCAGCACGTCATCGGCGAAGCAGCTATCCCGCCGCAGCTCGAGCCCAGCAACACCAACAGCAACGCGCAAGTTGCTTTGGCTGCAGCACCGCAGCACGTCATCGGCGAGGTCGCATTCCCGCCCCGGCTCGAGCCCTGCAGCACGTCATCGGTGAAGCAGCAATCCCGCCGCAGCTCGAGCCCAGCATCACCAACAGCAACGCGCAAGTTGCTTCGGCTGCCGCACCTCAGCACATCATCGGCGAGGTCGCAATCCCGCCAAGGCTCGAGTCCGCCTCATCATCGGCAACCCGCAGGTTGCTTTGACTGCAGCACTGCAGCACGTCATCGGCGAGGTCGCATTCCCGCCGCGGCTCGAGCCCCGCATCACCAACGGCGACACGTAAGTCGCCTCGGCTGCAACGCAGCAGCCTCGCATCATAGGCGACGACACATTCCGCCTCACCTGCTGCATACCTAGCACGTCCAGCCAGAGACGCCATCGCTGTGGCCGGCCATTGCTGTCGCCGGTCATGGCTCTGCCGGTGCAAGGTTTCATCGCGGCACCACCCTCACCTCCCGGCAGGCGTAGCAGCGACGCTACAACCCGAAGACGCGAACGCGGCATCAACGCCGCCGCCTCGGGACAACGGTGCACCATAGCAGACGCTCCCGAGGAAAGCGAACGCGGCATCATCGCCGCCGCCCCGGGACAACAGCTCATCATCAACAGTCGCAACTCGAGGAAAGCGAACGCGGCATCATCGCCGCCGCCCCGGGAACATGAGCGCAGCAGCATCACGGGCCCCACTATGTACCATCGGTCGAAGGGTGTCACCACGCTGGTATTCCGTAGTGGAATACCACCCGCGTCGGTTCGACCCTTCGGTTATTAAAAGGGGGAGATGTTGTGGATAGACGTGCCGAGCCCTGGATTCGCCGTAGCAGTTGCGCTGCTGCTGGTCGACATCCAGGAATCGACACTGCGCTCACGCACACTAATACGCCGCACTTAGCGATGCGCGCTAAGTGTGTGCAGAGCGCACCTACCAGAGGGAATGTGTATCAGGCTACCGGTCGAGCAGGGCTCCCGGTAAGGCTCACGGTGCGGCTCGTGCGCGCGGCCCCAGACATCAATATATTGTGTTATTTATTATGTAATTCGTGCAATAAATGTTATAATAATCGAAAACATAAAAGCTATTGTAGCAAAAACTTCTGCGATTGTCGCAGAAACGTCTGCTATTGTCGCAAATAGTTTTGCTATTGTCGCAAAAACTTCTGCGTTTGTTTGAAAAATTTCTGCGATTGTCGCAAATAGTTTAGCGATTGTCGCAAATAGTTTTGCGATTGTCGCAAATAGTTTTGCGATTGTCGCAAAAACTTTTGCGTTTGTTGGAAAAACTTCTGCGATTGTCGCAAAAACTTCTGCAATTGTCGCAATAACTTCTGCGATTGTCACAAAAACTTCTGCGATTGTCGCAAAAAGTTTTTGTGATTGTCGCAAAACTTCTGCAATTGTCGCAAAAACTTCTGCGATTGTCGCAAAAAGTTTTATGATTGTTGCAAAAAGTTCTTTGATTATAAAAAAAAAGTTCTGCGATTGGCGCAAGAAGATCTGCGATTGTCGCAAAAATGTCTGCGATGGTCGCAAAAAGTTTTGTGATTATCGCAAAAACTTCTGCGATTGTCGAAAATGTTGTGGGCAGCCGTGCGTGCCGACCCCTGGACTTGGCAGTTGCGCTGCCACCGGTCAACGTCCAGGGGGACGACAGTGTGTACACGCACACTGTGACACACACTAAGCGCGCAAGGCTTAGTGTGTGTCGAGCGCCATACAGGCAGAGTGTGCACGAAGGCCGATCGAGCAGGAGCTCTCGGCAGGGGTGCTCGGTGCGGCTGGTGCGCGGCCACCGTACTTGTATATTTTAAAGTGGATTGTGTATTGTGTGTTTTATTTATTATGTACGTTCTAAGTGTTTGAACAAAGCAAAAGAGTTTAAACATAACAGCCAAAACTTCTGCGATTGTCGCAAAAAGATTTGCGATGATCGCAAAAAGTTCTTCGATGATAGTAAAAACTTCTGCGATCATAACAAAAACTTCTGCGATTGTCGCAAAAAGATCTGCGAGTGTTGCAAGAAGTTCTCAATTGTTGCAAAAAGTTTTGCGATTGTTGCTAGTGGGGTATTGAATGGTAGGCAGATTTAGGGGCCCCG
The DNA here is from genome assembly GCF_943734685.1 of Anopheles coluzzii. NCBI lineage: Eukaryota > Metazoa > Arthropoda > Insecta > Diptera > Culicidae > Anopheles > Anopheles coluzzii. The sequence continues at coordinate 86,170,356 of NC_064670.1, forward strand.
GAGTTCGCTAGTCTATAGTATGCCGTATGTATTACATGTACGACGTATGAACAGTGTATTAGCAACAAGGGCCCCCGGAAAGATTTACGTTGGAGCCCCTAGGCTGGTGAATCATTTGCACCAACACCCCCCCCCCCTCTCCCCCACCCTTGTCAGGAAAAAATTTTAGAGCCTCTAACTGATGATCGTAGGGCCCCCGACGGCATTTCATGTTTACTATTCTATCTCCCAAAAGCAAGTTCAGTACCTAAAATAACCTTAGAAATTTTCTATATTTTATTTTAGTTTAATTTGAACTCATTTAAATGACATGATTTTAACGTCCTATAACGTTAATTCAAAATTAAGTATTATATGTTTAATCTAATTAAACATTACATCTAATGAATCTTTAATTGTTTAATTTACATCTAATATCCCTCCAATTAGATGATTTGAAACACATGAAAACTTGATTTAAAAAAAATTGAAGTGCAGTACAAAACGACTAAAATAAATTCAACTCACTGCTTGGCTGATTTTCCTAGTCAGTAGATTTTTCAAATAAATTGAAATAAAATTAAAAATAAATTTTATATTTCTTTCTTTATCCATGAAACGTAACAATGGAACGGTGCTTCAATCGTAAATATTGCATTATACCAAATGATTGAAAATCAACGATGTAATCCATCCGGCAGCAGACAATTTGCTACCGTCTGAAATGGAATCGCCGGGAAATAGATATTAGAAGCAGAGAAGTTTCACATAGAAATGCAAATCACTGCAGCCGTGTGCTCTTTCGTGCTCTCTGTCTATCTCTACTGCTTCGTCGTCGTTCTGCATCTAAATGGGGATTTCTACTGCAGTAATCGGTCGCAACTGATCACGGTGCAGAAGTAATCTGAACGGGTAGTTTTTTTTCTGGTACCATATTCCTCAACGATTGAATCGCACGCAACCGAGCTCGATTTGATCTTTCCTCTTTGTCGTTTTGTTTTCTCATGATGGCCAGATCTACTAAACCTCAGGGAAAACTTTCAAGCTAGATAGCTGACTGAAGCAAGAAACTTTCGGAATGAGATTCCACTCATAAATTTGCCTTCTGCAGCATGTTGGATCTGCATAACATGGCAACACAACAAAGCAGCAAGCATCGAAACATTCAATTTCCGACTGTGGCACTTACAGATCTAACCATTGTTGTTGTACCGTGTCGTACAATTTGAATATTTCTTGATTTTGTTCTTATACTTTTGTTTGGTTTTGTGAGAAATGGAGTTTTTTTAATGCCGTACGCTTGCACACTAAATACAAAGACGAAAAAATGTAAATAAAACGTCATCGAAACACTATCTGTAGTTCATCACTGACCGTAGTTTCTGATGGATATGAAAATTGAATAGTTTTACAAATTTAACCATTAAGTTAAATTTACACTGGTTGAACAAACTTCATAAAAGCTCATTGTATGTTTTACTTACTTGCACCACGCAGTCTGCATGGTCTGCACCAATCTTATTTGCTGCGTGGTTTTGGGCTTAACAATGGTTTATTTTTCAATAGTCCAGCGTGTGATGATTCAACATGATATTTGCAACGTCTACGATCTCCTTTGCTAAAACGTCTAAGTCCTTCTTTTTGGCGTTACAACCTACACGGTCATGCGCGTCTATATAGCTTTTTGATACTCAATACGTTCTACGAAGCTGGATAGCCAGTCTTTGTCCCGGAAGATGCTCCATGCGAGGATTACGACGTTATTCCAGCGAGTTGACACAAAAAAAACTAGTTGACGTTCAAATTTCTGTACAAAGCTTTGTAGTGTATCGTTAAGCACACATTAAAAATTAGAAAAGTAAGCTGAAGCACGCAACATCCTTTTTATATGATCTTCATGTATCATGTGTTGTTATCTATTCATCACTGAAAATATGTTCTACTCATTAGTGATGAGCGGGTCGACCCGAACCTACCGGTCGGAGCCATCCGTAAGCTACAGGGAGTCGTTCGTGCCAACCCGAAAGGTACAAGTAGATTTAGTAGATGTAACGATTCCGTTAGGTGCAAGAAAGCATAAGCAACTCCGACCTATTATAATAGTTGAACACTTCTAATAGATTAGTAAGCTACTAAAAACTGCATCATAGAATGAGCGCTATGCTTAATATCTCTGTGAAAAGACTGTAAGTTTCTACAATTATATTCACTTTATTATCTTAATCGTGCGCAGGAGAACAGTATTGTCGCGGTATACCGGAGTATTAAGAAAGAGAGCTTATCCGATCGGATGCTCCTTTTTATACCTTCTCTCTATCGCCTTACGCTCGCGCGCCTATTCCTTCTCGCGCACCTGTCCTTTCTCACGCACCTACGCACTTTCGCGAGGCTACGCATTTCTCGCGCTCATTATGCGTGTCCTGCCCGACTCTCCCGTTATCTCCTAAGCTCTCTAACTATCTACTTGAGACCCTAATTAACCCTTAATATCGCAGACCTCAAGTGATGAGAAAAAGCTGTCCTTCCCAATTCACTTAATTTGAACAGGCGAACACCACAGAACCCCCCACCAGTGACGGAGTCGCGATAGAAAAAGAATTGTGAGAGTGTTTGTCTCTTAAATTGAGATTTCATTTAGTTTTTCGCAAAGCGAACATTCTTTTGGCTATTTGTGGTTTTGCCTGTTTTGGAGACACCCTCCATTTCGAAAGCAGGTTTGAGGCGGTCAATCGAAATAGATTCATTTTTTTCTTTGATTTTAACCGTGAAAAATTTTCTGCACCGTCGAACTACCTCAAAAGGTCCTTCATACGGTGCTTGTAAACCCGTTCTCACTTTATCTACCCGTACGAAAACATGTTTACAGGTTTGAAGGTGTTTTGGTAAGTAAACCGGTGTTGTATCATTTAGTTTTGGTGGGCATGGGTCAATGTGCCTTAGCGCTTTTTTAAAATCCTGAACAAATTCGGGTACGTCCTCGACGGATTTTGCAGCAGAGGGTAAAAATACTTCGGAAGGAAGTCGCAAACTTTCTCCATATACTATTTCTGCTGGAGCGCCTTTTAATGCGTCTCTGTATGCTACTCGAATGCCCAGCAGAATCAGTGGCAATCGAGAAATCCAATGCGTATTGTCTTCGCAGGCTTTTAAAGCTCCTTTTAAGTGTCGATGGAATCTTTCAACCATTCCATTGGATTGAGGGTGATACGCAGTCGTTTTAATGTGATGTGTTCCTAACAACTTTGTTAGTTCTTCAAACAGTTTTGACTGGAACTGTCTGCCTCTATCGGTTGTGATTGTAGATGGACAACCAAACCTTGGAATGTAATTCCTTACAAATGTTTCAGCTATTGTTTTAGCCGACATATCAGGCATCGGATAGCATTCCGGCCAACGTGTAAAACGGTCAACAATGGTCAGTAAGTAGCTCATTCCTTCGGATGGTGGCAATGGACCAACGATGTCCATGTGCACATGTTCAAATCTCCCTTTTGGAACGGATAATGCTTCCAAAGGCGAGCGAGTGTGACGACCAATTTTAGATTTTTGGCATCCAACACACGAACGAGTCCAGTTTCCCACGTCCTTGTTCATTGACGGCCAGAAAAATCTTTCGGATAATAGCTTGCGTGATGCGCGAATACCCGGATGGGATAGGTTGTGTAGGTTGGCGAAAGTTTTTTTTCTTAGAGATTGAGGAACATACAACCTATTCTGTCCAGTCGACGACTCGAATACTAGTTTGTTTTTATCCAATATTAATTGATTTAATTTGAATTTGGAGTTTGCCTGACTATTTGAGTCTTCAAATAGTTGTTTTAGCTGTTCGTCTTTTTGTTGTTCCTTTGCAATTGCTTCATATGTGAAGTTTGTGATTTCGTTGGTTTCTCCTATTCGAGATAACGCATCTGCCACAACGTTGCTCTCGCCAGTAATGTACTTTATATCCGTTGTGAATTGTGAAATAAAGTCTAGTTGTCGGCATTGTCTTGGGGATTTTTCTGTTTTTGAATTTAGGGCATGGATCAATGGTTTATGATCTGTATAAACCGTGAACGATCTACCTTCTAGAAAATGTCGGAAATGTTTTATCCCAAGAGTAATAGCGAGCAATTCTCTATCGAATGTGGAATATCTCTGTTCCGTGGGCGTCATTGTTTTAGAAAAAAACGCAAGAGGTTCCAAAGTGCCTTCGCTAGTTTGTTGTAATACTGCCCCTACAGCAACACTAGAAGCATCTGTTGTTAGTGTATAAGTAGCATTACTTTTCGGATGCACGAGCATGGTAGCGTTTGAAAGTTCATCCTTTATTTGATTTAGTGCTTGTTCACAAGCGTCAGACCATTCGAATTTGATTTTCCTATTTTTGTTGTGCTCTTTTACTAACTGGTGAAGCACTCTTAGCTTATCTGAAATGTTAGGAATGAAGCGGTGATAATAATTCACCATTCCCAAAACTCTTTGAAGCTGTTTCACCGAACATGGTGAAGGAAAATCTCGAATGGCCATTATTTTTTCTGGCGATGGTGTTATCCCTTTTGCCGAAATGGTGTGGCTGAGGAATTCTATTTGATTCACACCAAGAATGCATTTTGATGGCTTAAGTTTCATATCGTGATCCGTTAAACGTTTTAGAACAATGTGCAAGTGTTCTAAATGGGATTCACGCGTCGAACTAGCTATCAGAATGTCATCTATGTATACAAACACAAAATCTAAATCATGAAAAATATTATTCATGAGTCGTTGAAAACACTGGCTTGCATTTCTGAGGCCAAACGGCATCCTTAGAAATTCAAATAATCCGAACGGCGTGGTTATCGCCGTTTTGTGGATGTCTTCCTCGGCAACAGGTATGATGTGGTACGCTCGAATGATATCCAACTTAGAAAAAAATTTGCAACCATCCAAGTTCATCGTAAAATCCTGCACATGCGGGATCGGATAACGATCAGGTATTGTGATGGCATTTAAACGCCTATAATCGCCGCAAGGTCTCCAATCTGAATCAGGTTTGGGTACCATGTGTAGCGGTGACGAAGCTGACGACGAGGACACTCTGCAGATTCCCAGATCCAACATGTGTTGAAATTCTGCTTGAGCAATCTTGTGCTTTTTCGGATCCAGACGTCGTGGTTTAGAAAATGGTAAGCTTCCTTTGGTTTCGATGTTATGTACTATGGAATGCCTAACTGGCTTTTTATAATCTGGTGGATCCACTAAGGTTGGATATTTTTTAAAAATTTCACCAAATATGCTCGATTCAATCATCCAGTTTTTGGGGGTAGGTGTATCCACCAAAGCGATCGTTGCGATCGTTTCTTGTCCTGTAAGATAATCGATCAACCTCTTTCTTTTTAAGTCGACCCACAAATCGTGCTTCGCTAAAAAATCAGCCCCAATGATTGGTCGATTCACTTCAGCAAGTGTGAAACAGTGCGAAAACACTCTCCTAAGTCCAAGACTTAACTGTAGCAACTTGGTTCCGTAAGTAGCTATAGGGCTACCATTAGCTGCTACTAGTTGGTGTTCAGCTTGTTTGATGACTTTTCCAAAAAGATTGTACGGTATGACGGACACGTCGGCTCCTGTATCTACAAGGAAGGTAAATGTTGTTTTTTCATCGTCAATGAAAAGACGAGAGGAGCCTAATTTTGCTCTCGGGTTGCCCGCCGCTGCCGTTGAGCAAATTAGTTTTTTTGCTGCGAAAAATTGCAGGGTTTTTGGCACCGTCGTGCTTGTTCGCCAAACCGAAAATGAAAATAACACATGGGGTGCTTCCGAACCTGTGATGGTGTTCTTGCACGTTTTTGGCTCTGAGATCTTTCTCGCTGTCTTCCTCTATTATTTCCTGTTTGGAAGGAAATTCTCCTTAGCATACTACGCAGTTCAGAAATTTCCTGTCGCAATATTGCAGTTTCATTCGAGGGATTTCTTCCCGAGCTTTCACTAGAAGAAACGCCTGCGATTGATGATACCGCTCCGGCTTGGGTTGCTTCCCACACCCTGTCTGCGATTTTAATTAGCTCATTGATTTCTCGGTTTCCGATGGCAATGAGCGCTACTTCCATTGTTTTTGGCAATCTTGATAACCAAAGCTTACGAATAAGCTCGGAAGTGAGGTTTGCAGAATCACCTGCCAGCTGAACCATGTGTCTGTAAAAATCAGACGGACTACGATCACCCATTTGTACGTGATACAACAACTGAGTGATTCGTTGTTCTTCACTCGCGTTAAGCCTTTCTAGAAGTTGACTTTTTAAATGTGAGTACGGGTTGTTTGGTAATGGCATAGTTATTATGTCCATTATTTTCGGCAAGACGTTTTTCGGGAGCACGCTTAGAACGTGAGAATATTTCGAGCGTTCCCTTGTAACGTTTGAAATATCGAACTCAGCTTCTGCTGCCACAAACCATGCGCTTGGAGCGTCTTCCCAAAAACAAGGCAATTTTGTGGAAATTTTTTCTATGGCCAAATGAGAGTTTTCTTGTTCCATCGTTCCCGCCACTGATGACGGCCCCGCGGCTCGCACCGGAATTGCACTGGGACCAGCATTTTTATCATCACTTTCGTTTTTTGACATTTTGGGTACACAGAATATTCCCTATCTAATAAAAAAATGTACCTAATTCTCTCTAAAATGCTTACACTATTGAGTTGATTTTTTTTTTTTTTGTATTTTTTTTTTTTTTTTTTGATGAAAATTGCGTATTATGATGAAAAAAAAAATTTTGTTTGAAATGTTTACGACGTATCGCGAAACGATTGTGAAATATGTATGTGGAGTTTTTTATTCGGTTTAGACAAATAACGCTTTATTTAGATTTCAGTTCACAACATGTTATTCGCTTCGCGGTCCGAATTCAACTCCTCGCGCTTAACCCGCGCTCCCGATTTTAAAGCTGCGCGTTCTCTCTCTCGCTACTCGTTCCTAGTTCGCTCTCGTTCTCCTGATCTCGCTATCGTTATTTCTCTCTCTCACTACCACTAGCGCTTTTCCTTTCTTACATTCGGCCGTCCTACCCTATCTTCAGCCCCTGAAGATTTTTCTTCTAATTCATTTTATTCATTTTCCGATTCTGCTTCATCTTCCGAAAATACTTTGTCGTTACTGATGGCAAACGACCATAACTTCATGTTGTCGCAACTTGTTGTTGTTATGTTCGGTCCCTCGCAATTGGCTGCCCTTTTAACCTTGTATCGTCCGTTACGATTAATTTTAATAACTTCATACGGTCCCAAAAATTCGCTAGCAAGCTTTCTTCCGGCTAGAAATTGTGTTCTTTTGATGGCTACCAAATCTCCTTTTATTTTGTAATCTTCGTACGGTCTGGTGTTAAGAATTTCAACTATCGCTTTTATTGAATCGTCCCTTTGTTGACTTCTTTTAACACGAGCCTTCACTTCACATGTCACCATCATTGTTAACTGTGGATATCGACTGAGACAATCGACGTGTTTCAATCGGTCTCCGGCACGATGTTCCACCTCAAAACTAAACTCCTCCAAGCAAATAACCCACTGCACCACCTCTCGCGGAACGTCTGCTTTCTTCAATGTTTGTTTGAATGCATTACAGTCGGTCACAAGCTTGAACTTTATCCCCAGGAGATAATGCCTGAATTTTTTCAACGCAAGATAAATAGCCTTTGCTTCCAACACATAGCTGTGATGTTTGGCCTCTGCATCGGTTGCCTTCTTGCTCCAAAAATATACGGGATGCAGCTCTCCATCAAACCATTGCAACATTGTTGCCCCAAACCCTTTGATGGAAGCATCCGTGTGCACTTCTGTTTTAGCATTTCGATCGTATATTTTGAGCACCGGTTCTTTCACTAACGCACTTTTCAAATCATTAAAGGCTTCGATCTCTATACTACCCATTTTAAAATCTACCTCCTTCCGCAACAAGTCAGTAAGAGGCTTGGCCATAATAGAATATCCTTTTATAAATTTCCTAAAAAATCCTGTCAAACCCAAAAACGCTTGCACTGCTCTTATGTTTTTCGGTATAGGGAAATTTTTCACCGCACTAACTTTTTCTTGTCCAGGCCAAATCGATCCGTTTTCAATATGATGTCCCAAAAACTCAATCGATGTTTGAAGGAAACGACACTTTTTCCACTTTATTTTTAATCCATTTTGGGCTGCTACTTCAAACACTTTCCCCATTTTTTCTAAACACTCCTCAGCCGTACTACCACAAACCACAATATCGTCCATGTAAATATGCAACACATTCTCTCTTAACAAATTTTGAAAAACATAATTCACAAACCTTATGAACACCGCTGGCGAGTTGCATAGTCCAAATGGCACACGATTAAATTCAAATAATCCCGATTTTGTAACGAATGCGGTATACTTGCGGCTAGCTTCTTCTATCGGCACATGAAAAAACCCGTTTTCCAAATCCATAACAGTAAACACCTTTGCACTCTGCAGCTGCTCCAAAACTTCTTCTAACAATGGAACTGGAAACCCATCCTTTAGAACCATTGTATTCAGTTTCCGAAAGTCGATACAAATCCGACTAGTGCCGTCTTTCTTTTTCACTACCACAACGCGACTTGCAAAGTCTGACGTCGATGGACGAACAATTCCCTTCCTCAACCATTCCCCTACATGGTTTTCGACTGCTTCTTCCTCCATTAAAGGCAAGCGACGGGGCGTATGCCGAAAAGGTGACGCGTTTTCTTCCAACACTATCTTCATTTGTATGGGACAATTGTCTTCGTAATTATCCACCACTGAAGCTTCGTATTGACTTTTCAGCGCTTGTACCTTGTCTCGAAACTTCTCCGGCACTTCCAGTTCTTGGATTTGTTCACAATCAATCTTATACACAGCACTTTCGTGATCGCTACCCGATTCCTCATTGTCACTTTTTTTCTTAAAAATCTGCACTCCATCGTTGGTTATAGCGTAACAAACACTTCGAAGAAAATTCATGCCTACCAGCATTGGAACCTTCATCGAATTTGGAGAGACCACCAGCAAACCGATTTCGTATTCAACTTCATCGATGCCAATGTTTGTTACCAATTCGCCTATCGGCTTTTGTATGATTCCACCAAAACCACGCAATTGTTGTATGGATTGTTCCATCCTTTGCTGTACACACCCTAAATCTTGCAATGTGTCTTGACGGACAATCGACACTTCGCTGCCTGTGTCAATAACCGCTTTTATATTTTTTCCCCCCAACTGGACCATTTTTGTCGGTAGCTCAGCTTGGACATGGTTTATCAGGTTTGCGCTTGTACCCGGTTGTTGTTTATTCCTTTGCCCACACTGATTCGCACGATGCCCAAACTCGTTGCAAGAAAAACACCGTGGTCCACTTCTTTGTTCTGGACAATTCCGTACCATATGTCCCATCACACCACAATTAAGACAACGTGCTTTTGTTGCATTTTTCACAGGAATTGTGTCTTGAACCGGCAAACTTTTGTTCTCTTTCTGCCCCGCGCGCTCGTGCCATGCAGATCTCACCGCACGTGTTTGTTTCTGCGCTGCACGCTCTTGCCAGGCAATTTTTTCTTTCAACTCTCTCACCGTGCGCGCTTCGTACAATGCCGCGCGTTGCGCTTCGCTCTCCGCGATACCATCAACAATGTACTCACACACACTTTCTTCGTCAAGGTCAATCTGTTTGGCAATTCGCTGCATAGAGTAAATGAAATCCAAAGCAGATTCCCCTTTTTTCCGTCGTCGTGATGCAAGTTGACGATGAATGTCCATCGGACGCACTTTTTCTCCGAATTCTGCTACTAGCGCCTTGCGAAGAGCCCCGAACGATGAGACCCCACGCATCGTTAGCAAAAAACTTCTCGCTGTGCCCACCAACTTTTTTCGACACATCACATATTTTTGCTCATCTGACCATCCCGCCATGGTCGCAACATCCTCAAAATCAGTCAGCCACGCAGCAAAATTCACCGAGCCATCTGCACAAAACGCCTCAATTCCCTCTTCCACGTCCCTAAAGGAGTAGGGCTGCTGTACTATGCTCGGCTCCACTTTCGCTGCTGCACTGCTAGCTGCCGCTTCAGATTTTTCATAAACGTCATGATACTGATCCATGGTAGAAACATCCGCGCTGGACATTTCTTCACTTTCCACTAGTGATCTAGCCATCTCTTCTTTGGTTCCCGTTGAGGGCAACCCTTTTTGCTGGCACCTTTTCGCTAGGCCAGTCTTCGTCAATTCTTCACACAGATCAAGAATGCGCTGCTCCAGCTCATCCATTTTTGATCAGTCAACTTTTTTGGCGAAAATCAATCGGTCACAGGAACGAACACTTTCCTTCACTTTGACTGACTTTCACTCCACAGAAATTTGAGTCTTACTCTGATCACCTCAAATCAATTAGTCACGGGATCACTTTTCCCTCACTTCAATTGATTTTCTTAGATCAAGCTACTCAATGTTCTAATCACTCTTGTTCATTCCACAAGCTACACGTAAAATCACTGTTTGCTGGATTTTCATCCCACTTCTGACACCAAATGTGGAGTTTTTTATTCGGTTTAGACAAATAACGCTTTATTTAGATTTCAGTTCACAACATGTTATTCGCTTCGCGGTCCGAATTCAACTCCTCGCGCTTAACCCGCGCTCCCGATTTTAAAGCTGCGCGTTCTCTCTCTCGCTACTCGTTCCTAGTTCGCTCTCGTTCTCCTGATCTCGCTATCGTTATTTCTCTCTCTCACTACCACTAGCGCTTTTCCTTTCTTACATGTATAAATATGCATATATATAAATAGGTCGGCAAATTCAAATTTAATGCATGTTAATATTTAACGCAATAGTATATACGATAATAATATAATGATGGAACGCGGGAAAATACGTTATAATAAGAGAAAAGATAAAATAAAATAAAGGAACGAGCTCACCGATATCGTGGCGTATAGCGTCAGCAGCCGGTAGGTCACCACGAGGTTCTCAGCTCGTTGTTCTCGATAGCGGCTGCGGCGTTGTGGTTCATGCAGCAAAGACGATGCTGCGCCGATGAAAATCTCGACACGTTATTGCGATGGCTGCGCCGACGAAAAACTGCACACGTCATCCACGATGTTGCACCGTAAAAAGCTGCACCCGTCATCCCGATGTCCCGCACGTTCGTTCACGTTGAAATCTGCGTCCGTTCGTTCACTATGATGTTCCGTCGAATGATTGGCACGTCATCTTATGCTGCTTACCGTTGTTTTACACAGCTCGATTTCTGCTGCGCGATGGGTTAACGTGGTTTTCCACATAGAGGATCGAGATGGCTGCTGCATGTGGTTTCCACCATACAGGATCGCGATGGCTGCTTCACGAGGTTTGCCACATAGAAAATCGCGATGGCTGCGTCACGTGGTTTGCCAAATAGAGGATCGCGATGGCTGCTTCACGTGGTTTGCCAAATAGAAGATCGCGATGGCTGCGTCACGTGGTTTGCCAAATAGAAGATCGCGTTACTTCCTATGCCTCGTTCTTCACACGGGAATATTGCTGCTTTGGCGTGGTCCCGTGTGACACTCGTCAGTTTTCGGAGGGCTGGCTTCTTCCCATCCGTAAACGAGAAAAAAAAACCCGTGAGTGGTTTCCTTTGCGACACTCACAATGTGGGCTACCGCATGGTCCGAAACGCGGATTTCACGATAGCATTCACCCCGTACGTTGGATTGACAGGTTTTGTAGTAGCGGTAAAACACTGTCCACGCGGTAACGCGTTGCACTCTCCTTAATGTTCCGACACGCAGTGTATGTGTCCGTGTGCGTTATACTCCAGTCCTGCGCTGCAGCACGATGATAACAGGGACGTGAACAGCTGAAGAGGTGGGACCGTGATGTGCGTTAGCGACGACGGTTGTCGTTTCCTCTATCCATTAGCCATGCATTTAGCACTTGTTGCACCAATCACGACACTTTTCACGACACCCTTCAGATCACGTCGGGGTCACCAATTTGTAAGTTTCTACAATTATATTCACTTTATTATCTTAATCGTGCGCAGGAGAACAGTATTGTTGCGGTATACCGGAGTATTAAGAAAGAGAGCTTATCCGATCGGATGCTCTATTTTATACCTTCTCTCTCTCGCCTTACGCTCGCGCGCCTATTCCTTCTCGCGCACCTGTCCTTTCTCACGCACCTACGCACTTTCGCGAGGCTACGCATTTCTCGCGCTCATTATGCGTGTCCTGCCCGACTCTCCCGTTATCTCCTAAGCTCTCTAACTATCTACTTGAGACCCTAATTAACCCTTAATATCGCAGACCTCAAGTGATGAGAAAAAGCTGTCCTTCCCAATTCACTTAATTTGAACAGGCGAACACCACAAGACTATTAGCAGATAGGGATTTTTTTCTCGATGAATTCAAGAACACCATACGAAACCTTATCCTCTACAAATCTATAAAATGAAATAACTTTACCGGGAATTATGTACTAATATAAAGTAGAACTGTTGAGGCGGTCCCGCGGTCGATAACATGCCTGTCGTTAGTTTAAGTTTCGTTAAGACCGGCTCTCTGAAGCATGGACTAAATATCCGACTGCCTAGTATTACATCATGGGTTCAAGCCCCAAATGGACCATGCCTCCATACGTAGGACTGACTATCTTGCTATGGTAATCAATAAGTCACTAAAAGCCTAGCTCACTAGTGGTACAGGCAGGCCTTGACCGACAACGGTTGTTGTGCCAAAGAAGAAGATGTATTAAATCATTATCGAAAACCTGTACAGACAAATGTTGACCATCTAAAGTGCTGCCTTTGAAACATAAGAAAGATAAATCATACAAATTGAATTAATCAAATAACTATATTAATCCTTGAGTAGTAATGAGCACTGATTTTACAAGAATTAACTGACCGAAGGCAGAAGACTGAATACTGATGAACTGAAGGCGGAAGAACTGAAGACGGAAGAACTGAAGGCGGACGACTTAAAGTAAAACGCTGAAGATGTTTCCAAAGCAACGATCCAAAGCAGAATTGTTTTTTATTGTGACACTTCATACGATCGCATAGTTGACATAATTATGGTCATAGTCCGTTCGAATATTTTAACACTGTGGTGGTGTCAGAGGTCGAATTTGTTGAATTTTTTCACTTTCTCCTAACTTATCGTTTTTATACTCCCTCTCACTCTCTTCTCTAGCGTTGTGACCTGACAGACTGTTGGACACTCACGAGTTTCCAACATATCAATTATTTACATACGAGAAAAATATATACGTACATACAAACATAAAAATTGGTAGATTTTATTCGTATAAAAATTACTTTACATATCAAATCAAAACAATTTACATAACAGTACAAAACTGCAGGAGGTATGCAGTCTTGCCCTAGAGTTATACGTATAGAAACATATTGAAGGAAGCTTTCTTAATGTTTTAAAAGAACCACATAAATCACTCACACATACCACACAGAATCTTACGAGACAATGCGAAAAGTGTCATGAAGGCAAGTTAACTTTTTAAGTCATTCCTTGTGCTTGCGTGAGAAGTTTCACCACCCTTCACGTCTCGAATTTGGAGCCCATGGAACGATTAAAGTGCCATATTTCATTCCCACCACAAATTATACAAATCAAAAACTCATCGACAAACGATGGTGAGCCTCGCCACCCGTAATGCGTCCCCAGGGCAGCCATATGTACGTACGATAGCCAATGGTGGGAAGACACACAGGAGACTCAATCAGTACAGTCATAACGATGCTCAACAGTCCCCGGTACGACTCCCCGGCGAGTGAGACATGGCGTCTGCTGTGCGTCTGCAAAACGATACAACAATTTCACCGGCCATCGGTAACGATTCGCAGTTAAGAGCGTGTGTACAAATTCCATGCCCGTTCCATGCTCCGAAGTTGCGTTAGCGACTGCGTGCCGTATGGGTACGCACCTTTAGAGCACCAAGCACTCACTCCGAGCACTTCGGGAATGTTGCAGAACATAAATTCGTTATCAAATTTATATGCTAATGTCGGTGCCGGTGTACCTCAGTGCCAGATTTCCAGCGCAGACCTTTTCCGTTCATCAGCTCCGCGCGGTTGAGTATAATTGCATAAATATGTGTAACACTGGTATGTTATGCTTCGGTCGCCATTCACCAACTCGCACACATCACGCCAAAAAGCTCCGGCAGAGTGCCCGTACCGGGTAGCCTTTTTCGGTAAAAGGTCTTCCAGATGTCTAGCAATTACGGTGCAATCTCGAACAAACAATCGCGTCGGCCGGATCCCGTGTCCCATGGCCCGCTCGCGCTGTGAAATGTGAAACGATAAAGCATGATGTCAACGTGAGCCGGCTTAATAAATACGAAGAATTTTCATTTCGCCCAGTTTTTCACCCGGTCCGACATTCCCACTGTTTGGTGGAATGGTTGCAAAGCTTGCGCTGTATACAAATAGCGACGCATCGCGGTAAGCCCGCATGCCAAAGCACCGTCTCCAGCATTTGTATTTGCTCGCCGTATAATCGTCCTTTGCCGCGGCTCATTTCGTGCAAAAGATAAATGTCTAAAGCAAGCTAAACATCAGCGGTGAGGGGAACCGGTATGGCGTTGCCTTGTTGCGGCGTTGCAAGTCATTTCGCATCACGCTGATGCATGTCATATAATTGCAGCTTTCATACACCGCAACTACCGCACGTCAAAATCTTATAATGCACGTGAAATGGCGCTGATTGCTTACCGCTGATTGATTCACGTTCTGATTACCGCTCACCCCGTTGTCTCAGTGTGTGTCACCCCTCCCCGCTCTCTTTTTCCTAGACGATGTGGCTTGATAGTTTATGGACTGGCGGGCAACAAAAACACATTTCTGCCAATGTTTCCTCCGGCTCGGGAACGCTGCGTGCAGAGAGACAGCTGGCAGCGTAGCGTATTAGTGTAGAGCTGATTAAACTTAAGCTTTATCGCATTGCAGTTCACGCTCATTTACCAATAATTAGCAAACGATAGTTGTCGGTAATTGTTAACTAATTGCCATCATTTGTCGGCGGTTGTTTAACACCTGCTCAATGCTGTCAATCCGAATTTTGTTTACGAGACATGAACTGTATGCTAAACCAGTGCTGTACGAAAGTAGTGTTAGACTAGTAATTTAAATAATTTCGTGGGAAAGTGCGCTGTACGATCAAACTGCCAGCCATGGAAGGCGTAATTCTATACGTAATTATATGGTTTCTAAAGTTGCGTTAACATATTATTGATGTGAAAGCTTTTCTACTCCTAGCATGGCGGAGTTTCGCACCATAAACAATATAGTAAATTTAATTATTCTTCACATATGTCACTTTGAATATTAAATTGCCCGATACATTATGGTAACATCAAGTGCATAAATTTCCCGCTTCTTTTGTTTGCTCGACATGAATAACATGCCTTCGTGTCAATTATAGTAGGTGCAAATTCTGCAACCTATTCACACACGCACACACCTGTACAATACACCTAACCAAACATGTTCTGCTTGGGTAAACAATTTTGCGTGCCCTGGATGGTTCTGCAGTTCGCCCTCAATTTTTCCACATATTCAACCACCTCCTACATGTTTGATTCACACGTTTTCGTAGCCAGCACGGGATTTCTCACGATCGATGATGCTTGGTCGCGGCTATATTACGAAATAGGCGCCTGACGTTCACCCCAGTGCCGTTTGATCAGTTGATAAACAAATTTTTCGGGAATGAGTCACAGCGCCGCAACTGGAAACGGTGAGCACGCCTATCGCACCGGCGTCGGCACGATTCTTCCTTGCCGGATACAACGCTCCCACCGCACCGGTTGGGATGATACGGAAGCCTTCGAAATGCCGTAAAACCACACACTGATCAGCCCAGGTGTCGGTCGGCCACATCGGAGCGTTCGAAGTTCTGACCAAAAATAAACAAACAAACAAACCAAGCACACCCGAACTCGCATCATCACCCGCGAGGGACCGAACGCTGCTGCTGTCGAACGTTCCGTTTTACGGCACATGACAGAACGGTTATCGGTGGGCTTTGCTCGCGGCGGTTTGTTGGCTTTATTCGAAAGGATTGTTTTCCCTTTTGCTGTATGTGTGTGTGTGCTTTTTTTAAACTTTCGATCTCTCCGAGCTGCCCAAAACTGAGCAGAATGAATGGGACAGGGTGAAAACAGGACAATGATATTTATCGGTTTTCACCATATGGCCGATGGGTGGTGTAGAAAAATGATTGAACATTTCATCGACCAACGATAATCCGACAGTCTAAGGTAAACGTTCACCACAATTTTGACAACCACATACATGCATACACAACCATATTACAGATCCCTGCACAACTGGTAAACACTATGATTTATTTATATCCCCAACAATAACACTAACGCCTTCCAAACCACTTACGCTTGGGTGCCTTAACCTCAATCATTTCAACTACAAATTACGCCAATTGTTCATTTGTTGTTCCAGCGTTTTGGTTTTTTTGTTTTATCTGTGAGGACATTTTGAACAACTGAAAATGACACATCTTTTGTCTTCATATCAAGAATAAAATAAGCATCACCGGTAGTGTAATCATGAAACCGTTTGAAGACCTGCAGCAAAATAATATTAATGAAACAATTGTTTAATATTCATGCAACATAGCTTCGTAGATGGTATTGTCGCAATACAAGATGTGAATACTTTCCTAAATGGATTTAAAGTAAAAATTTCTTGACATTGAGGGCTTTTACGATATCAGCCAGCTGTTTTATATGGAGTCATATCATCACTCACTTGGCGGCTGAAATCATATCATCACTCCGTACAAAACCACATACAGTCAGTCCATAAAGTATTCGTCTAGCTGAATATTTTGCAGAAAAAGGGGAACTATGGCCGCAATAGGCATGGGGTGGTAAAAGTAATCATGGGGTTTGATAAAGGGACTATCAATACACACGTTTTGCTAAAAAATAAGCATTAAAATAGTGCAATAACAACTAAATTATTTAAAAAACTAAAAAAAGTCGTTTAATGGGCGCGCAAAAAGTATTCGTCTATCAGACTTTTGGCATAAAATGCGTATGAAAACAAAGGTTATGGAATCAAAAAATTTCCTGATCTTGTTTTTTATTGCATTTATGACTATTGGTGACTACTTGCACAATTCAAGAACTCATTTGAATCTTTAAAAAGGCGTATTTTTGATCCACTCATCCTACAAGACTTGTTACAATTATCCTCTGATAGAAATATTGCATTTCCGGACTACGTAGCCAAGTTCCATTAAAAAATGGCAACTGATATCATATTGAGAGTCTACTAAATCATTTTCATCAGTTTGGTTTCAGCTGGTTTGACGTTTGGGCAAATGACAATGCCCTGTTTGTTCGCCAGCTCGACTGTTCTGAAACATGTGATACATTTTAAGTACAATTTCTCAGAACTGGCACCCAAAGTACTTAAAAAATTCCATTAATATTATAAATATGTTTTCCCATCTCGTCTCCTATCATTTTGAATCTTTTTTCTAGCTCTCCTTACCGCACTGAGCCCTAGTATCATGACTCCATGATGCTACCGTTACCCGAGATTTTGATGTTGGATCTTAGTAGACTGTTTTCGCTATGGTAGACGTCGCCCGTATGACCTTGGCGATTTAAACATGTTTTAATATGTTAGTAGAGCCTAATTTGAAACAAATTCCTGAATTATTTGATGCAACAGATTTAACAGATTACAGTTAACAGATTTGGCCACTTTCTGTGTATGGTATTATTCAAACAAAACATGTTTGTAACAAATCACTCATTCAAGCTATTACATGACCAGCTACGATGAAATGCAGCATGACCCATCAACCAAATGTGACCCATATCTTTTCCTTTTCTTATTGGCCATCACAAAATGCATTGATTCCATGGTAAAATTTGATTTTTTGGACATTAAACAGCTTCTTTCGTTAGATTAACCGTCAAGGATGGCTGCTTACATGGCAGTTTGTCACACAATTAATGTCAGAAAAATGGCCAAACTCTGATCAAATGAAGGAACGAGCCCTTCCACACATTTTGTAACCTTCAAAAATGGGTAGGATAGGTTAGGCATAAGTTAAAGATACGATTTTCGCCATCATGCTCCAATCATTTAACTCCCCCGCCTTTAGTGCCTCTCTGACCGCTTGAAGTGCAATTGAAACAACAGAAATGCATTAATTTAGAAAGAAGTCACCAGTAAATTGATAATAATAAATTTAATTCACGTCTACGTTGTGTTTGTCCAGCGTAAATAATTAAAAAGCTAGATGGACGAATACTTTTTGCGCGCCCATCAAACGACTTTTTTTAGTTTTTTATGTATTTTGGTTGATATAGTACTATTTAAATGCTTATTTTTTAGCAAAACGTGTGTATTGATGGTCCCTTTAGCAAACCTCATCATTACTTTTATCGCCCCATGCCTATTGCGGCCATAATTCGCCTTTTTCTGTAAAATATTCAGCTAAACGAATACTTTTTGGACTGACTGTACAATACTAGCATGCACTTTACAGCCTAGTTTATTTTAGCCTGAAAAATATGTGAACAAACGCGGATTTATCGCGGGCGTGATCAGGTTAGCTCATGAAGGTTTGAATTATTGAATTGAATTATGAAGGAAGCTGAAGGATAAATAATGTGTAAAGAAATGTTAAAAATTCGTTTAGATAGATTTTTTTTTATTTCAATAAAAGTGCTATAACTCATTTCAAACAAAATAAAAAGAAAACAAATAATTTACAATGCATCTTTGTTTGTTCACAATTGCCGAAATCCAATATGGCATACCATCACATGGATACAACAGGAATGTATATTATTCCACTGCAAGGCTGAAAATTTCAACTTTCTGGTTTAAAATATAGAAGGGACAATTGATGATAATTTATGAGCTACCATGCGTCTCCATTGAGAGGACAAGATAGAATAGCAATACCGTTTGAATAGAAATGTGTAGAATAGAAATGTAGAAATCTGATATAATCGAAAATGAGCTGAACTTTGCAATGTTCTCATAAAAGTTTAACTAGAGTAAATTCTTAAATACAATACAATGATTACATTTAAATAGTTTGTAAATAATAAATATATTATTTCTGCTCAATATTGCAGTGAGTTCTTGATCACACTCAGTAGTGGATATATCTAGTCATATCTAGTCAGGTTGTGGAAGGGGAAACTAACATGGGAGCAACATAACGGAACATAACATAAAACTGTACATAAAACCACAAAAAAGAGAACAAATTGTTATGAGAACTACTTCACCCAGGCGACCCTTGGAAGTTTTATACCCGTTTTGAATTGCTGGCAGTGCATATTGTAGTCATAGCCGCATCATCAAAATTGCGTGTGAACCAATACACTATTATGATGTTGTTGTTTTCAGCTTGGCCTATGACTGTTTTCATATGGTTTAAAAACTAAAGTCATCAAATCAATATGGGGACTTTTTCAAGTGTCAATATAAAATGTTAAATAGTAGGGCGTTGCGATTGCTATTTTATTTTCAGTGTTGGTAAAGATTTTAAGGATCCACACAATTATAAATTGTTATTTTTTTATATATTTGTGAGAAAACCTCACGAATGTTCGACTACGTGGTAAAACTCGTTTTCTTTCCCGATAATTCCAAAAACTTGTGCCGGTTAGAAAAATGAATGCGACTCGTTCAAATGTCCGTTTGCTACTGTATATTCAATTGTCAAGAGTTCATTACATAATTCATTTTGAGTTCATTCTGTTATCCTTTATCTATGCCTATGAGTTCATTTCCTATCCTATTTCTAAATTGAGTTCGAATTTCGAATTCGAACTAATAAATTCAAATGATCAATCTCCAACATTCCGGCCACCAAAGAAAGTATTTCTTTAAACATTCAGAAAATACAATTGAAAAAAAATAAGAAAATGAAGAAATATCTCGATCTAACTTCGCCTCAGAGATAGCAAATGTTGTGCAAGTGTGGTGTTGTGTTGTACAAGTTGCAAGTGTCGATCTGTCACTTCGTGTATGGTGTCGTGTGTATGTGCGGTGTGGTTGTTTACATTACGCATGTGCTTCGCGCTGATCGCCTCCTAACTTTGGTGTTCGAGGTTAATTGTCTTCACATACGTTTGGATTTGGAAGGATTGCCAATCTAGCTGCTGCGCGTACTATCTCCTTTCCTGCAGCTGTACGAAGTGTTACGACTCTAACAACGCCGTCCTTTCCTGGGTGCAATCGTGTTATTCTACCCATTGGCCACAAGGTAGGTGGTATATTGTCTTCCTTTATGATTACCAATTGCCCTTCTTCTAGCGACACTGGTGGAACTATTAAACGTTTGGCTCGGGCCTGAAGCTGCTGCAAGTATTCCGGATACCAACGCGACCATATATGCTGCATATGCTTTTGCACCAAATCAAATTCCTTCAATCTATTGCCTGACACCTGACTCCTATCAACTTGTGGCAACGCCAGCATGTTCGACCCTATCAAAAAATGACCCGGAGTGAGCGGTTGCGTGTCCGATGGCTCACTAGAAAGCGGAATCAGGGGTCTTGAATTTAAGCATTGTTCGACCTGCGCTAGCAATGTTACCATTCCCTCCTGAGTGAGGCTCGTACTTCCTATCGTGCGAATTAGGTGCTGTTTAGCGGATCGTACAGCAGCCTCCCACAGTCCTCCGAAGTGTGGCGCCCGAGGTGGAATAAACTTCCACTGAATTTCTTCATTGGCACACCAGTTGAAGATTTCGATGCGTTCGCTATTGCTGCACTTAAACATCTCGTAGAGGCGATGAAGTTCGTGTGCAGCCCCCTTAAACGTAGTAGCATTATCCGAATGCAGTTCCGCGATTTTGCCTCTGCGAGCCACGAAGCGCCTTAGTGCTGCCAAAAATGCCGCCGTGGTGAGATCATTCACCAACTCAATGTGGACCGCTCGTGTTGCAAAGCACACGAAGATGGCGATGTATGCCTTGGTGGGACTTCTATTGCGAACAGGCGACTTCAGCAATACCGGACCGCAATAGTCCACACCACTGACAGCAAACGGTCTCGTGGGTGTAACCCTTGATGTCGGAAGATCTGCAACGGATTGTTGTACCAGTGTAGGTTTGGCCTTGAAACACTTGTGACACCGATGGAAAACCAACTTCGTCAAATTACGGCCACCGATTATCCAGAAGCGTTCACGAAGGATGGATAATAAGTGTTCAGGACCGGTGTGCATATACTTCTGGTGATACGCGACTGCTAACAATGCTGCGAGCGGGTGTTTTGCAGAAAGAAGTATGGGATGCTTCGCGTATTCTGCTATTTGTGCGTTGCGAAGCCGGCCACCAACACGCAGGATTCCCGCCTCATCAATAAAGGGAGACAACCATTTCAGCTTTGAATTGCGTGGTAGATCCTTGCCGTTTTTAACCGCGGGTAAGTCATCCGCAAATGAATCTTGCTGAGCTAACCGACACAACTGAAGCTCAGCTTGGATGAGTTCGTCTCGAGATGGAGGTGCAATCAATGTAATCATGTCCTGAATCGAAGCATGACCCTTGGCTGTCGGTGACGTAATTGCGGGTTTCGGTGTCTTCATGCATTGCACAAAACGTAAACAATACGCCATGGTTCGACGAAGTTTGAGGTAGGTTGAACACCGTGCAAATAGCTTATTGTTGAAATCGTCCTCCATCGACATTGCAGCTATTCGTGATTGTGTAATACGTTCTTCTTCTATTGATGCGGTTTCTTCAATTGCAGGTTCTCTTATAGGCCATTCTTCCTGTTTGCTGCTCAACCAATGTGGCCCATGCCACCATCGTTCACAGGATTGCAATTTGTCTGGTAGTAGACCTCGCGATGCATCGTCTGCTGGGTTGTCTACACCAGGAACATGCCTCCAGCACTTGATCCGAGTTTCTCCTTGAATTTGTGCCACCCTGTTGGCAACGAAAGGCTTCCACCTCCGTGGTGCTGAATTGAGCCAATGTAGCACGGTCATGGAATCAGTCCAAGCGAAAGCATCGTATTCACCGTTGAGGGACTGACTGACCTTCCGGAACAGTTGCGTTGCCAACCGCGCTGCACAGAGCTCGAGTCTCGCTATAGAGTGTGTGTTCGACAACGATACTACTTTAGACTTAGCTGCCAACAGCTGCACCGATGTTGTCGAATCGTTTTCTGCCCTGACGTAACAGCAAGCACCATATGCCACCTGAGAAGCATCTGCGAAAATGTGTAGCTGCACGTTTGCTGCTTGCCGAATTGAAGTGTAACGCGGAATGCGCACTTCCCGAAGTGAATGCAGCTTGGAATGAAATGCCGTCCATTCCCTTTGGAGATGTGATGGTAGCTCACGATCCCAATCCCACGGCTTCCCGTTTTCCTGCAACTTCCACAGCTGTTGCATAAAGAGCTTAGCGATGATAATGGTTGGACTAAGCAAGCCCAGCGGGTCAAAGATTTTGGCGATGTAGGACAAAGCTAGCCTCTTTGTCAACATCGTCGCAGCAGTTGGTAGATCGATCCGATATCGCAGCATATCAACTGCTGGCTCCCAAACCAGACCAAGCGTCGATACAAATTGGGGATCTTGCCATTCATGAGTAGGAAGGATGGCAAGGTCTTCTGAAGGAATGCCGATTAGTGCTTCGGGTACGTTCGATACCCACTTCTTCAACACGAATCCAGCCTGCTTGAGCATCTCGGAAATCTGCCTTTGCATTTCAATTGCATCTGCCAACTCGTCTGTTCCCGTTAGCAGGTCATCCACATAAAAATCGTGCAATACAGGATCCACTGCTCGGGGGTATTGCATCTTGTGATCGAGAGCGATCTGCTTTAGCGTTCTTGTTGCTAGGAAAGGTGCGCAAGACGTGCCATATGTTACCGTTTGTAGTTGGAACGTCTGAATCGGCTCTGCGGTGTTTCCTCTATACCGAATGCGCAGGTAATCAGTGTCGCGAGAATCGTGGAGAATTTGGCGATACATTTTCTCAACGTCTGCTGAGAGTGCGACTGCGTGAGACCGGAAACGAACGATGATGGTAAACAGATCGTCTTGGATCACCGGCCCAACCAGGAGTTTGTCGTTCAAGGAGTAGCCAGAAGCTGTCTTGCACGACGCGTCAAAGACTACCCTGACCTTGGTGGTTGTGCTCGATTCCTTAAGCACCGCGTGATGAGGGAGATAGTAGTGTTCACACGAATCGTCCACCGGCTCGGTGAGTTGTTTCATGTGCCCTAAGCGCTCATACTACGACATGAATTTACTATACTCCTCCTTCATTGCAGGGTTAGACTTGAGCCGCCGTTCCACCGCTAGGAGACGACGATCAGCGATTGCTTTCGATTCTCCTAAAACGACATTCGAATTAGGATTTTGTGGTAAACGTACGACATACCTGCCAGATGGGTCTCTGGTTGTAGTAGAGATGAAATGACGTTCACACATGTCTTCCTCCAGAGATAGAGCGGGCTCGTCGAAGATGTTCTCGCTCTCCCAGAACCGCGTCAATATGGCTTCCAACGGACTGTCGCTCGTTGCCATATTACACACCCGATGTAGTTGAGACGAATGCGTTGTATTTCCTGCTACCGCCCATCCAAACTGCGTTTCTACCAACCATGGCAGACCCGAACCGAGAGATTGCTTACGTCCGGTATGCAGCTCCCAGAACGTATCGCCACCGATGACCACATCGACCTTGCCTGGGATGTGATACGTGGGGTCTGCTAGCGTTACATCCGGGATGTTCCACGAAGACACGTTGATTGGTGAGGTGGGAATGTCCGCCGAGGGTGTATCCAGAATCAGAAACTCCAATGGGGTGGTGAATTGAAGGTTCCTTGAACGAACGATCGCCGTGGTCGAACCCTTTATCTGCTGCCTTGAAGTTCCGATGCCAGACACTGATACATTAACTCTCGTTCGAGGTGTCATGAGCTTCCGAGCTAACGTATCCGAAATGAAGTTGGACATAGAGCCCGAATCCAAAAGCGCCCGTGCCTCATGTTTCTCTCCATAATCGTCTACGATGAACACAATAGCCGTCTCGAGAAACACCATATCATCATCTGATTGGGCTGACAAAGCGACTGTAGGTTGTTGTGGTGGTTGATGAAGCAGCGTATGATGCCGTTCCTTGCACGAACGGCAAGAATACTCGGATTTGCACGATCTCACTTGATGGGAACAACTGAGACAATTCCAGCACAAACCCTTTGACCGTGCGATTTCTCGCCGCTCCTGAGTATTTTTGGCTAAAAATACCGGGCAATTTCGAACCAGTTGATGATCTGCACACTGCAATGGACAGCTCACTTGTTGAATGGTCGATGAAACGGGAGTATTCCTTTGCACAGAAGCAGCGTTGGTTACCGACCGCCGTGGTGCGGTGGGCCGATGTGCCCCGGCCACCTTGATCGGAGCCACAATCCGATCGCACGAGATACTCTGGCTCGATTTTAGGATTCGAATTCGGTCTTGCAGGAATTCGATCAACTCGCTGTACTTGTCCTTCTTCTTATGCACAGAATGCCTTTCCCACGCCAGAATGGTCTCATTGTCCAGCTTCATCAGCAACATGTTTGACAAAGGCGTGTCCCATGAGTCGACAGGTTCGTGCAGCTTCTGCAACCCATTCACATATCGCACGAATTCATCTACCAATGACGTCAAACCATCGACACTTTCTGTTGCAATCGCAGGTAGGAAATGTAGCCGTCGCCAGTACTCGCGAATGAGCATCCGTGAGTTGTCGTATCGCTTAAGCAGCGCAGCCCAGGTAACAGAATAGTTTTCCGTGGTCAGAGTAACATGTTCGAAGGGAACCGCAGCGTCACCCTTCAGGGACGAAAGTAAGTACTGCAGTTTTGCAATTGGCGGCAGCTCGACACTTGCGTCAATCATCGCGACAAAGCGATCGCGGAATGACAACCACTTTGTCGAATCACCGTCGAACGTTGGTAATTCGATTTTGGGAAAACGAATGTTTGATGTATTTGGCCGTCCAAACGCCAGGGTTGAGTTAGCCAATAAGGAGTCGTTGAGCGAATTGGCTTCCTTCCGTTGGTTTTCTCTAAGGAACGATTTTAGCCGCCGGCAGCGCTCTTCCATATCGATCCTGTCAGTAATACAGGCTTGAATCGCATCACTAGTGTCGTCATACTCTTCCAATTTTGCCACCGCGGCAAAAAAGTCCTGTCTGTGTTGCTCCAAACCCTCCATAACCTCCGGGATTTCACCTACATTTTCGGGTTTGAAGTTCTGCTTAAAGCGCTCCAGCGCCTTAATGTTTTCCACTGCGACGAGTTTTTTGTGCTGAGCAGATTTTATCTTCTTGTCCATCTTAGCTTCCGTCAGATTTCACGATAATGTCGATAACGCGATATGAACGTTCACGAAACTGTAGCAATTCGAATTTACGCGGGAAAAATAAACCACGATTCACGATCACGAAAATTCGACCGATGCCCTTGCTGCAGGGCTAATGAACTTGAACGAGCGCGAGAATTCGAAATGGCGCGAATGATGACTTGCACCGTGCTCGTGATGCGGAGCGTTCCGAATTTGCCGTTGCTCTTGATGCAGAGCGAAAGAAAACACTTAGCACGCACGTATCCGGTTCGAAGGACCAAAAATGTGAGAAAACCTCACGAATGTTCATCTACGTGGTACAACTCGTTTTCTTTCCCGAAAATTACAAAAACTTGTGCCGGTTATGAAAATAAATGCGACTCGTTCAAATGTCCGTTTGCTACTGTATATTCAATTGTCAAGAGTTCATTACATAATTCATTTTGAGTTCATTCTGTTATCCTTTATCTATGCCTATGAGTTCATTTCCTATCCTATTTCTAAATTGAGTTCGAATTTCGAATTCGAACTAATAAATTCAAATGATCAATCTCCAACAATATTGTTTCGAATTTTAGGGTCTGCACACTTAGTATGGACTCCTGCTGAACGTTACAGAGTAGATAAAATAGAATCTAAAAAAAAAAACAATTTGTTGTTCCAAGCGCTACGAACGTACTGCAAGTTAGCTAGAAATGCTATTATTATTGTTGATAATGAGGAGAAAACGTCGAATGCCAGCGCAAGTGTCAAGCGGTGACATTTGACCCGTGTTACTGCTCGACTGTGGGACTGCTCGACTAATGGAGTGAGGATCGAGCAAATCGCAAGCCCGCGAATTTGTAATGGTGGAAAAGTATAAAAGGGAAATTTTGTAAAGCAATTTCTTTTTTTCTTGAAATCAATGCGTGACTAGAAGCAGTGGAATTTTTTTAACCACTTCCGTTACGAACTTTACAGTACCACCGTTACGTACTGCCTTAATTGAATTTACAATAAAGTGAAGTTAAGAAATCGCTAACCGTCGCGAGTGAATCATTTCGGGAAAAAATATATATCACCGGACGTTGCTAACGCAACAGCTATATAATTTATGTTTATGCTTTTTTCTTCTGTTCTTTTACATCAGCTACGGCCCTCATGAGCCTGTAATGCAGCCCGCGATGGCTTTGTAAAGGTTAAAATTTATTTTTTTACTAATTCATCATTATCAAAACAATTACGTTTGAAAGACGATCAAACATCAAGTTTCAATACAAGAAAGCTGTCGAAATTTGATAAATTCAATTTATATTTTCTAATTAAAACGAGATCTGAAATTTCACCTATTGTAAAACTAGCGTCACAATGGCTCTAACAACGTTAATTGTGAAGTAATGCGGCTCGCGAACTAAAACGTTTGGAGACCCTTGTTTTACATGCTGTTGAGGCCTGAGGGTTTAAAGTTAACTACGTTATATGATGCTAGATACCATGACTCAACAGATTTTTGTATTTATTTTAAAGTTACTTTGCTAAATGTACTAGGTTAAAAATCAATCTAAATATTACAAATGAAGTATTTTATGTAACAATCTGTAAATCTTGAGAAAAATATTGCACATGCCAAAATAAAAGATATTGTTGGAGCTAAAGCTGTTGGAGTCTTTTCCAGAATGTCGAAATACGCCACGGACACGTAGGAAAGAGTCCTATTGCCAACGTCGTAACAACTACATCGATACTTATTATTTAACACCTAACACAAATAAAACAAATGTAACATAATTCAAAGTTTATATTAACTAAATTAATATTCTTATCCACTTCAATTGTTCGAATTCAAACCAGACCTTTGACAAAAAACTATGCTCAACAATAATGCTGTTGCACACTATCGTCTCAATCCCTTCGCCCGATGTAGTATTATATAGTTCTAAAACAAGCGTTTCTTAAGCAGACTTAGTTATTATATTATGTTAACGCTTAAAATCAATCGCTAGACTTGAAAGAGTGTCCTTCGGTCATTGCCTTTGTCACGGTCATTGGGAGGCTTTGAGCGATCAGGAATATTCGGCTGAATCAATGCCGGGTGCTTCCCACACTACGCGTTGGTATTATTATCAGATGCTAAAAACAAAAAAAGACGTGTTGCTTTCTTATTTGATACTCGTTTTTTACTCAAAACATTCTTTTGTTTATTTTAAATTAACAAAATATTTCCACCTTGCCATAATGTTGCCATATTCGACAAAATAAACCTCCTAGATATTTTTTATACAACATTCATGTTACTTTGAGCTTTTACTTTTTACACTGTAACAAGTGAACCTCCCTTAAACATCAAGCTCATATGATCGCATGCCTTGATTCAAGCAAGAGCCAAAATACCTCCCTGCTGTATCTACCTGCTGACTGCAGAAAGTTAACGTTTCAAAAGGCAACAAAATAAATCTTTCGTCAACTGCTCAGCTGCACACTGAAAGGGATTAAACACACGGAAACAGATTTACGTCAACGTTTCTGGCGCCAATCTGATACCACTTGGATGCACCGATCATTTTTAGACAGAGGTAAGCTTCATCTCAAACAGGATGAAGCAAAGTTGGATAAATCGGGCGCTAACGCAAATGGGACAACTACGTACGTACAGCTTCGAGTGACGAGACCGCGTTCCAGGAACACGGGCGAAATCACGGGAAACTTTTCAATTAATCCATCTTCTTCAACCTGTCTCACATATCTCACGTACACCGTTTCAGGATTCGTCTTATCTCACATGGTTGCTACTTTGCCGTACCGTGCCCACACGATTATAGCTGCTGGAAGGCGCTGCAAGTGTTCGCGGGTTTCTTCATCGCCATTAAAAGTTTCTCGCAACATACCTTCACAGCAGGATTAGTTTACCGAACACGAGTAGTTAGTAGTTAACTGGACGCGACAGGAAAATATAAAGCCTCGCAGCGGATGCTTAACTCCCGTGAAGGAATTCTTTCCTTGGCTGTTACCCCAATATAACGATGCGGATGAAAGCTAATCAGGGCAGGATATAAACACGTCGCAGAACATTAATGAGTTTCTTCCTCTGGGCAAGAGTTTGAAGGGGATTTACCATGTGAGTATGCAAAATTGAGAAATAATTAGTAGAAACTATCATGACTTCTTTTTACTACACAGATGCATTTTTTCTATGTTTTTGATGATTTTAGTTTTATGCTATTTGTTATAGAATCGTTGTAGCAATGTGGTAGCGTAAAAAGATATTTGGAAATATTTTATAAGTTATGAAAATTTTGACCAGTTGCAAGTTATATCTTATTGTACTTTTTTGTTTGTACATCTAAAACAGATTTTTTTTAAAGAAGGTACTGCAAACAAAAAAAGTACTAGGCGTCTCCATTTATTCAACTATTCAAATGTATTAACTACAAAAATATGTGTTAGCAAATAGCTTTCACGTATTGCATAGTAAAGGGAAGCACATCCTGATTATAATGATCAGCAAAAATTTATTATTCATCTAATAGCTTTACCACTACTCTGACGACTTCAAATTAAAAATATTTTCTATGATTATTTAAACAACACGTGACATTTTTTCTCATTTTTGCTAAGATATTATCAAAGGTAATTTAACGTTGATGTAAATAGTAATTTATAGATATAGTTAAAGAGTTTAAGGGACTCCTAAATTTTGAGCAAAAATTACAAGTCATTGAAAACGATGATGTATTAACATTGCTTGTAAATTTCCAAAAATCCAGAATATAATATAGAATGGAAACAGAAGAAATCGATATCTATACATCTTTAATGATCATGTCAATTCCTAGAAAATGAAAACTTTTCAAATGAATTGAGAATTTATCCATTCAACAATTTAATTTGATATTAGTTAATTTTGACTATTTTTTTATTTCCGTTTACGGTAAATGATGTCTATTTTTGATCAAGTTAAACATTAAACAACAATTGCATAACAAATCATAAAATGGATTTTGTGTTTTTTTTTTGAAAATGTTCAAACATACTATTGAAAAACTTAAGTAATATGACCAGTTAGGGGCGATCCCGTAGTACAGTCTTCAACTCGCACGACTAGATAACATTCTCGTCATGCGTTCAAGCCTCACACGGACCGTCCCCACGTAGCAAGGGCTTGACTATTCGTCTGCCTGGTACTGAATAAGTTTCGAAAGCCCTGTATAGGACTCCTGCAGGTCGCCATCCTTCACCAGCTTTTGAGGGGTCCCTCAGAGTAGTGCTTAGCAGTGATGGGCGTTTCGGAGCGCACCAACGGCTCCGGAGCCGGCTCCGCACCAACGGCTCCGGAGCCGGCTCTGCTCCGGAACCGGCTCTGCTCCGACAGCTCCGGAGCCGACTCCGCACCCACGGCTCCGCACCAACGACTCCGTAGCCGGCTCCAGCCTAACGGCTTTGCACTCACGGCTCCGTTCCAATGGCTGCGGAGCCGGCATCGGGCCCACCGTTCCGGAGCCGGCGACGAAACAACGGCTCCGGACCAACGGCTCCGCACTAACGGTTCAATAGAGACATCATTGTATGATAGCGTAATAACAAAAATTAATATATATTCTCGCACGTGTGGAAGCTAACACACGATATGATTGCAGTATTGACATACATGACGTTGTGTAGCATTCGTTAGTCTCGTCTTTCTTAACAATATTCAAAACTAATCGATGTTTTTTTTTTTGATAAATTCTTTTAAACATGACGTACTCCGCTATTTACGGATTTCCTCGAATGAAACTTAATTGAACAAGTTCTTTTGGTCCTTTGTGTTAAAACCGGCTCCGGAGCCGTTGGTGCGGAACCGGCTCCGGAGCTGTTGGTGCGGAACCGGCTAAGGAGCCGTTGGTGCGGAGCCGGCTCCGGAGCCGTGGGTGCAGAGCCGGCTCCAGAGCCGTGGGTGCGGAGCCGGCTCCGGAGCCGGCTCCGAAATTGTCTGGAGCCGGTCGGAGCCGGCTCCGGCTTCGGAGCCGTTTTGCCCATCACTAGTTCCTAGTCCTTTCTTGTTTCTCCTTTTTACAGGGTTTACCTAACCAATCCGGCATCGTCAAAGCGTTATCGATCGCTATAAATACTTTTTCGGGCGACGTAAACCCTCAATTGGGCGCTGTCATTTCTATTCGGACCCTGTGAAGTATGAATCGGGCATAGTATAGAAAGAAAGCGGAATACTCTTGAAAGTTGTTTGGATCCATTAAGTTGTTAAAAAATATGTAGTTTGCTTAAATGATTCTCGTGCCATTTGCTTCCAATCACGTGTCGTCTCTTCCGAATCTTATTATCTTATTATCAAATGCCTGCCTGTACAAGCGAGAGACACGCACACTGTGGTCGTCGAAGTAACGGAATGCAATATTACTACGACGATCATGTGTTAAGTGTTTTCGTCCGTCTGTCAGTGGTGACAAAATTCGACGTACAAAATGGCACACTATTTGGCTGCGTAGTACATAAAAAGAAGCGAGATATTGTTTAGACCGGCATAACCACGAAGGTTGTGAAGTCACGAAGAAGAATCTTCGCGTTCTACTCATTTGTTGTGCGAAACAAAATCAAACAATTTATTTTGCGTTACATAATAAAAGTTAAACTCCCCCTCTCCCCCATGTAACAAATCGTAACGTTACATAATTGATGGATGACGCCTAATTGTTACATACACATTACACTAAAATACACAGCAACGTGCAAAGCTCAGGAGCTAGTATAAAGGAGACACACTGCTCGAGCAACACTGTAAAGGGATGAAGAAGACAAGGGGGACAAGTCTGATCATTAGAGCTAAAATGTAATTATACCCTAATAATGAAATATGCGCGTCAAACGTTGTAATTTCCTTGGGATAAATTGAAGGTGCTTGATCATTTAATAGAGGCGTCTGCTCTTGCTGCCTATCCGTAGCATCCTCCCATACGCAGAGCTGATTGTGAGTTCTATTATGCCCTCTTTATCGTGACAAATGTTAGTTATCCGATCTAGCTGGATTATTAATGATATGATCATTGTTGGAAATGTAATCTCACCTAGTATGAGTTTCAGATAGACTACATCGCCAAATACACATGCTACATAAAGATTTCTCGGTAACATTGGTTATTTAAATGCAAAAACCTAATTTTAACTTATACAATTTAAATTTACGGTTCTACAATAAATGTACATTAAATGTACCACATTTTACTAAAGTTTTTTCTTTCCTTTGATGTTTTAGGAAAGTTTATTTAGAAATAATCATCAAGTTATCCAAAAAAGTATTCCATTATTCCACTGCAACAACATTTGAGCACATTGCTGTTGATTGAGCATAACGCATTAATAAGTTCGTGCTTCCAGTGCATTAAAAACCAGCAGCAAACAATTTATCAATTTCTCACAAAAGAAACGAATAGAGTGATAAGGCATGGGGGTGGTAGTAGGAAACAGCCAGACAATCCTCATAAACCACACAGTACACAGCACTCGTATAGTTCCCTAGCCCACAAAAGTGCGTGTATTACATGCCAAATTAAATTTGAATATAGCGCAAACCATTAGTGTGGCGGACGGGCTTCCTTCTGGCTGGCACGCTGAAATCACGCCATTAAGTACTAAACATGCACTTTATGGCATTCGGCACACAACAGAGTCAGCCCCTGTCCGTCCGACAGCTCGAACCCGGAGGTTGTTGATGGAATGCCGGCAGCCGTACAATAAATTTGAAATTCAATTACTCTCCCTCGTCCGAATCGGTATCCAAGGCGCCATGATTTATCCTTTATCTCGGTGCGTGGCGTACGTGGAGGTGCGGACGCCGGTGTAGACCGATCTCTTTCTCCCGCTCTGCGCCCAAAACGTCGACCGGAAACGAGCGCTTTACAGTTTCTAATAACGAGCACCCATTTATCCGATTTTCACCGTGGCTAGCCCTCGCCCAACGTTCGGTTTTACAACTCTATCACTTCAGACAGCAGTGCACGCACTGAAAAGTCACCGCATGCCCCCTTGTAGGGTGAACCGGGTAGGGGGTAGGAAGAGTGCCAATGGTTAGGCGTGGCGAAATGCCGCCACAAAAATGATTTCACCACTCGTAATCAGGCAGCGGAACGAAATAAGCATGCCACGATGATAAAGTACTGCATAAATCTTTAACGCGGCTTTTGTTTGCAGTGTCTCGTTTGGCCAGCCCACCCCGCCGGAAGTCTCTTTCTTTCATACCACCCACCCATCCCCGCCTCTCACATACATTCTATTTGTGCACGGGGATGTGGTTAGCTCAATTGCCCAAATTGCTCGAGACAAATATTATCGACTGCTTGGGCCGTGCGTCCGGTTTTCCGCCAAGCGTGTTGTGTTGTCGCAAGCGCTTTTCTTCCCCGGTACTGTCTCCGCTAATAAATAGCAGCTCCTCCTCCATGGCCACCATGGTAGTCGTGGTGTGTCAGCTTCCGTTCGCCTCGTTCGGCCTTTTACAGTAGCCGTATAATAACGCGCCAGCGTAACACGCGCGCAGAGCGTATCACATTTCTCGTGAGGCAGTGAGGCAGAGGCACACGCGGTATCGACAGGGAGAGTGGCATCCATTACTCAAGCTCCGGCAAAAAGCCCACCACACCAGGGCGCAGCAATCAAAGACCGTCCATCGAGGGGTCGAGAGGGAGTTCGGGGAAGGACTCCCACTGTACCAGAATTAAATACGGCAAGCCGGTCAAACTAATGGATCCCTCTGCTGGCGTCCAAGCGTTTTGCGTGCTCCCTGTTCTTTCGCGCAAAGACCGAAACCGCTAGCGCAACCGAGGCGCAAGCAAGCGGCACTGGCAATAAATAATTTAAATCGGAATTTATGCCAATACAACCTAGTAAATTCGAGCTAGTCAGCATACCCCTTTTCCCATTCCCGATGGCCGAGAACTGCCAAAACATCGCTTTTCGCCCGACAGGGAATCAATTCGCGGATCGCTCCCGGCCCAAGCCTTCGGTTGGTTGCTATTTTTTCTCGCTATATCTCTCTCTCTCTCAGTTTCATCTCCGGCCATGAACCTACCGGATGTGGCTGCGTACCGAGATTTATCCGGCCAGATTATGGCACGGAATTAAAAGAGAATTTGTCCCATCGCTGGGACGAAACACCAGTCCAACAGCGCTGGCAGCGCCGTCACGTTAACACGCTAATGCCTGTCACGTGGACGCACTGGAAAGAGAGAGCAAGAGCGTGAGGGTGAGGAAGTCCTCCGACGACCGACGGGATTAGCTATGGAGGTAAAAACATTGCCCCACTACATTATTCTCTCCTGTCCTGTGTTGTGCCAGCATGTGCCGGCCTGTGTAACGGCTCGTCCCGGCCGTGCACCGTGGATGGGTGAAGGTTGAATGAATGAATGAATGGCTGCAAATGAATTGAGTTCCCGTGCGCGCGTACAGACACGGGCCACCCTTGCGTTTGCATACAGCCTCCGGGGGGAGCGGGGGATTGCTCTGTCAAAAAAGGCCAAGCGACAGCAACGATGTGCAACAATACTGGTTGCTGTTTGTGCGTTGGTTTCGACCGGTGGAGGTCCTCTCTAGGGGATGGTGATGCGAGGGAGGGGGGGGGGGGGGCGATGAGGCACGGTGTTACTGCTAATTTTCCAGCCATCCACTCGGCTCGTTGTGCATTATTGTTGACGACAGGCGCACCGGAAGCGTTCCTGGGATGGCTTCAGCTTCAACGGGCCCACACAGCCCGGACCGGGCAGCCAACAATCTCCCTATCGTCAACGGTGTGGTCATTAATTATTCTTTAGTATTCACGGAGCGTAAAATTTAATCCCTTCGCAACATAAATTCTCCACCACCAAGTCAAACATTCCACCCCTTTCCCCCCTCGAACCACGAGCCAGGAACTGCGCGCTCGACCATCCGAGTGGTAACGGAAGCGGGAGGTTTGGCAAAAGTTTTACGGCTACCTGTTTTGTTGATATTCCCTAGGACCACTACACCTGCCACCTTCGGTTAGTGAGCGGTCTCCGTGTCCGTAGCCTAGCCGTCAGTCAGTCCTGCTTTTGCATTCCCCTAACACGCATACAAACACACCGTGACATCCCGGTAAAGATGGTGAAATTATATTTTATCTGTTATTAAAATTATTACTACCCCCATCGAGGACGACAATTTCATTGCAATGCGAGGTAATAAATATAATATTCAAAGTACACATTAGACATTGCCAGCTGAGGATCTGGGCGCTGGAAGATGCCATTAGTGCAGGGCGTTTCCACTACAAAGCGTTTCTTCTTGGTTTGCAGTGGCGATGGTCAACCGTCGCCTGTACCAGCGATGAGCGCCTTTCGTGAGTGATTATTTTCGGGATAGCAGCCGTTGGGATAGCAGCTAACAACGTCTTATGATAATTTGGTTTTATTGACTCTGGTCTGTTGTAACTGAGGCAAAATGGCATTGGCGATCGTCTGCACTGCGAATGCTCGGTTGATGCTGCTTAGATGCGTAACAAACTCGGGTTCAATTATGAGAGTAGTAAAGCATCAAACAGTTGCTAATTTAAAACCTGTTTGAATGGGTATATTTCATGGTAAGCGAAGTTTAACACACACAAAATGCAAAATAGCCATTTACTCCGTCAATTAAAACCGTGGAAGTTGTTAGCTTGATTAATAAGTATTCACTTGATTGTTTTTATAACATTCAAACCTGATAAAGAGAAAATACAAATAAAATCCCTAACGTTTTCCTTGCATGCATTATAATTCGTTCAAAAAATTTATTGGAAATATGAATACATACTCTTTCCGATTTGTCTTCTTCTTCTTCTGTTTGGCGTAACGTCCTACGCGGACATGCCAGCCTTTACAGGCTTTCAAGATTTAATTCATTACCACGCAGCCGGATAGTCAATCTTTGCTACGGGTACGGTCCATTTTAGGCTTGAACCCATGACAGATTTGTACAGCAATTATCCGCAGTACGCGATACTCGATATACGCGAATTCGCAGTACGCGATTGCTCTAAATTTGACAGCTCCATGTGTTTTTTACAAATATTTTAATACTTTGAAATATTTTATGCTCTTTTTGAGTTTCCTTAATGTTCTTTTTGCATTTTGCATTAAATTTGTGCAAAAGATACCTGTTTTACAACAAAAAACTTTAATGCAAAACTCTGTGGCGATATTTTTCAACCCTCGAACTGGTAGTGTAAACTATTTTTCCATACAAATCCGCTATACGCGAATACTCGAGATACGCTATTGCGCTCGGTCCCGTACGATAGCGTATATCGGATAATGACTGTACACTGTTCAAAAAGCATACTGTCAAATAGATCATCACCGTTAGTTGAATTTGAATTTGAGTTGTTTTATGTATGTATGCTAGTATGCCAGTATGACAAGCTTTGTAAATTCGTGAGGTGTGCGATCACCATCATAATTATTGGTGTTTGAAGCGATCGAGAAGAATGCTGTTACCCGAGCGGGTTAGGCCGCATTCACAAGGCCGCATCCTTCGCGTGGCTCACAGCTCCGGTCGCCGTCGCAACACCCTCATTTCAATTTTTTTTAAACTACAATATGTCAAATTCAGCATTCCGTGAGCGTCTTCGACTAATAGATGGGACATAACATTATAATTAAGAATTTCATGTAGACAAAAATTGTCCGATGAATAAACGGACTAAATATAAATATGTCTTAGATTTTTATGTTTTTTTTTATTGTTTGCCAAAATATTGCTCAATAGCAATAGAGCCGGTCTGAAACAGAGAAATCAATTCAAGCTTATGTTTTAATTAAAACTGTTGTAGAACAATTCTGTAGTGCATTATATTTGCGATACGTAGGACTTTATTTATAACATTTTTTTTTAAATATCCCTGAGCTGTTGAAATTCATTTTTTTTATTTTATTGATTTATAGAGGCTTTGGACTTATTGGCTGACATTCACCTCTTTGCTTTCATTTTTATTTACTATTTAATAATTTTCCATTTTTGTTGGTATTCGTATTCATATTTATTTCATAGTTTTGTGTTTTACTAATTACAATGAAATGCTCTTATTGATATTAGACCTTTTATGCCTTTTACACAATATGCTGGATAGATTACACAGTTTACTCGTCATGATAAGTTCATGTTTCTGCAATCGCATTAGGATGGAGTTCTTCCGCAGAAACAAGTTTTTTGAAAAAAAAAACCCAGGTCATATTAAGGACTGATAGTCTAAAACAAGAAAATAACCAACAGAGTATTAAATAGCCTGAGTTTAACAAACCTCTGATTATTCCGAACATTAACAAAACGACTATGCTTAAATTCTATGTCTTTTTTAGATATCGCAATTTTACACAACGAATCATACGAATCGTATCCATACGAGCAGATGGTATTATGACATTCTATTTAAAATAGTGTTCAAAAAACATCAAATCTATCTGTCTATCTATCTATCCATATATCTGGTCTGCAGCATAATAAAGAATAGATGTCAGATTAAGAGTGGCCGCCACTGCTCGATAGTTGGCTGAAACGCGTTTTTATGGAAGCTGGTATTTGTAAAATTTACAATAATTTCATGACTTGCCGAAAAAAATTCAGAATTTTTTTGTATAGAAAACCGTGCTAGCAAAAAAGCACACATTCAATACTTGACAGGGAATTGGAGTTCAGCGCAGGGTTGGAGCAAAAGTTTTTTTTAATCATGTAGATTTCCTGCTATTAAAGCTATATAGAGATAGTGAGGTTTTTGTTGCAGAGGATATTATATTTTCAATATGTTTTCTAAATTTTAATCTTTTGTCGAGTATTTGATTTCGTTTCTCCATAATACTTAATTATTATTTATGTTTAATTTTCCAGCAGGTAATTTACTTCTACTAGTGCAACGCGAGAAATAAATAGTTCCAGTTTTAGATTCATTTAACTTAAGCTTCCATTTTTTACAGTACCTTGCATAATGAATAAGTCCTTTGTTAAGGCTTTTCATAATTGTTCTTGGACATTTGACATATGAACTAATCACAAAGTCATCGGCAAAAGCATATTGTTTCACTTTGTTTTAAATTGAATTTTGCCCTTTCTTTATCGTACCCAACACATTCTGTAAATATGTGTCTTATTGTTGCTTCAATTCCACAATAGCTGCATTTTTTAAAATCAAATTGTGTTTATATGTGGCTGTGGGTGAGACGTGTGTGTCCTATTTATAGTATAGT
This sequence comes from Anopheles coluzzii, assembly GCF_943734685.1. Lineage (NCBI taxonomy): Eukaryota > Metazoa > Arthropoda > Insecta > Diptera > Culicidae > Anopheles > Anopheles coluzzii. The sequence goes on from NC_064670.1 coordinate 86,207,869, forward strand.
AAGCTCGCTTACTCACGGTGGTTGTTGTTTTCAAAATCAGAAGGTATTGCTGTACTTTTAACTAATCAAAGTATGTTTTCTTTTAGTTTCCTTCATTCGTTTGATGAGGTCTGTAAGATTTAGGTGTCTACTTTCCAGCATGTGCTTAATGATTTTGCCGGCTCATTCAGACATTCATCTTGGCTTATGCGCATAACTAGTGAGCTCTTTAAATTCGTAAAATAAATGACGTCCAAGTTTTCCACCAGCATTCTTCAATAATATACAAATATAACTAGGCCAATATGATATGCCAGAGTTCACGATCGTATGGGCCTAAAGCAGTAGAGTCGGCAAAATGCGACTCGCGAATCTTATATGGCTCTGCATAACTAAATAAATCTTTAAATCATCATATATTGTAATGCTGGGATTATCAATTTGGTTGTTAATGTAGATGTTTACGTGTATTTTTATATGTTTTGACGTGTATGAAGTTTCTAAGAAAATTAATGCTAGAAATTACCGAAAATCATTTAACACGTTGGAAACAAGTGAAAGCGATTTTTGCACCAACATTAAAAATCGATTTCCCATGCTGATGGACGTAAAGGGCCTAACCTGATAAAAAACAAATACTTCTTTAGGTCTCAGTGATCGGCAGTTTATTTCGAAAATCAATACGAACGAAACTAGTAACTTATTCAAAGAGAACAAGAACTGAAACTCAATTATGCTGGCCTTTTTTTTTTAGTTGAATGTGTACAGGAGCATATAACAGGACATAGCTATATGCCACAGCGTATCTGTCACTTATGCAGTTGCGGCCACCCTTAATCTGGCATCTATTCTTTATTATGCTGTTGATTCGATGTGTAAAATTTCGGTACCTAAAAAAATCATAGAATTCTAAGCATAGCCGTTTTGTTAATTTTCGGAATGCTCGGAGTTTTGTTAAACTCAGGTTATTTAACACACACATGAAACATGAAACATGCTCCAGGATGCTCAGACTCTGGCGGTAGCCTCCCATCCAAGTAGACACCCTATCTCCGACAGGTCTTGTTTCGTCTGTTCCAGGCATCGAACACGCTGTGCTTGCCTGCACCTGGACCGAACTTGCCGAACTGGAAATCGCTGTCCAACACACCGCTGTACACCGTCGAATACAATCAACGTTTGCCTCCTCCGCTCGGATAGTCAAATACTCGTGTCTATAGAGCAGTGGTCTCCAACTTGTGGTACGCGGACTACTTGTGGCTCCTGGTGTTAACGGAAGTGATTCGCGAAAAAAATCACTAAAAGAAAAGCTTATTACGACACGTATCGTGCAATCAAATTAGATTAATCAACAGATCAATTAAATTCAATTATATTAAATTTTATGTTAAAGGCACGTCTAGAATAAGATTTAAACATATTTTTGATTAAAAACTTTGAACTAAGTCTATAAAATCCTCGCGATCCTAAAAAGGTAGGAGAGCCCTACTATAGAGGACCATCGGGTGAATCAATATATCCTATCTTGAACTCTTCTGAATCTCAGCAGATGGTGAACTTCACAGTATGCAAGATTCCTCTTCAAAATGCGTCTCCAGATTTTGCTGCTTATGTCGTTGTCCGAAGTATCCGACCTTCCCAAGATAGTAGAACTCTTCGTGCTATTTACTATTTCTAGTAACTAATAACTAAATTTAATCTATTTTAGTCCCATATTGGCCAAACGACGTTATTGGCCAAACAAGTGGAGACCATCCGGCTTTCAGTGTAAATCAATTATTGCTACGTGAGGACGGTCCGCTCTAGGCTTGAACCCATAACGGGCATGATATTGACTCGTTCGAGTTTACGACTGAACCATGGGATCGCCCTCGGACCGCTGCAGATTGGTAAAGAGAGTAAATATTCCGATTAGTAGTTTAAGGAACTACCCAGGAAAACTTAAACCCAGTTAACACGTTGTCTGCCACCATACATGCCCACTGAACTGCCCCGTCAGGCCACGGAATCACTCTTTGAAACGATTGTATTTGCTTTTGCATTTTTTCTCTTTTAAATCAAATTCACCAATTCTCTTTGTTGTCTCTCCACAATGTCGTTTGTTGGGCTAATTCCATGGAATTTAATTCTTGGAACCCCCCCCTCCCCTCCCTTCCCTTCCCTTTCTTTACCTCTCGCAAAAGTCGGTGACATTCCGACTCCAACTACTGCTTGCAAGGATCGGATGTCGGATCGAATGAAAACATAATAGAAACTCATTTTGATATTTTAATCATTTTTTTAAGAAATAATAACCGTGATAGAAAAGCATTACGAAAGAACCGATCGAATACGTGCAAATTTATCTCTTGTAACACGTCTTTTACAATGTGTAACCGCGCGGCTACACGAGGCGGAATATACAGCGAAATGAACTATTTGACAGGCGAAATATCTGACGGATAAAGCATCACAGCAACCAGCTGATGTGCAATGTAAACAAATAACGTGCACAAAATCGTAATTAAATCCATTAAATAACTTCAATATCGAGTACTTCGTCAATTTTCAGTCAACAGTTCATAATTTCTTCTAATTAGGGAATGTTCTGCTTAAGAATATATTATTTTTAATAGAATTTCGAAAGCGGATGTTGTGTCTCCCCCAACCCTTTAGCTGTACCTGTCAGATATTTCACCTGTCAAATAGTTCATTTCGCTGTATATTTCACCTCATGTAGCCGCGCGGTAATGTGTCAGCCACTATGTGGCTGACGTGGCCCGATCGGAAAAAAACCCGTCAGCCACATAGTGGCTGACGTGGCAGACAACGTGTTAATACAGTGGCGATGCCCTAAAGTCGGACACCTTATATAATCACCTATTATATGATTTTGCTGAACCCTTGACAGTGCTCTTGACCACTTATCGAAAAACTTTTTTCACCCATCGTTTAGGACACTCTTCAGCTAAGTTTCTGTAAAAAATCAGATGAATCAAATCATGAAATTAATGTAGCCTACTGAAAGTCGGACAGTATTCGTTTCATAGCAAAATGACCACATACTATGCCAATATGTTCAATCATTTGATATCAGTTTTTATAGACATATGGACTATTTTGGGTGGTCAGATGCGTATTACATAACCTAAGCCAAGTGCTCTACGTTCCGTACCAGGACCATCATGATCGAATATCGTTCCGAATCCAAAACCGAAACAGTTCTAGATACTGTTCTAGGAAATAAAGCTATTTCTAGATCATTATGGGTTCATGATTGCTTCCAGGACCAGCATGGTTTCACGATTGGCTTACTTTAAAGTGGAAGGTTGATTATGAAGAAAGATCCTATGGCGGAAATTCAGGATACGCGGGCTTGCGGGCTCCTTTAAAATCAGATGAGATCGGTTCCTATCCGGAACATCACCAAGAAGCCTGTAGAATAAGCCAAACATGAAGAATCAAGACTGACAATATGTTTGCGAAATTGATCGTAACAACTAGAGTAAATGTACCAGGGAAATTATTTTGAACGATAAACTATCGTATTATGTTTTGCTATTTGTTATTTGCCGATTTAAATGTATGTTTTAGAGATATTTGTGAAAACGCAAACACTATTTTTGTTCCTATTTTCGGCAGTTTGGTCCTATAAAATAAGACATAAAAGACAAAGACATAACATGGAGATATGTTTCTTTGTTGGTGGTGTGTCAATTACTTTAGCACCAAATACAAAACACATTAAACACACAAAGCGTGTAAGTTATGCTCAATCCAGCTCAAGAGTGTTTAATTTATTTATTAATTTACAAATGTAACAATTTATTGACTGTTTATTCTATATCTTCTCTGAGCGGACCATACAGGAGACCCCGTTTAGGCAAAGATAATTCGTTACCTACGTTTAGCTTTTCATCTCCGAACTTTCCTACCACAGCTATACCATTTATTGTTTGCACTTATTTGTACAAGGCACAAGCAATAAAACGAATAAACAAAATCGATTGTGTATGCATTTTACAAACTTTTCAAATAACGAATAATATTAATATTATTCTTAAGAAAAACTACTGATATTCATTTGTACTTCAAGTTCGAATTTTATTCATCTTTTTTTTTTAAATTCAAATATGATTGATGACAAAATGCATTCGTGAGCAAATGAAATCAAAATCTACGTGCTTCTACGCACCCGTTAATTTAACCCAAACGGTTTCAATCAGCTAGGTTAATCTTAACTTAATGGACGTATGTACATTGTAACCGTAGATTCAGTCATTGCGTTGATTGTGTTATCTTCCCTCGACCGAGCGTCGTCAGTATAAAATTCCGTAGTAATTCGTTGTCAAGCTTTTTTTTGTCAAGAAGCGATCCTTCTTTTTGAACTCATTTATTTCAATTAATTCTCGGTGAGTTTAGTGTTGGTCATATTCTGCATGTGTGTTTTTTTAATCAGAAACCATTAGCTGGCATTGAGATATTTGCAACACACTGAATCGCTCGAGTTCATTTTGATAATTCTAATTCTTCTTCGAAAATAGATCTAGCCTAGTCTAGTTCTTATAGTTCTAGTCTAGTTACAAACACTGCTTGCTCTGCGTTCATTCCTCGCTCTCTCTCTCTCTCCCTCCCCACCTATCGTCCATCGTCCATTTCGCGCAGATGTTTGTTCATCTTCTGGCGCACTTCCGACAGAAGGGACTTCATCTGTTCATATTTTCCCGTCGAGTCGGGAAGATTCTCAAAGTGTATCACGTCGCTAACGCCCTTCGAAAAAGCTTCCCCACTTGGCAACGTATCGTACGGCGTGAACGCTTTCAGTATCGGCGTTCCGAGTGACATTCGCTTCAGCCCCATGCTGGCGGGTTCGTCAATGTAGGGCACTTTGTTCATGGCTATTTCGCCGAGATCGAACGTTTCCGGTTCGGGCGGCCGTTCCGATGGCACACACTCGTCAAGCGTGTTCGTTTTCGGCGGAGATGGAGGTCGCGGTGGTTCGATAAAGCAAGGAGCCGTTGATGTGGATGGTACCTGTAGGGACTGTTCGGCTGCCAGCTTTTCGGCCAGCAGTATGTCGTTCATAAACGAACAATCTTCTGACAAAACCGTACAGTTGGCCAGCTGTTCTGCGGGCTGTGTCGGTACAGTATCGGCCGGTGCTGCCGGAAGGGACGATGTGGAAGGAGATTCTTCCATGGACTCAGCAGCTAGATTCTCGGCAAGCAAAATGTCACTCACAAATGAAGATTCTTCCGTCATCGTAACATTGTTGGCCAACTGATCTTCCAGTTGCTTCTGTTTTGCCTGCAGATCAGCCAAAGTGGGGGATGGTGGAGCGGGCTCAGGCACGACCAAAGGCGTATCCTGGAAAAGTAAAACGATAAAATTAATACGAATATTAGGTGTGTACTGTTTTGCTCAGCCACCAATACTCCGTTTGTTTTGTGAACTTACATCCAATGAGATCACTTCCACGGGAGTCTCGACCAGAATTACACTATCATCAACTGCTGAGGTCGCGTTATTTAACTCAGTATCAGACGACAGCTCTCCATCCTCTAGCTCATTCGACTTGGCTGCTTCCGGCGGCGGAGGACTACACTCCATCGCGTCCATATCCACTACTTCCCTATTTACAGTGGGATCGTCGTTAGTTTCCGCATCTGGTTCGTTGGACATCTTAAGCTTCTTGCGCCGATAGCCTCCAACCAACGTGCCCTCCAGCTGCCGGATCATGTTATCGCGCCCCAGTTCCTCCGTATAGGGCGGCACTTTATAGTACTTCCAGTCGTCAAACATTCCCTCCGGCGGTGGCTCGTTAAATCCGGGATACTCTATTATTTTCCGCACATCATACTTCATGCGTACATTGTCCACCTCGCCGTCACTCTCGTCCGAGTGCTGCACTGCGTCGCCGTTCGATCCGAACAGCTGCAGCCCGGAATGGGTAATCTTTGCGTCCTCGAGCCAACCCGGCGGATAGCCAAACATGCGCATCCGGTACACGTGCAGTGGCAGATCGCGCGAGCCGAGTCCGAGTGCACCGCGCAAACCTTCGCTCAAAGCGCCGGGCCTGAAATGGCCGTACTTCTGCTCCAGGTCGGCGTGATAGCGGTCACTCTTTCGCTGGAACTCTTCCTTCTTCTGCCGGATACGCGTATAGTTGCGCGGCTGCTTGCAATCCTTCAGCGCATGATCGCCCTCACAGTTCCAGCAGGTTTGTTTGCCTTTCGGTCGCTTCGAGAGCGAACCGGAAGCGGACGGTGGCGTCTGTCCATCGAACACTTTGTTCATCGATTTCTTGTAGCTCGGTATCTGACCATCGTTCTTTTTGTTCTTCATGGGTGTGGAATCGATAACGAACCAGCGGTCGGTCTCCGAAGCGCCCTTCTCCTGAGCCTCCAGGGAGCAGCCATCCTTTCCCTGCGCAATGTTTATCGACTCGTTTGGTAGATGCTCTTGAAACACCGCTTCTAATGCACTGGAAACGGCTCTTTGTAGCTTTTCAAACAATTCTTTGTTTCTGAAGCGAATAGCTACCAGTGGAGCGTCCACCTGCGAACCATTAACTTCGTCATTGTCGAGATCAATACTAACTACGGGCACGCTCGTTTCCAAAATCTCTATATCGCTATCGTTAGAGTTTGCGGCTTCTAACCGTGGTGTCGTATTATTTTCACTTGTTGAGTTCTCGTCCATTATTAAAGTTGTTTTTACTTTCCTTTATTTTACCGACCGCCGCCAAAAGTGTTTTCATCGGAAATCACTGTCTGCTGTTGTTTACCTTTTTTTTGACGGAATAGTGACGTTGCCGAACAAAACGGAACCATCGTTCCCATCCGCCCCAAGTAGGGTGGGCTGTGTGAAATATTTTGAAAAAGAGTCGTTTTACCGTTAGATTTCTCAAGAAAATTATAAAAATTACAGTTAAATTTCTGTTTAAAACATATCTATGATTTTTTTCAAAATAAAAAAGGCATAACAATAGCTACATTAGAAGTATTTTGTAGAAATTAGAAATTCGAATTTGTATATACCTCACACATACACCTTGACATCCTTACACATACACCTTTTCTATATGTACATCTTGTTTGTGCGATCACACCTAGGTTTAAGTATCTCAGGCAATACTGTCAAATAGAGATGTCATTCGTGATTGAGCGCTAAAACAGAAAACACGCAATTCTTCAGCCTTCAGTTAATTCTTCCGAAATTAAGAAAGATTACAATTCAGAAGTGGGATAAACCGTTTGTGCCGAAAAATGCTTACAAAAGAGGAACTTCTTTGTGCTTTGGAAGTTGCTAACATCGAAGTGCCTCCGAAAGCAACTTTACCACAACTACGCATGTTGTACGAGCAAAGTGTACCGAAAAACAAAATGGAGGAACAATCAACCCAGAATTTCATTCCTCAAAGAGTGTGTGCAGATGAAGACGAAGTGACGAACAATGGAAACCACGTTGCAGCAGCCGCCATCTTGATGAAAGACAAAGCTGCTCCGACATCTTCGACGCAAGGTGCTTCATTCGACGCAACTTCTCATCAATTGGAATTAATGGCGCTACGAGCAAAAATTATGGAAATGGAACAGCGGCAGACGTTTACGGATGGTCGATTGGTTCATCCCGAGGAGTTGAAACATTTGATACCGGAATTTTCTGACGGCCTCGGTATCAATAAGTGGATCAATACGATTCGCTACAATAGCGAATTATATGGATGGCAGGATCGCACGATGCTTTTATATGCAGGCAGTCGGTTGACTGGAGCAGCAAGCGAATGGTACAATGGCTTCCGTAACACTTTGAAGACATTCGACGAATTCGCTGACACAATTAAAAAGGCTTTTCCTGATCGCTGTAACGAAGCCGTTATTCATAGCCAATTAGCATCGGTCTACAAGAAAATTTCTGAGTCGTACACAAGCTATGTATACCGAGTAAATGCGCTGGGAATGTCAGGCCACGTGAGTGAGGAGGCTATCATAACTTATGTCATCAGAGGACTTTCTCGTGACCCTCTCTATGATAGCCTTGTGACCAAGGATTACCACGATATTTACGACCTGATTGATAACATTAAGCGATATGAATCCCATCTTCTGTTGCGCAAAAACCCAGAACGCCGCAGGCCATCTCACATCAACACCATTTCCCCGAGACCGATTCCACCAAGACAAACGACGACAGAACCTCTTCGATGTTATAACTGCTCGAATCATGGACATCATTCATCGCAATGCACACAACCTCGCCGAGCTCCGGGTTCCTGTTTCCGATGTGGTAGCACATCACATGTCATTCGCAACTGTCCTGTCCCAGATAGACGTCAACTAACGGTTGCTGCGGTACAGGGCAACGACAATGAAACAGCGCATCTAGATTCTGGGGAAAATGGAAACTTCGTTCAACTTGAGGCCTATCAGGAGGTAAGTGTAGCTTTTAAGAGAAACAATGTTTGGAGCCCAGGGTTAATTATAACATCTCTTTTTGATTCCGGTAGCTCTAAAAGCTTCATAAATGAAGCCATTGTTCCGGTTACAAAACTAAGCGCTCCCCAACCAAGTGGATTTCGAGGAATAGGAAATGTGAATTTACAAACTCTTGGAACAGTACAGCTAAAACTTAGTTTTCGTAATCAAACATTCATTCACAATTTCTATATTTTACCAAAAAGCTACATGTCCCTATCCATGATAGTAGGGAGAGATTTGTTATCAGAATTTAACATCACACTCGCTCAATTCCGTAAACATTACAGCAAACTTATGCTGATGAATTTAAATAAAGATAAAATTCTGAACTTAAAAAAACCGGGTTTTTACCATAAGCTCCAAACGTTGGGTCTTTTACGTAGTTCGATCCAGGCTCCCTTACCAGAGGTATGCAAAGATTCGAAATTGTCCGATCCCAATATTTCTTCAAAATTCATTTCGATATCAGACAAATCTGAACATAAACAACAATATGACACAACTTTTTCTGAAATGTGTTCTATAAATATTAGCGATGAGGCTAGCACTATAAATGTTGGAGAACATCTTTCTAAAGAACAAGGCATTGCTTTAAGATCAATAGTGTCCAATAATTACATTAATTTTCCGGATAAACATATAATACCATCTGCTCATAAAATGCGAATTAGCTTAACTCATGATACTCCTATTTTCACAAAGCCTAGACGACTTTCTTTCGATGAAAGGAATAAAGTAAAAGTCATTGTGAAGGATTTATTAGAGAAAAATATAATAAGACCCAGTAACTCTCCTTATGCTTCCGCACTGGTACTCGTTAGGAAGAAAAATGGCGAAATTCGTAAGTGTGTCGACTACCGACCTCTTAATAAAGTAACAATCCGCGACAACTACCCGCTTCCACTCATAGAGACGTGCCTAGAACACTTGGGCAATAAAAAATTCTTTACGTTACTAGACCTAAAGAGTGGTTTTCATCAAGTGGCAATGGACGAGGATTCAATTAAATTCACAGCGTTTGTTACTCCAGACGGCCAGTACGAGTACACGCGTATGCCCTTCGGATTAAAAAACGCGCCAGCTGAATTTCAGCGTTTCATTAATACAATTTTGCGGAAATTCATCGAGAATGAAAAGCTGGTTGTATACATTGACGACATTCTCATAGCTTCTCAAGACTTTAAAGAACATCTTGAAATAGTTAGTGAAGTTTTGCATACTCTACGAAATAATGGGTTGGAGCTACGGCTTGATAAATGTAAGTTTGCTTACGATGAATTGGATTACTTAGGATACAAGGCCAATCATTCAGGTATATGTCCTAGCGATAATCATGTAAAAATTATCAAAAACTATCCTGTTCCTCAGAACACAAAACAGGTACAACAATGTTTAGGTCTTTTTTCGTTTTTCCGGAGGTTTGTTCCACATTTCTCTAGTATTGCAAAACCACTTACTAATCTTTTGAAAAACAATGTTCCATTTATTTTTGATGATGAGTGTAAAAAAGCATTTGAAACACTCCGAGATAAATTGATAGTAGCTCCGGTGCTTGCCATATACGACCCTAAACGCGAAACTGAACTTCACTGTGACGCAAGTTCGATAGCTTTTGGTTCTGTGCTTTTGCAAAAACAGGATGATGGTAGATATCACCCTATTTCGTATTTTTCCAAAACCACTTCGGCTGATGAAGCTAAATTGCACAGCTACGAGCTTGAAACATTGGCCGTTATATATGCGCTCAAACGTTTCCATACCTATGTACACGGCATTCCAATAAAGATAGTGACTGATTGTAATTCTCTGGTAGAAACGCTTAAAAATAGAAATTCGTCCGCAAAGATAGCACGTTGGTCACTGTTCCTGGAGAATTATAATTACATTATTCAACATCGCCCTGGATTAGCAATGAGTCATGTAGACGCATTAAGCCGACTGGAACATTTGGCTGCCTTCGATGATGTTGATATTGACTTCCAAATACGTGTAGCTCAGGCTAGGGATCCGCTTATCCAAACTCTGAAAAAAGAGTTAGAGACGACGGATGTCGAAGGTTACCAATTACAAGACGGTATTGTATTCAAACGATCACCTTCTAATAGGCTAAAATTATACGTGCCAACAGAAATGGTTAATAATCTGATACGATCAATACACGAACAAATAGGTCATTTGGGAGCCGAAAAATGTTGCAACCAAATAGATCAGAATTATTGGTTTCCTAACAGAAAAACACGGATAATAAACTTTATAAATAACTGCTTGAAGTGCATTATTCACTCTGCTCCATCTAGAGTAAATAATCGGAACCTTCATAGCATCCAAAAAGAACCTTACCCATTTGATACCTTGCACATTGACCATTTTGGACTGCTACCTACATCATCTTTAAAGAAAAAATACTTATTGGTAGTAATAGACGCATTTACGAAATTCGTTAAATTGTATCCAACAACTTCCACTAGTACAAAAGAGGTGTGCAATGCTCTAAAACAATATTTCTCTTACTACAGTCGACCTAAAAGAATAATTAGCGATCGAGGTACATGCTTTACTTCAGCCGCATTTTCCAATTTCCTTTCTTCTCGCGGAATTAGCCATGTGTTGAATGCCACAGGATCACCACAAGCTAATGGTCAAGTGGAAAGGGTCAATCGCATTATTCGTCCCATATTGAGCAAATTATCAAATCAGACCGACCATGTAGATTGGGTGACCCATTTGCTATCTACAGAATACGCTCTTAATAATACCATTCATTCGTCCACTCGTTTTTCCCCTTCTATGCTATTGTTTGGTGTTAACCAACGAGGCCCTTCAGTAGATATATTGACCGAATATTTAGAAGACAAAAACAAAGCATTTTCAGATTTAGAAACTATACGTGCAGAAGCATCATTCAATATTTTAAAATCACAACAAAATAATGAGAAACAACATGCTAAACACCATCGCCCTGCTCCCGTATTCAATGAAGGAGAGTTTGTTGTAATTAAAAATGTAGATAACACACCAAATTCAAACAAAAAACTCATTGCCAGATATAAAGGTCCATACGTTATCCACAAACGTTTACCTAATGACAGATATGTTATACGTGATATCGATGGAATACAAATGACGCAAATACCATATGATGGAGTGTTGGAGTCGGACAAGTTGAGAAGATGGATAGTGCCTCTGGGGGGAGCTTGATCGGAATATGTTCATAAAGCTACACTTAAGATTAAGGGTAGGGCTATACATATGCAGGAAAAATTGAGGTCAATTTCTCGTCAGGATGGCCGAGCTGTAGAAATTAGAAATTCGAATTTGTATATACCTCACACATACACCTTGACATCCTTACACATACACCTTTTCTATATGTACATCTTGTTTGTGCGATCACACCTAGGTTTAAGTATCTCAGGCAATACTGTCAAATAGAGATGTCATTCGTGATTGAGCGCTAAAACAGAAAACACGCAATTCTTCAGCCTTCAGTTAATTCTTCCGAAATTAAGAAAGATTACAATTTGAATTCATCCATACTTGATATTTACTGAGTATTTAAATAAACAGCCAAATCAAAATTTATTTAAAAAATACTTAAATCGTCAGAGTCTGATATGATATTGAGAAGGAAATATACATGTTTAACGCTATATTTAATTAATGGATTTAATAAAAAAAAACAATGTGCATGATGCTAAAATCACTCAAAACAGTGCCAAAATAAGTTTGTCTTCTAAGCAAATAGTAATAGGTATGTTTCGAAACAAGTCTATTGAGAAAATAAAACAAGATTGATGTACAGTGGAGCGCCTTTTATCCGGGTTTATCGGGACTTGACCTCGCCCGGAAATGCGAATAACACGGATATTGAGTCAAATGATATATTTTATCACCAACTCCTGATTAAGTTTTGGAAAAAAATCTTATTTTTTGATAAAAATAACCCAGTTTTTATTAACTTCACGTTTTTCCAATGAAAATATTTGAAATTTGCCATGCATTATAGTGTTTTTTTTGTTACAATGTGCTCCTATAACCGCTTTTTCAAATACCTTCCTCATAACGCAATGTCACCTTTGTATTGAACTGTCATTTCTCAACAGCACGGATAAACGGTAAGCCGGATAAAAGGTACTCGTATAAACGGTGCTCCATTGTATATTCTGTTTTATATGTATCTGATTTTGTTCTTTTTTATGAATGTGTTCAAATACCAATACCAAAAGAATATTTTTTTAGTTACGCTCAATGGCATGTTTGATAAGTTTTGCAAATTTAGAGTGCGTCCCACATAACCGCTAAGCAAACAATTAGCTGTGTAACTTATTCAAAAATGTTGGGAAAACATTTAAAAAATCTTGAGTGTAAGCTTAATATTGAGAAATCTCTGCATAACTTACCAGATTTGTTTCAAATTACAACCCAACCAACTTAAATCATGTTTCGACTTTCGATGTTTAAAATTAAAAACAATCCAACGATACGATTTCATTCATTTTATTTTCTTCGTCACGTTGGGAATGTTGATGTGAATACAATCGTCTGTGTTGTCGCTTCAATCAACTAACGCATTTCTTTTCTTCGTTCAATAATGCTTAACTGTATTGAAGCATAACAATTGCTTCAATCGCACGATCAATTCGATTATAATTTGTGATTTATTTGCATAAATCTGTCTGGCAACGGTTCACATGCTCGTCATACATTTCTCGTTAGCAATTAAATTAGTTGTCTACACGTGATCGTTAAAGGGTAAGTAACAATAGTTTTTCTCTCTCCTCTACTCGATGTCTTTTTTGTGTGTGATACAGTTATGTTGGGTGCGAAAGGGAAAGGATAAAATAAATCGATGATTACACTAGCTAGACATAATTTCTCATCACTAGAAGCTATCGCGGATAGGGAGGTACTGTGGGAATGAGGGACCTACTACAAAGGAAACAGTTAGAGGAAAGGAATAGAGACAAACAAAAAATCAAACAAACAGACCAGATCCTATCCAATCGAGGTTCACAATTAAGGTTTATGTTGAAGCATGAAATCACAGTTGGTGTAATTTGTAAAAATATAAAAGTGGTGATGGAAGTCGATGGCTATGCATCACACGATCTGCAGCCCGGACGGGTGCAGTATCCCGTGATGGTGCTGCTGCTGATCGAAATGGTCCTGCTCCATCTGCTCCTTGAGTATCTCCAACTCCCGAATGCCGGACACGGTCACCTCGTACTTGTGCATCATCAGCGAGCGGTAAAAGTGGAGCGCGAACGCCACGAAGATCACCAGCACTGGAATGAGCACTATGCAGGCCGACCAGGCGGCCGTCGTGTTGAGATCGTAAAACTTCACCCAACACAGGATGGCGATCTCGAGCAGAAAGAGGATTAGGCCGAGCAGGGTAGAGAAGGCCCACGCCGTCTCGATGTACCAGTGTAGCCGCTCGTGGGGCGATTCGTGTACGAGCGAGATGCTGTGCAGGTTGCACACCGTCTCGATGTTGGGCAAGATGCAGGTGCTGATCATGAGCGCCAGCATGTGCACCGCCACCAGGAGCGTGGTGCACACGGCGAACGCTATCAGCATTGCCGATGGCACTTTGGTATTTTCATCCAGCTGCACCTCAACCATAGCGACCTGTGAAAAAGGAGCGAGAAGTAATAGTTCGATTAGTGGAAACAGTTTTTCAACGTGCACGAAACAATGTAATTGCAACGATTTCGTGCGATAAACATAACAATTCCTTCCTAAAACCTCACGCACTACAGAGGCACGTGGGCGCTAATAACAAAATTCATGCCATATGTTTTCACATCAACATGGACATGTGAAAATTAAGTTTATTTCTCCACGAGGTCACGCGTCGTGAATGAGATCGGAATTTTTCGGACGACCATCTTTCCAAATGGAAGGTTACATATCCGCAAAGAAAAGAAGCTCGTTAATCATAATCATCTTGTGCGGGCATGTGCGCGCGATGGTAACGACGATTTGTTATAGTTTCTGAGCAGTGGAATGTTTCCCGCCGTGGTAGTTGGGCCCATTGGGTGGGATACTAATGGTCGTCCCCGTGTTCTATGTTGGTAACACACGCTCCGTAACCGTTACCCAAAAAAAAAGAAAATACAAGAAAAAAAACCGCATCCGAAACCGTTCACCCAACCGGTCACAAAGTTTATGATCGCTTGTAAATTGTGTTGGTCACTTGTTGGTGCCGCATTAGATACACACACACACCCCGCACAGCACAGAGTGCGTAACACGGAAGCGCAGCAGAGTGAGTTCGGGGGCAGCGGAAAGCAGAAATGCGTTGAGCCGTGTCCGTGTATGTTTTTTGTTGGCAATGCAAATTGCTATCGCACAGCAGCTTCTGCCCCCGTCCGTCCGGCACGAAATATCAAAACAACCTGCCTGCCCGCCGGGAGGTGTATATGTGTGTGTTCTACGAGGTTGAATAAAAATTCAGATGGCTAGGATTAAACTATTTTTAAAATAAACGGAACCATCCGCAGCAACCTGGCGTGGCGCGCGGCTTTTCTACTGAACACTCAACTGAAGCAGACCGACCAGGCCCGCCGGCCGGTGTCCCTGCTTGCGAGACCTGCCCCCAAGCAACACCGCAACACAGATTGTATCCCAAATGCCGTTGAACGACACTGACACTGACAATGACCCCCAAGAATGCGTGGATGAAGGATAGGAGAGGCTGACGACTCTAAGCGAATGCGGGGGAAACAAACTATTGGCGAGGAGTGCCCGTTTGATACCGTCCCTTAACTGTGTTCTTACTTACCATGGCAAATCCAGACAGCAGGGCGGACGTTTTACTGGAAGCTTTTAGTTTCGCACGGCTCAGCTGTAGCTTTCGCCAGGACAGGTAGTTGGGTGTGTGCAGATCATCGCCGGTTTGTGACATTGTGCTTAGGTTGGATCGTCGCTATCAAATGAAAAAAGCAATACAAACAAAGTACTATTAATTATTCAATTCCAAAAATGGCTTTAAAAACGGGAAACCAAAGGTGAATGTAGAGAGGGAAGAGGATGGGGTACAATTTGCTTTACGGTCGCTTACAAACGCTTCCTGGGCGAAGAGTGATGACGCAGCGCCCCCGTGAAAGCTGGCGCCCGCTGCACCGAGACCACTGAGCAGTCCCGTGTTGACACTGCAGCTGTTCGGATGCGCACTGCCACCGGTCCAGAAGTCTCCAACGCCGGATGCACCGCCGAAACCACCGCCGCCACCGAGCGCGGACGACGACGAGTGCGACCGACTGGTACGTACCTTCGGTACCGGCTGTGGACTAACCCTGAGCGCTGTGGCCGGTGTCGCCGTGGCCGGATGGTTGAAGTTGCGATAGAGTGGCGAGTTCAGGCAGAGGTTCGATTGTGAGCAGCTCGGATGTAAATGCATTGTTGTTTCGCCGGCCAAGGCGGGTGCGCGCGCGATGAGATCGCGCGCTCTCGAGCGCAGGAGCAAAAAGTGTCGGTATTTGAATTTCGCGCGAGAGCGCCCCACAACACACTAGATTTTCTCACACCGATTGCGCTGCTCACACACAGACCAAACTGCGGCTCGAGCTGCGCTCTACCACAACGCGTCACAATCACCGCACGTGCCGTGTGCCGGGGGAGCTTGATGCAATCTTGCAAAGTGCATTTAAAATTTTTGCAACCGTTTTCACCTTCAGTTCTTTGGTCTAGTTGATACAAAAAAGGGGCAAATTTCAAGCTAAAAAGAAACAATCATACCGCACAGTGAAACAATTGAATTGTCATTGCTGTGCGCACTGCAGTTGTCCATTCGCGCACTCATTTACAAGCCCCATCGTAGTGCACGTGAGAATGGCGATCTTTCACTCAACAGCACTGGGATGGCGGCAGAGGTGGCGGTGGAAATGCTCTCTCATGCGCGGGGAAGATGTGCAGCAACACACAGCAGCAGATCGAGCTCATCGTCATCGCCATCACCAACACAGCCGCCCCGTGCACAAATTCTGCTCGCGGTGAAATGCGATCAACGTTCACGATTTCTCACAACGACGCCTGCGCTTGTGTCCACTCTTAATGGGTTCGATGTGTGAATGAGCTGTGTTAGGTGGAGAGCTGTTTGGTTTGTCACCTTTAGACCGCTGCCCACCCACACCTTACAAACAACAAAACGGCAGCGGCTAAACGCAAACACTCGCCGTTGACAAAAATATCACCCAAAACATTCCTTTGCAGCGGGGCGAGTGGTGTACTATTACCACTTAATGTTCCACCATCTAACGGTCACCCTAACGGACATCCGTGGCCAAGATGTTCTTTGTGTGTGTGTGAGTGGTTTTTTTGTGAACATTTTCCGTAGCGCGTTCGTTTCCACAGGAAAAGGAGACAAAAAAGGTAGAAGCAACTCCAGACCGTTTGGTTCACAGTTCAAGCGAGTCGACATTTGCACATTCCTCCATGGCGTACAAGAGAGATGATTGAACGAACAGCTGGTTCGGGGTCACACACGTATGCTGTTTGGTATTTGTTGGCTGCCAACAGTAAATGATTTGCCAGGGTTTGAACTACCATTGGTAACGATTCTGGTTCATAATTCGACGTACTAGAGGCGTTTTACCATAGGAAAAGGGTAACATTACTCATACAAAGTGCCGCTATGCAGCATAGATAAGACCGTTCAAACAGAACTAAATTTGGCCATCGTTTCGAAAGGTTGAATTGGAATTATAACGACCATCGACACTACGGGCTATTAGAGATTGTTTTACTTTCTTATCATTTTACTGGCTAATCGCGACTGCAGATAACAACGAACAACATTGCCTCCGCTTGATCGTAAGCCTCTCGCCAGGCAAGACTCGCCCTCACAATGCTCACATAGGACAGCGAAAGTGTTTCTCTCCTATCACCATCTAATACAACAGCACAATAATGCACTTTTCATCGTATCTGCCTCACTAACATGCGGATTGTTGACTTTGCAAATAATACACAGCATACGTCGTAGTTTTAAAATTCGAATCCACTAAGCGCCTATGTGGTCGTGTATGTTAGATGATATTGATAAGACTGTTCCGAACTAATTCCGAAGCAATAAGTTTCCGCAATCAATATCTAATCAATGCCGCCAAGTCTGGCATGCACTACACAACACAAACAACCAAACGAACACACACTAACACTCTAATATTAATATTCCATCGTCCCTGCGAACGGTTCAAGGTTTCGACCGTCTAATAAAACACCGTACTCTCTGTTGTTGTCGTCGTCCCTAGTGCGCTTATTTGGCAACGAGCACGCACGGCCCACTGTGTGACTGACGATGTCGCGTCGCTAGAGCAACCCCGAACGAACTACGCCAACTAACCAACTAACATACTGAATCCTCAATCACCCCACCGGTAACCGAACCCAAAGAATAGAATATCATGTGTCTGGCTGGCTGTTTGTGCCCGCTTTATGCTACATGAGAAGTCAGTGGACGCGAATCGACCTGATGATGATGATGATGATGATGACGGAGTACATTCACGGCACACAACAGCGAGGAAGCTGGCGATCGTTTGCGAGAGTGAATTCGCAAACTCACGTGCTCCTATGATGATAGTTTGTTCCCTAGCTTGATTGCACTATTGCCCCACTACCGGTCGGAAAACTCGGCACGGCGAAGTGTTTGCAGCCTCGATATCAAGATGCACGCACACAGCTTTATGGCTTAAACGCGATCGCGAAAGGGCAATCACGATCAGTGCAACACTGCCGATATGCTGCTCACAACTAATGCACTCGTGGGGTGCACACTCCTCTATGCAACGAATTTGGTTTCGCGTGTGAAATGTGAAAAGTGAAGCGCTCTTTCCACCGATAAATTGCCGTCTGCTTTCACTCGGAGTGCACGCTTTACTGACCTGCCCTTTAGCTGGCTGGCTGGCTGATGTTGTGTTCCACACGCCCCACAACAACAAAAAAAGAAAACCTCTGCACCCTGGGGAAATTCCAAACCCATTTCCACCCATGCTGTGCTGGGAATGTTATGAAAGACGGGCTGGTTTTTTTGTATTCGTTTCTTTTACAGTTTAGAGTGAAACATCCTTCAACACACCCACGGTCACGGACATACGGTCAAGTTGCCACCTGCTATGGATTGGCGGTAGCGATGTGTGTGCGTGTGGTTTTGTGTGGTTGAAAGAGCATAACCGCGGCTCAACCACTTCATCATGAAGATTTATTAAAGCACATTAGTTGTGCTTTTTATCACACTGTATTGAGAAAAGTTATAAATGTCGGAAATATGTACAATTCTCTTAAAATTATGAATATTGCTCACATGTAGCATTTTCATAAAATATTGAAAAAAAACAGCTTTAGACAATTGAAAGTAACATAAAACATCCTGATAGCAGCATGAATGGTTTAAAAAAGCAATTCTACTTTATCAACCAACAAGCAACCCAAATAGCGTCGCTTAACCATCCATTGCTCTCTAAGCCGGGACCGGTCGCGAGCTAGTGAGCACAATCGGCAAACACGAAACTGTTACAACCAGGTAAATATTTACATTTCGATGAATGATCACGATCACGAAGCGACCGTAAAAGTGGCCCATACACGGCCTCAGCGGAACCTACCACAGCAAATGCGTCATCCGGTGGCGGTTAGGCGAAAAAAAAAACACAAAATACAAACTACGGCAGAAGCAGAAACAGGTTCAAAGCGGAGGAAGAGCATTTAGCACTGGGCCTTACCTTGTTGTGCGTACTGCAAATACTGGTTCGGTTGTTCCAACTGGAAGCGCCGCCGTGGCCGCCGTGCGGTGTAAGACTGTGGGTGCTGTTGTTGCCGATGCTTCCACTGTGGCTGTTGCCGTTGCTGCCGATGTGAAGGTGCGCGTGATTCAGTCCCGTCCCGTTGCCGACGTTCGGGTGGTGATGGACGACTCCGTTGCCGTTTCCGGTTCCGTTCGGCTGATGGCTAAGGCCCGTCTGATGTAGCTGGCCAGTGCTGAAGGTTTTTGGTGTTACCGCCGTCCCGAGCGTAGTTGCGAGTACCGTATCGATTCCGGCCGTACTGGTGCTCCACACCGACACCGTACCATTGCTAGGGGGGGCGAGTTGGGAGGGAAAGTTAACAACAGGACTCCATCGCGTTGAGTATCACGAGCTAGCGGAGGAAGAAACACTTTGCTGCGCTAAGCGTGTGCGACGGTTTTGGCACAGGAATGTATCGAAGATAGCTAGCAACTAAATCTAAAAGACTCTAATTCACAACATTCAAACTGGGAACGCAAACAAAAAACACACACACAAAACAATGAAATTAAGCTAGGTCGAATGTTTATATTTTTCTGACGTGTGTGTTGTACGACTGGAACAACATGCACGTGGAAGAGGTGATATCATTATACGTTTGCAGATAGGGATCCACCGACGTGCAATTTTGACAGATGAGAAGCGTCCATCACTATAGCATGAATACATTCCACCATTTTATTTTCACATGATAGTCAAGATGTAGTGTGATACAATCTTTGGTTGACAAAAAAGCTAACAAATTTTTTGTATTCCTCTTGAAATGTTCAATAAAAAATTGGAAGCGTTATATTTTTAACGAACTTTTCGAGCAGCGTTTTCAAACTGCTCGAGCTGTTCGAGCTTGTGAATCCAATCTGATCCGGAACCACTAGTACTGCACTGTGGGCTCCGTTGTTGTATGAATTGAACATAATACGATATTTTTGTTCATACATAGACCGTGTTTGTCATGTATTTTATATTTTTTACTTTGCTATCAACAAAATCAATTCCTTAAAAAGGGTGAAATTATGTTTTTTTTTACAAATAACGTACACAAACTCCAATTCTTCAGTTGAACCCAATGCAGGACAACAAACCCGCCATTTCAAATTCTAAGCCGGCTGCAATAGTCGCTTGGATGACATATTGTTGTTGCATCCGGTAAGTGCATTTTGTACTTGTACCGTTTTATTTTATTTGTTTCAATAAATTTACTCAATTTAGAATGATTAATTAATAAATCTGATGAAATTATAATTTATCATCATCAACTGTAGTAAATTTTTCCTGCAAATTTATCCCAAATCTGTAATATCTAACAATATTCTAACGGATGTAAACAATAGCAAAGAATCAACCATTTCTAAGGGATCTAATTTTCAATTCACTAAATAAAGCGTACGTAGCATTCCAAAACGTGTCAAAGCAATGTGAAGTGTAGGTTGGCAGCGACTCCAAACCACATGCCCTTACACGCACTCAAATCTAAGGCATGGTTCCGCTACACCCAGTCATTAAGCCACGATTTTCATTATCTTCTCTTACTCGAACTCGCCCGGTAGGAGGCACCGAAGGGAAGCAATAGAAAACGAAAGCGCCTCGACCAACGAACAGGTTTTTACGGTCTGGTCGTTAAGCCCAGATGTGCATATGGCAGACGGTCGTGCATATGGCAAGAAAAAGCCCGGTTCAATCGGGCCCGTTGCACCGCTGGGGGAACTTTTCACTCTCATCCTCATTAACGCCCCGCGAACGCCGCGAAAGGGCAAGAGAGCGCACGATGTGCAACGAGAAACGATTGGGTCACCAGTAGTGTGGTGGACCGACTGCCTGATGATAATAATCAACGACTATCGGAATCGCACACCCTGGCCCAGTCGGTTAGCGTTAGAGAGATGAATAAAACATGTTCTATTCCGTGGCAGGCACAGCGAGAATGGATTGAAGAAGCAAAGTACAACCACCGTCCCTATCTCCACGTTATAGCCAGGTGGAATAAGTTCAAATGGCAACAGGTGTGCTGTAATAGTGCTCTTATCTTTGCCCCCGGCTAGAGAGTTGCGCGCTTATGTAAATCGGTACCGGAATTCATCGTACTAATTTGTCTAGCTATCCATCATTGCGTGTCATAGTAGGCAGGATTTGAATTCAGACCTACTAGATGGAAGATAGGCCGTAATGTAGGGATGAAGTAATCCGGTCGAGACACGAGAGCCACTAATCATAAACGGAGCTGTGTGAAATAAAGTTATGACGATATAAACTCCACACAATCGTCGCCCTAATCAGCTCTACTTAGAAGGGAAAACAACATTCTCGACCGGATATCATGGCCATGCGGGGCAACTCTTCCGCTCACAAACAACGGTCCACAAAGTAAGCTGCCATTAGTGAACCAACCTCCAAGAAGAAACCCAACGTGCCGTCAAACTGGCCAACCGTGCCCGCTCGTATCGCACCGAAACCCTCGTCCCCTAGTCGGCCATCCCAAAGCAAAGGTGTTTAACGGCGCAATCATTTGTTAAGATTGCTATCTCACGAATCGGAACCTAGAAGGGCTGACTGTGCCAAACAACAACAGCAACAACAACAACACACCTCACAAGCCAGCCAACAAACACAACAACAACAAAAGAACCACAAATAAGTCCATTTGTGGTGCGTGATTGAAGAACATAAGCCGCGGCTAATTTAAATAGCTCGGCTACATTGGATTATGAAATGATGATGTGTGAGCGAGCACCCTCTTATCGCTCCTACCCTATTGGGTGACCCATTCGCCCCGCGAATAATGTCCCGTGCACACTATTAGGGTCCGGCATTGCAACAATGGAGCGGGGCAAACAAAACATGCACATTAGGCATATTCACACAGCGCACGCTGATGAGTCAAGGTTGATAAGCGATGCATCAGCATGCTCGATGATAAGCGCATTTACCTTCGTCCAGCATCTGTATGCTTTGCAAGACAAGGACAACCACAACGGGAGGCTGTCCCAAAAGGCTTTTATAAATATTATCATAACGATTTTAAAACAATTTAAGCGCACACACACACCGAAACAAAAGCACAACTCACGTTCGGTCGGATCGAAAAGATGAAAAATGGTTTATTAAGCGGTGGCGCATTTTATCCCTCGCTCCCTTCCCGTTTCCGTCACAGCACAAATTGAACAAAAAAGCATTGATCTCGAAACCGCAACCTCATCCCGGTTGCCCATCCCAGCTAATCAACATTTTAAAAGGCAGTTAAATCGCCCTACCGCCTTTCTCCACCACCGCCCGGTTTCGCGGTCACGTGTTAGCATTGCACTTCGTGAAATCTGAGCAGAAAATCCCACCTCCTCCCCATCGGACAGGGAGGATAAAAAAAGAACACTTTACCCGTTCTCGAGTGGAACAACATTTGTTTACAAATTCCGATCGGCAGAAGCGGCATATTGTTGAAGCTGTTCGATAAATCGCGCCAAAACGTGCGCCCACGTTGCCGAACGAACGGCCGTGTCGCCATGACCACCGGTGCAGCACACCGAGCTGCACCGAGCCTTCCACTGTCAACCGACCGACATCTCAACGGCAACGTCAGAGTGGGGATGTTGCCCGGGAAGCGGCAATTAAATCCAATTGATTGCCCCGTGGTGGCATTAGTTATTCCTCGATATCCGTTATTTATGGTGCCGGTGATTCGAGGAAGCAACAGTGTCAGAAAATACCTGGAACCGTGCCATCAGCATAGCGTGCCATCTGTCACGAGCTCCGGAAGCGGCACCCCCGAACTGCAAGGGAACCCCGTCGCTACCCGAGCTAAGGAGGCTGCCGATGACACGAGCAGATGACACACGATCAGGAAGTACCGCATTAGCGCCATGTGAGCACGGAGCTTATGGATTTTCCGAGCTTCCCCGTACGGGTCCCCACCTTCCTGCTACCACAACTCCCCCTCCTCGGTCGTGACTGTGGGTGGTGGCAAAAGAAGATGAGAGTAATAGATGAGAGATGTCGTTACTATTATCTCTTTTTTCACCTCCATATCGCATGGTGTGCCCTTTTTTGTGCGCTACTGCTTATGACAAATGGACACGCGCGTTCCCGCGCCTACTAAGCCGACACGTGACACTCTTACAAGACGCCTGTGTGTGTATGTTTGTAGTAAACCAAACAGATCTGATACCAGAACGCAATCGGTTCGCACTTCCTTAAGGAACGGATAGTGCACACACGACGGTTGTCGGTCCGCCCACCTGGTCTGCTCTGACGTCTATTCGGTTGAAATTAATTCACCACTACGCAGTACTGGGGCGAACGAAAAAGGCGCCCCAATAATCTTGCACGCGCCAACTGCAACCACAAACTCGCACGTCAATCTACGCCAACTGTCTTGCTGAGGGAGCGTGCGGCATGCTACACTAGAACGAATCTGCATAACGATTCTACAGGTTATACTACAGGATGGGTTCCAACCTAGAAGAACTGGACCCGCGTACCCATGTGCAGCCATTCATGGACCTTTTTTGTGTGGGAGTGTCTTACTACCCCTTGCTAACCTTGAAGCTAAAAGGCTAGTAGACCAGTCCCAGGCAAGACAAACACTCTAGACGGTAGGCAAATAAGGGAGCCTGGGAGCGATCGATCAATAAATAATTCTCCGCAATTGAATGATTTAGCTCTAATTGACGTAAATACCATGGTACGGAGTGCTGATTTCTTCTTATTTCGTCGTAGTGATGCTGAGGTATGCGTTTTCATTTTCTTCCGGTAGGGTGCAGATATTATCGTATGTCATGCAATTGTTGGCCTCCAAAAATGTTCCTACTACATGTCAGTGACTTGTTTACTTTTTACAGATGTGTAATACAATACTGGCCCAAACAAGCATACACGTATAAGAACCACGCAACCAGATAGCTACGGTCCTTGCTACGGTGGGACGGTACGAGATCGTTCGTGTAAATTCTTGCTTGCTATCCATTCCAATATAAATTGTCAGATAGCATATTGGTATAAAAGCTACTAGCTGAAAACTTCTTTCCTAGTGACGTATTTACAGTAAAAAATGTGATTTACACAATAATAATATTTTGTTTATGACAAATAATTAATCAGTGTAAAAAATCAATACATGTTTGTAAGTATTAAAGGAAGTTTACAGTAAGAGCAGGATATAAAAATAAATAAATAAATAAATAAATAAATAACATCTTATGGCAGCTTACTTCAACATTTCATTGTAAAGCGCTTTTTGATTAAAAATAGGAATGAAATGAATGTATTTACACATTGATTTATTACTATTTAGCGTAAATAAATTAGATAAAAGTAATTTATTTTTGATAATTTTGCCTTACTTATTTAATTTACATTGATTATTCAGTAGTAATAAGCTTTGCTTATTTTATTCTCTATACTTCACGAAGGTGAACTTTTTCGTGAACTTTAAATTTTTTTGCCAGTCTTTTGCTAAGCTGATTGTCAAAAACTCCATGATAGTCTTGGAGTCTTGAACGAATTCAGCACCTGATGCAGTTTGAATTTAATGTATGCCAGAACTTGCAAATCACTACTTTCCCATAACATGAAAGAAATCTTGGATTGTTCATATAAAAAAGGTGACAGGACGGCTGTCATCAACTAAAGGGGCATGGTTTATGTGCACAGGGACATTATGTGCCATTGCCAAGGTTTTCGATCTAGTTCTATATATGGATGCCGCAGCTACCTAAGCCTGTATCAACATGGATTCGTGCCAAAAAGGCGATTACCAAGACTCTGGTTCACTTTGTGAGCTATTATACTAGTAAAATTGATACCGGAGCACAAGTCGATGCAATTTATACAGACCTGAAGGTAGCATTCGACTCTTTAACACACGCAACTTGTCTTGCTAAACTCCATAAGCTTCGTTGCTCGCACATGCAATATCTTAAGTCTTACCTAATGAATAGCTAATACTTCGTCAAACAACACGGGTGGCTGTATGCTCCTACCTTCTTCCCGTGGTACAAGCGCAATGACCTGACTATCTGTATCGAGAAATACTTATGTGTGTCCTTTTGTCAATGCAGGAGCCCAATTACTGCTACCTACTTCATAGACGGCATAGGCGGCAGTTAATCGACAAAATTATGCCAAAGACCTGGGCGTTCTTCTAGACTCAAGTTTGAATTATAAGCATATCGATGACAAGCCAGATGAGACTAACTAGTTGGTGTGGATATCCGGACATCTAATGAATTTCGCAACCCTATGTGCATTAAGGCTGTCTTGAATAGTATCATTCACTCGGTCTGGGAATACTCGTGCGTAGTCAGAAGCCCTACTACTGCTTCCTCAATTGTCCGATTTAAGACGATTCAACGAAAGCTCTCAAAATATTCCCTAGGCGAGATTCCCTAGCAGGATCGCCGTCTTCTAGACTGTCCTGTAGGCCTTGAGGCTCTTTTGTTTAGAAGACGCAATGCACAGTGCTCTTTACACTGGCCTGCTAAATGGTTTTATCGAGCCTTTGCTGCATAGCATCGATATCTAAGCACCATGCCGACCAGTAAGGTCTAGAGAAACTCTACGGGTTGTTCAACCTCGCTCCAGCACTGGTCGGTCTGACCCTATGTTCCGCATGTCGGATTTCTTGAACTATAATGTTTCAACCCAGTCCTTCAAACAACGTTTCCAGCTTCTGCCGTGGCTGTGATAAAATGATTGATTCTGCTATGTCTTTTTTTGTACTGTTACCCATCTTTATTAAGCCATATGGTTCGTTGAAGATTAACTAATAAATAACAATGATAATAATAATAATAATTAATATACATAAATACCGTTTTCATGCAAACGATCCTCCATTATTTATGGCATTCTGGTTGAAGTCTTAAAGTGAATTTAGTCCTAGTGGACTCCTTCGTCACTCCATTTTGTACGACTACATATATGACTTACCCCGCGCTTTGGCAGCTATCGAGCAAGACATCAGGCACATGGTAGGATTTTAAGGCCTAGCTCTCATTTGAAGACAGGTTTCTGATCGACTATACTCGAATCTAACGATTTTTTTCTTGTTTTCTTACTCTCGCAGTTTACCTTGACGAGTCATACCATGAATGTATTCCTTCTTCTAGAGTTATGTAATTTAATATGATGGTGTCGTTCCATATCATCAGAAATTATGCACACGTTATAGATCTAAAACATTTGTAATGTAAATCTCTGATAGCAGGATGAATTAAAGGAATAAATCAATGAAAAAACCACATAGCTAAGAGGATAGTTACCTATGTACAATTAAGTTATATACTATAATCTTAAGGGACGGCCCCGTGGTACAGTCGTTAACTAGTACGACTCAATATCATGCCCGTCATTGTTTCAAACCTAGAATTATCCATGGTCTCCCCGTAGCAAGAATTGACTATCCAACTGTGTGGTAATTATGTCTCGAAAGCCTGTATAACTAGGTCGGCATGTCCGCGTCGGACGTTACGTCCATGGTCAATGGTCTCCCCGTAGCAAGGATTGACTATCCAACTGTGTAGTAATTAAGTCTCGAAAGCCGGTATAGGCCGGCATGTCCGCGTCGGACGTTACGCCAAAGAAGAATAACAAATATTATCCGAAAGATGCAATGGTTCTTTGAAAAGGAAGGAGTTTAATTGAGAAAAATACTAGGATACTAGACTAGACAAGATAATGTTTAAGATGTTAAAATAGATTAATAATTGCAGTGAAAAATTAGGCATATTTAATCTAAGCTATAGTGCCTTAAATCCCCTTCTACAGATACACTGTCTATCAACCGGAAAAGGTTAAAATCATTGGCCCATCTGAGTGGAAATAAAAATTCCATAAAACAAACCACCACCGTGCACGCAATGTTATCGGAAGGCCTTTTGTTTGCGCTCTTACCCGTAACGCAAAGGTTGCAATATACTTTCAGGTAATAAAATAAATATTAAATTAAGTCCAACACAAATTCCTCGTCCCAACTGTGGCGAATTTAAACCAGCTGAATTTGTAGCAAACATAACGGCCAAACTTTCACTCTATCACCTGAGGCTTCGGTTGTTCGATGCTGCGTTCCTAATGCCTACACACGCCCGGAAGTTCGGAATCCAAAACAGCAACGACCGAGGCGCAACCGAGGGCCGGTTTGTGGAGGAAAGAAACAACACAGCGACAGCCTACAGCATTACCAACGGCATTTGCCAATCATTCTACTCGTCGCACGGTTTGGTCGCATCCGTGGGCCAAAGCCCGTCAGACTGTCGACGACGACAACGGTCCATCGACCATCGCCGCGATAGCATCGACCCATTGTCAGCTGAGCGATGGTGGTGTTCCTTCCGGCATGGCGCGATTATAATGTTTCGTTTACGCACGATCTGCTCCTTAAATGGTATCGGGGCCCGGGTCCTCCGCTCGACGATGTATCCCCATCGAGCTTCCCCAGAGACTCATAAACTTTATTAAATTTCACGCCGTTTCGGTGCCTTTGTTCCCGGCCGTTCGGTACCGCTCGATGGCTTGCCCAATGGTAGTGATGGCAGAGTGCTTGGCGAATGACACTAAACCTGAATGCTGATTCAATTGTCACCGTTGCAGGCTGCTGAAAGCCCCAACCCCCTATCGTGTAACTGACCTTGGCGCATTGCGGGTGTTTGGGCCCGATGGCAATGGTGCGTCAATCGCGATGAGCTAGCAGTGGACATCATCCTCGTGCAGAATCGGCAGACACCGAACGGAAGGGAGGGAACACAAACATGCACATGGTGGGAAGCTTTTTACACAAACCGGAAACCTTCCTTTGCTGCCAGCGCGATATGCGAATTGAAGCCTTTCTCGGCTGAACCCTGACCTGGAGGTCATTGTGATCTCGTCGGGTGGCATATTCCTCCGAGTCATTTTGTTTGATTGATTTTAACATACGCAATTAAAATAGCATATTCGATATTTTGTGTTGACTTGGGAATGCATCACGGTGTTGCATGCTGTGCATCCTTGAAACGGAAACGATCACAGTGCTATTATTTGCGTTGGGATGAAACCATAATGGTAATTTATGGATGCAATTATAAATTAGAGCTCAATATTTTGCATTATCAAAAACAAACTTTGGCATAAAGTGCACTCAAGCTGGTTCGCTTTAGAAAGCTAAACCATCGTTTCTTAACATTCCTCTATGCCCTCTTATTCTTCTTGACTCCACTTCTATCGGCAAAACTCGACAAAAATAGCCTTCCACGTGTAATTAATTGCCTTCCCTCAGGTGTTGTTCGTCAATGTTTTTGTAGCAACGGAGACTCCCGCCGCGTCCCAATCAAATGAAGTTTCGGGCAAGTTCTATTTCGGTAACCAAGATTAAGCGCCAAGTCATTGCGCAAACCGGTTCGGTGGGTGTACTTTCCGTTTCGGGCCGAGTAGTGCGGTTACCCAGCGAACGCTGCCCTCCCTAAACCTGAAAGGGCATGGTGGTGAGCCCGGAAGAAAGGAAGGAACGCTACACGCAAAGAAAATAGCAAAAAATAGATCGCTCAACCAAACGGGGCTAATGTAACAAATTTATTACTGGCGTCGAAGGTTTCATCCACCCAACTGTGACTGTGACCGTGTATCAGCAGTCGAGGTGTAGCTGTAGAACTATTAAAACCATGGCTATAGATTTCCATGTTTTGCTTTTTTGCTTTCTTTGGCTTCACATCTCTCTCCTAGTTCGAGTGGATTCCTCGCGCGGGTCCAAGGTTCAAGCTCAAGTGCGCTAAGCCCCACCATGATTTGCGGTGGCAGCAGAAACGTACACTACGGACAGGGTTTTTTATATTGATTTGGTGAGCTTTAAACTTGAAGGGCCCCCCTGTAAGGTGGAGAGGGTTTTTGTTGTTGCGTGGGTCGCTCTCACGAACATTCGCTTTGCCCAGACAGCTAAAAGAATAAAGTTCCATTCCATTCGTACGTTTAGCGGGAGGTGTGGAAAATGATTAAAAATTAACTACGCTGCTAGATGAAAGTGCTTATTATGCCGTGTGGTCAACTCGCGGCCTAGGTTCATAATGCAATCATTTACCCCCTTCCCGGGCAAGGCAGGAACGTAGCAAAGGGTCTGAAATACGGGGACACCCTGCCGCGATTGCCATACCGTCAAAACCGCACACCGATGCGTTAGGGAATCAGGGAAAGGGTGCCTGCTCGCGGTTCGACAATGATGACAATGACAATTAATTTGGCCACGTACTGATTGCGGCCACCATTAGCGTGGTAAACAGTATTATGCAAACCGCTTTTATTGCTATCAACGCCAAACGTCACGCGGAATGATGAACGATTAGACGCACACGCACGGCGATGGGTTCGCGTTGCGAGTCTTTGCGGACCCGTGTATGTTTGATTGTTTCTTATGGTACATGCAAATTATGTGAAAATAACATTCCATTGGTAGCGTTTATCGTGTACCGTGTGCACATTATGCCACAAACCGGCTTTATCAATCAAGTGTTTGGGAAAGTTGTCGATATGGTACGTCGGAAATAGTAGCACAGTGTAGTAACAATATAATTATGAGAGATTGGCCTAGTTTTGTTAATCAGCAACGGTAAACACATGTCTTGCTGTTGGTGTGAAATATTCATATGTAATTAGTACTTGGCTTCAAACATTACTTGAACGATCTTTGAATTTACATGTTTTGATTAATGCGCTGAATTATGAACGACTTTACGATAATTATGATATTAAAGTTTAACTGAGCATATCCACGGTAAGGTAAGTGCAGGGAAGAAATGTTTTGGGAAAGAACATTTTTTAAATATCTTCTCAAAGTATCTTCTCAGCTTGTCAGTTCCAAAGTTGTCTGCAAAAGTAATAAAAATAAATAAAAATAAAACTTCCATTTTCAAAAAAAACTTAAGAACTGCTTTGGATATTAAAGCAACGTCCACAAATCTGCAACGGCTCTCTTATTAAACTCGACCACGCTTGGACCCATCCACTTGTGATTGATTTACAGGGCATGTCCGCAGAAAAACCCATACTCTACATCCACAAACTTTGCTTCACTTAACAAATTAATACATTTGCAAGGGTTTATGCCGCCTCATGCAGCCGTTGTGTTCCATACATTGTACTTTTTTTCTCCTACGCTTTCCATTCCCGCTCCTAAAGCCACGATGACCCCACAGCACAACAGCACAAACGCATTTTTATGATTCACAAAATGTTCATAGCACCACCCATCCTAATGCCGTAAATCCCCTCCCCTACACTGGGGAACCGTGCGTACAAGCACACACACACAGAAGCGTGTGCTTTTACAAAGCTTTTTTTTTATTAAACTCGGCCGGGTGCCGGGCACTCTGGTGCAGCCGGGCGAAGCTTTTGGGTTGCGTAGCAAAGGGCGCAATTTAATCCGGTTAAGTGATTTTCGTTTCCACATCTCTCTACTGGGCTCGACTAGCGATCCAATCAATTCTCAGTGCCAATCTCAATGTCCGGATGGTGTTTTGCGTTTCGGCAAGTGTGTGGCATCATGTGCTGGTTGACGTTGATCGAAGAGTTTGGCTTTAAAAGGGGGATGTAATAAAACTTTTGTGCAGCGTCAGCAGTAGAAGGATGTAAAAAGGATTGATTGAACATTTTTTTGCTTTTTTTCCAATGTTTATTTACTCTATTTCTGCAGCTTGCAGATATAATTTGACACACATAGCTTACGCACCACTCGCAAAGCATACGCAACGGGAAAATGTGAAAAATAGTCCAACCATTCATAAAACCAGATCGACCAGACGCGATAGAAACGTGAGCTAGCCGATGCATAAAGGAAAACTTCGGTGGATAATTAAAAATAAATCTCATTTTCACTCCATAAATCCGTTCCGATTCAGCAAGCAGCAGGTCGTTCGCCGTTTAACTTGAACTGTTTTCCTTTTACTGCCGAAAACTGTTACCATTTTCCTGAATTCACCAACAAAAAAATGAGACAAATGCCCTATGCAGATGAGGGTTTAATCAAAACTCGTACCTATGCAGAAGAAGAAACTGAAGGGACAGGAACGGTAAGCTTTCAATCGTGTTCGCATTAAACATTCGCTCCGTCCCAAAAACGTCCGATCCGCGAAGAGACGTGTGTCTTTTACGCGCCATTTAGATTACGGCTTAAATGTACTGTCCTCTCCCTCCCTTTCTGCTCTCGAGGGTGGACGAAACTGGCCAAAAGTTATCGTCGGGTAAAACAATGGATTAATGATCCCCGCGGACACTGATGGACCCTGGATGGACTCGCACAATCCTGAGCCGGCCAGTCGGTAGAACTAAAAGGGAAAGCGAGAATAAAGTGAACGACCAAAGCAGAAAACCAAAAAAAAAAAAAGATAATTACTGTTTAATGATTCAGAAGGCGTACACCGGTCAATTTCTTTACGCAACTAACATTCCGAGGGTTGGGGTTTTATGCCTTCCCTTTTCTTTGTTTTTTTTTGTCCGTGACTTGTTCTTCTCGTGCGTCACACAAAACTTGCGGCCGCCACTCTCACTCACCATTCGATTAGGTTCTTTCCGCCTATCAGCTCGGATTACCATTTCCTGATATTGCAAGGTACAGGCGAATGTATCCCATCATTTGTCTTGCTGCTTTTTCCAAGAAATTGGTTCTTTATGAAGTAAAGCTGACCAGTAATTAGCATGTTGCAATACTGAAACCCCTTCCAACTTCAGTGACCTCAGACAGATGGTGCTAATTGAAAAACTATAACCTCGGAAAAGGTCAAAAGGGCCATCAAGTTGCACAAGCTGTACAATTGCTCTGATGACACTTCATCATTGCTTGAACAATGCTCTTCACCCCGCTACTTGCCACAGTGAATTACCGCAATCAGCAATGAAAGATCTTTTGAAAAGGCCGTCTGTTGAGTTTTGATCATTAACTCCGTGCACGATTCCAGTAAATCCCGGAGATGCGTCGAACGTTTGGAAATCCGGGGATCCTCTCATAAATTACGAGGAATCGGGACGTGATTTACCGTATGCAAAAGCCTCCCCATCGCGGCTAGAAGCGGCACAACGTTCTGGATAGCGACATGAGTGGCTAAAGTTGGCAACTAATTTGCGGCATACCGACACGCAGCGGTACTCATCTAATTATAAAGCATCTTATACACACACTCACATACACACGTTCAAGCTCGCTGTTGCATTTTGCATCCTCATTCCGCTCACCTAAACTTGAGCACTGATATCACATTAAACGAGACAAAAAGTGGTTGATTTGATTGAAGCAATTATAGCATTACTGGTAGAACCACCACGCACGCGGTACGTCTACCGAGCCCAGGCCACGTGAAACTGTAACAAAGCATGTTTGGGAGTATGGGAATTGGTGGTGCAACCGTTATCAACTGCGTCTCATCTACCCGGGTTCATTGTTGAATAGAGCGTGGGGGTGTCGATGAAAGTTCCAGTTGCAGTTACCGACAGTCGCCCTTTGCCGCATTGCACCCTTGGCGAAGGATTGTGTTGAGTAATGCGCTTCGCCTGAAACGATTATCAAGGGCGAAGTTTTGTCTGGTAAACTCGCGTGTGTGATTATTTATTGGATTCTGTGCTATCATGTTATGATACTGCGTTGAGTTCTCGGAATGTGGAATGCAAATTATGCTTGTTCAGGAGATTCACCTTCCGCCAGTCCCCCTCCCTCTTATATTTGTACAAGATTTTTATGTTTAATCGTTTAAAATCTGCCAAACGCCTATTGACCCAACTTTTCTTAATCTTTTTATTTTTTTTTTATTTTATCTTCTACGATGTTGGTAAAAGTAAAGCTGTGCGTAACGCCTGTTTATCTGAAACCCAAGCAGCATTTTTGTTGAACGCCTGATTTAATCGTCTAGGATAGGCAAATTGACTGATAATTCTGGCTTAGTATTAATTATTTTTATGTATTATTAAGAAAGGCAGATATTTGGAATAATTATACAAAAGTTCAGTAATCGATCACAAAAATTGTGTGATTTATAATTTAAGAATTTTAAAAATATATATTAAATTATTATTATTTTATTATCATTAACATCAATTAGTGTTTCAACAGCTTCAACAATTACTCAAATCATACAAAATTAAATAGTATAAATATTTTTTTATTATTTATTTGCCCACCTATTGGTAAAACCAGGGCAAGTAATTTGATAGTTAATGTAGTTCATCAATATATCTCATATATTTGATATACCAAATATGATTCAAATATGTTTTTTTCCTGCTTATTAATAAATATAATTAAATTAAGATTCCACTTTAAGGGTTTTTACATTTCCATGGCTTATGCTCGTGGATCACAGTGTAATGATGTACAAAAATAAAACTTTTTGGTACTTATAATGTAACAATTAGCTTACATTATCATTACAGTTATTTTTTTTATTCAAACAGTCTAAAAAAGTTGGTGGCATGGATGACAAAGGTACAATACAATTGTTGCTTGGGAATATTATAAGGCATGTAACGCTTCTCCAATGTAACGTAGAGGGCTGAGCCTTACTTTTACCAGCGCAGCGTAGGTAAATATTGACCAACCCTTTACAATTGGAACTGTTTATACATCATAACCATAAGCAGGAACAGTATAGACATCAAAACCCAAAACAGGAACTTAGTGGCAAGAACCATTGTTTTTGTCAACAAAAGACAAACTTTCCCAGCATAGTGAAAACAATCACTTTCAAACATACAACCCGGAGTCAAATGTACGAAATCCATAACTTCTTTTGAGTATAAATAAAACCAACTCCGACCATGGCAAGTCATATTCGTTTGGACTGGCTGGATAGTACTATGCCTGCGGTCGTCAAACATATTGACCTGAAGAGTCAAATTCTACAATAATGATCGTATAATTTCACGTGAAGAGCCAAATTGTTAAACCAAAAGCTAAAATGAGTGAAAGTTCTATAAAATAAACGAAATGCTAAGAGTTGCCATATCAAAGAGCCGTACTTTGCCGATCGCTGGACTATGCCCATCCTACATCTATCGACTTCTCATGTAAAGAGTTTAGTTATGTCCCCCTACCCAAGGTAAGGCCTCTAAACTCCAACGGTTCCAGTAAGGGAAACCTTGTAAAGGTTTCTATGATCGCCTAGACGATCAAGTGTCGAAAGTCCGCTTCGAAACAGTATCCAGCTATTTCGGCAAAACGATGATCTTCCTTAACGACGTTTTAACCCTACACAGCAAATTTTCTCATCCGGCTTCAGTGAAGTTTTTTACTGAAACGGTTCAGTAATAGAATATTTTACTGGTTTTCAGCATGAATGTCATGTTTTTACGGACTTTCAGCAAAAAAAAATTACTGAATGCATTTCAGTAATACGCAATTGACTGAAAATCAGTAAAATAAGTGTCAAATTAGTCGTTTCACTGGATATCAGTAAAACAAATTACTGAAAATGCAGCAATTCATTCTGTCAAATCGACCTGTCAGTCAGAACATCAAAACAAAACAATGTGGTACCCACTTGCTCGTGATGTGCAAAAAGTTGATTCGGTAGGCGCTTACAGACACCCTGGTGAAATTTCAGGTGAAATTTCGGCTTACGGGATTAATTTCAAACAATTGGCAGCCGTGCTGGTGTGTAAAATGTTTGCTACAATCCACTGTGCTTGCTGAAATTGCGTGGGGTCCGTGAGCGCTTACTGAACCATCTATACTTGCGGCGGCAAAATACAGTATAAAAACTGTATAAAACAACACAAAACATGTATGAACATGAATTGAGGAACTGGCAATCTCTAAGCATAAATAAAAACTCAATTTAAAAGAAATATTTCGTCATTTTTAATCGCTACGAACTACTGAAAAATCAGTAATATGAAAATGGCTTTACTGGAATTTCAGTAAACGAGCTGTCATTTTGGTGAGCACCGGACATTACTGAATGATTCAGTAAACATTATTTTTACTGAAAGGATGACTGAAACTTCAGTTAAAAAAATTTCAGTAAAATTTTACTGCAGTTCGGTAAAAAAAAGTTTTCTGTGTAGTCAGCGCGAGTTCAAAGATATTACATGGCAACCGTATCCAAAAACAAAACTTACGACACCTTTAACTGTCTCGTCACGCATCCTCACACATTTTAAATTGCCTACAAATCAAAACAAATTTCAGAATTCCGCATGGTGTATTCCTTGTCATGTTTACCATCGAAAATAATTACAATAGTTACAACTCACATTTTTCAAAGCAATGCATAATTTAACCTTCATGTCTTTATCCAAAACTGCACTTTTACTTATATTACCACCTAACAGTCCAAAAAAACCATATTGGTATGGAACCATTTTTAGAAATACATTGAATTTAATTAAAAAACTGATATTTAGACAATTTTTTTAAAACATATATCATCTAGGCATTCTAAACATTTTTTTTAAATTAACAACCTTACAACAAGCAAAGATAAAAGGTTTAATCTAGGCTGAGTCCATTACCTACAGGTCAACCATAAGAGCACACGCTGAGCACAGTCGGTATAGAGTAAAAGTTTGCTTACCCTGGCCGTTTCTTCCTGCTTGGATCCAGCATCTTGATAACACTGAAAACAAACTCAATCTTCCCTGCCCCCGAAACCACTATTCACAACAGCCGAATCGTTTCGTTTCACAATCCTTCTTTCTAGTACGGCGTTTGACACGCACTGACGTATGAACACTTGCTCAACACACACTGCTTCTAAACAACAATGCACAATATTTTACCCACCGAAATGCACACATTCATTGGCTGCACTTTTTGTCACTGTTGCTGATAGTGGATAAAGCTTACGTGTAGAATGCACTATTCCTCTACCCCAGCGTGTGTTTTTCACCTTTCGTGTACTCGTCAAATATGCTTTCGCTTATTTTGTATTCAGATTTGGTTTGCCCCCCGGCTTACATGGTAGGCTGCTTCATCAATAAGACATTTCCAACGGTATTTACACCACACCAACGCACACGCCAGACTGCCCAAACCGGCACGGGCAGCAACCACTGTCACTAGGTAGAGGGCTTGTTTATTTCAGCCCTCAGTTACACGGCAAAGCTTCACCGGCCTTTCGTAATATTTCTGGCGACCATCCACCACCAAAAGGTATGCGTTTAAGATAAATCTTGAAAATGCGTTCCTGTTGACAAGCGGTTTAGTGAGCACAAATAAGTTGCTGCTGCTGCTGCTGCTGCTGCTGCTGCATTATCTTTCCGGGCACACACAAGCGCAAACAAACAAAACAACAAAACACTACGACACTGCTGCGTACGGACATCGCGTTCCACACTCGCACTCGCACAAGTGGCGCTCACGACGGTTGCTTCACGAATGAACAGCGCTGTCTCAAGAGATCGCCCGTTGTCGGACGCCGGAGATTCCAGCGATCGGGCGGCGTGCGCTTACAAAAACCACGCGGCAGCCGGACGTGATCGTGGCTCGTAGACACCTACACGCACGCAAGCAGACCGCTGGTAAGCTGAACCGGCAAGTGATCGTTTGGTTCATTCCGGAGCGATTGCTTGCGATCGTTTGTTATCCAATTTGTCGGTGGATATATTGCTTTTGTAAAACATGAATCTAGCAAATGTGTCATGGATTCATCACTGTCTCATCTGATTACGTTTGCAAAAAATCGTTCAGAGTTATTTTCAGAAAACTTCAGCTGTGCAAACAATTGTACTTATTTAAACAGCTTAGCGAAACAGAACCGCATATGAATAATAATTCAATCATATATTCTGTCTAACTTTGATTTATCGAATTTGGTAGGGTAAATGGGAAAAATATAATAATTTAACTTTACTAGGTCATGCATGTTACTAACTGAACGTAAAATAATAAATAACAATCTGATTTTACTGTTAGCTACCGTCCCACAGCATGCTAAAACAACGCTGCGTAAAACGGCGGCAGTTGAACCGTGAAAGGTCACAAACCTATCGAAGAAACGGAAGCCTTTCGTCTTTCGAGACAAGATCGTGTTCAATACACCGTGTTCAAGCGCCGCCTGCACTACGCACACCAGTTCACCCCACCAGCATGCAGGTTCATGCAACAGCTGTCCGGTGTTCAGCGCGGTGGAATCGGCGTCAAGCATCCATTATCGGTTCGTTTTGGCTGTTCCGTTGCAATGAATGAATAATCGTGCCCAAGCATGTGTCGTTTGCAAATGTTTACAAATTCCGTAGTATTTTGCTGAAAAAGTGTACTTTTTCATCCGGCCGGGAGGTGCACATTGTTGAGACTTGGGTAGACTTAATTGTTTTCCATCCTGCTGTGCGATTTTACCGGCTGGAATCGTTCTTTCGTTTGGTTGTGTTTATGGTAGGCAATGTTTATTAAATTGGATTCTTGTAGCTGTTGT
This sequence comes from Anopheles coluzzii, assembly GCF_943734685.1. Lineage (NCBI taxonomy): Eukaryota > Metazoa > Arthropoda > Insecta > Diptera > Culicidae > Anopheles > Anopheles coluzzii. The sequence continues at coordinate 86,245,447 of NC_064670.1, forward strand.
AGCATTTTATGCAAGCCTCTATATCACTGAAAAGTACCTTTAAGTAATTTTTTTTATAATATCTTGTAGCCTTGAACCAAACCACAAGATCCAAAAGACTAGCAACATTTCCAACGCTCAGCAAAAATTAAATTATCAATAAAGTCTAAACCTACTCAAGGTTTTGGGTGATGTACTGGTTCGGAATAAACCAGTTTGAACTAAACACAACCAACCGCCAACAAAAAAAACGGATTAACCTCCAAATACCATTGCATTCTCTCCAATTACTACGGCAGTGGTAAATGTAGAATTGACCATGAATGGACCGTGCTCGAAGGCATCGGAATAAATGCAGCATTAATTGAGTAGCATGCAGTGAAGCAAAGTGTGCACCGGTTCGCTCTATGCCGGCGATGCATCAATCAATTTGGACAAGTGCTCGAACGTGTAATGTATAGGTGTAAAACGCTTTTTCTAGTTCTATTCAAATCAGAACTTGGAACAGATAACAAAAAAGTAACCCCAATAAGCTAACTATTAACTGCGCCGGAAGGCAAAGTGCACTTTATGGTTAGCATGTTCTTTCTTTTTGAGCAGTGTTGTTTAGCATCAATATGAAAAAAGAATGCGCAATACATGAAGCTCAGTTTAAAAGTTCAACACGTTTCGAGCAGCTCATATACTGAAGGGCTTAAAATAAAAGGAGGGGACTCGTACATTACAAATGCATCTCCAGCGCAAGGGGAAAAGTGCATAGCGTACCGTACCAACGGAACCAATGTGAGAAGGCCACATGCTGAGAGCATGCATACTAATGAGCGTTGCAGAGCGTCTCACTTCGGCGTAGGTTATTAAACACAACACTTTTGAAGGGCACTCTACAGAACCTTTTCTCATTTCAACACATGGCAATAGTGTTGCTCACGAGAATAATGATCAAAACAGGGAACATTCAGGGTACACAAGCTGCGGGTATTTATGGGTTTAAAATTACATAATTTTACTTCAAAACGACATGTCTAGGGCAGCGACAGTCGAAGCTGGACAAATGTATTGGATCTCAAATTACACTCCACTTTATCAATTTGCTATTTGCATGGTACACTTTATTTTTTGCATAACATTGTCGATCCAATCACTTTTGCATTGTTTGTAACAGATTGGAGCAGATTGCAGGCAAATGTCAAGCGGTTTACATTATAATTTTAACATGATGGAATGCTACCTTAACCAGCTGCGCAAATTCCTCTGATTCCATCAGTGGTTGCTCTCCAATTTATTTTCTACGCAGTTATCTAAGAAACAACATTTCAGCTGGCAGAAGTATCAAATGTCGTACAGTGTGCGGTACAAAATAAACACAAAACCACATCAAGCAGATGATACGTGAGATAAATCAGTTTCATATCGTGCTCGTATCATACGTTTATCACTGCCATCACAGCCAAAAGCAGTAAAATGGTACACTTTGAAGCTATCACCAGCTCACCGGCATGGCCATGTCACATAGGCACACCAACATTACCATGCTCGACCGCAATTGCCTGCCACCATCTTGCTGGTGTGGTTTTAATTGAATTAATATAGGTCGCAAAATGCAACACGACGACGTGTCATCAATTGACCCGAGTGACATCTTCAATTGATTTGGAATTGTTTTCTCGGCAGTGGCACGGCACCCTTCCCGTGCTCTTGGTTGGTTGGTTGAGGTGAGTGCAATTGAATCATCATCGCTTACCGTCGTCAGTTTGAGTAATATTCCCGGAGATGTAAATAATTGGTATTTAGTACTTTTGAACCACTTTTAACAGTTGGCATAAAATTTAGTATCGTAATATTACACCTTCAAAAGGAAAAGGTACATGGCCATCACTAATTTTCTACTGGCAACCCACCCACAGTCTCAGTTGCTGTCAATCAATTTATATTTCCAAATACCTTAAGCGAGGGGAATGGTTGACATGCAAAAAAAAAGGAAACTTTTATCAACTAATCGAAACAACAACAGGTGAAGAAGCTTGTCATCGTTCAGGTTTCGTGGTGGATCATCGGTTTGTTAAGTTGTGTCGAAAAGTAGGTCATCATTAAACCTTTCATGGAGTCAAGGGCATTGTAATGGATAGTAAAGCGCGCTTTGATATTTTTTTAAGAGTGATAATTTTTTTGTAATGAACATCTGTCGTTTTGGAAGTTAATGTCGCTTCTTATAAATTTGACTACCATATTACTATGTATTAAAATTAGCTCCCAAAAGCTTATAATGATTTTTAAAAAACTTGTTATTTGGGACTCATTTGTTCAATACATCGTTATTTAGTGGTTGGCGATTAATAAATAAATTATAGGCTTTATAGATTTATTGTTATTACTACAGCCCTTTATTTTGTGTCTAATTGTTATACGCAAGAAACACATAAATAGTTTTATATATTATTTTTATTATGTGAACCGAACACTGCATCGTAATTTGCTTCAAGTTCGTTCAAGTTGGTTAAATAGCTTCAAGTTTCAGTAATAAAACAAAACAATTTGTACTTCTATTATACATCAGAAACGTACTCAGTCTTTATAACTTATTCCTATATAACTATATAACCTATATAACCTTATTTTATAGAACTTATTCCACTGTACAATATACTAACTGTACTACATTACCAATATGTTAAGTAACGGCATAACTTGGTGTACGCAAAGTTTTTATTAGTAAGATAGCACGAAGTTGACTAATAACAATTGTGAAACAAAAAGCTTTAAGTGTTTTAAACTGCAACCCCCCCCCCTCCCGAATGTTAACTGTTACAAGGACATTTTGCTAGATCCGGCACAATAGTCGTATTTGGTGCTTAGTGTACAAAACATTCTTTTAAAATGAGAATTCCTCTACGAAGCACAAACTTTTCGCAAACAAACAGTAAACTTTTCTTATGCTTCATGCGACAAAATTCATGTTTTATATCAATATTTCTTTTTTTCTGTTGTTTATCCTGCACCGAACACCGTGGACAAGCGAAGTAACAAATGCTCAGTTTCCGCATGAGTTGCACTTCCTCCATCCTACCAGGAACGGTCAGTGGAACGGACTTGATCAAACAGATGAAACGAAGCTTCAACAAGCAAGCATTGGTTCGGCTCGGGTTGGTTGAGCGCCGACGGAAACAAAGCGGACCGACGGCGAGTGACGCTCCTTTGCTTCCCATTATCATCAGCATTAGCGAGTCTCTTTCGCAGTGCTACTATCGGACGATGCAACTGGTGGGCATACGACGATGCAGTGCACTGTCGTTAAACGACAGTCTTGCAGTCGTGCCACCAGCTTGAAACGCGCCACCCACGGCGGAGTGGCTAGAGATGTGCGGGAACCGAGCAAACTTAGTGCTACCGAACATTCCAAGCATACTCTGCGGACGAGGACATGCTGCAAGACGTCGGTCGGGCGCACTGACATTAGCCCGGAAATTGTAAACAGTGGCAGTGCACACAGCGCGGAATGCACTTTCACTACCACCGTGCTGCGCTCCGGTTGGCACGAAAGTCGCAGGATTTATTCGGGGTAAATATGCTGTTCCGGGCGGACGTGACAGAACCGTCCTGCTTCACTCTAATGTCCTTCCGCTCCCGCCACTGTGTGCGGTGTGGGAAGCTCATTTTTCTTCCGTCGCTCGAGCTTTGCAGCGACGGCTATTTGCTATTCAGTGGATGTTTTCAGCTTACCAGCCAGTCCCATCAGCAGTAAGATCCGCCTGAAGTCGCTACGTCTCCGTGGGAGAAACGCTCGCTTACGAGCTGACCCTGTTGCGTTTTACAGATTTAGTTTATTTTTTTTTACTCTGTTCCTTTTTTCCCACTGAACCAGAGGAAAGCAACTGGTGCCTCTTAGCGCGTAAAGTTTAGAGGTTTTTGTTTGTTTCATCCTTTAAGACGGGGAGTAAATAGTGAACTGAATAGGGACAACGTTGATATTCGATTTCAATTAAGCTATGGACCTCATTTGTTGATCCAAACCGTGCTGATATTCAATAGTCAGTAACAACTGTTTATATGTAAGAATGAATATGGCTGGTAAGAATGAATATGACGGACAGTCCATGTTGTGATTCTTCACAACATGCCTGTAGAGAGTTCAAGCCTAGAATGGGACCATCCCTCTGACTGAACTGACTACCCGTCTGCGTGGTAGATAATAAAGTCTGGAAAATCGGTACAGGCCGGTATGTCCACGTTGGTCGTTGACGTCAAATAGAAGAGGAAGAATGTACATAGCTAACGATAAAGACACTTGCTTTTCATTCTCATTCTGAAAGCAGTATTCGACTCTCTTCCGCACGCAATTCTTCTCGCTAAACTCGATAAGCTAGGATTTCCCAGCTCGCTCGTACAGTGGCTTAAGTCTTACCTAATTAATCGCACATACATCGTGAAAATTGATAATCACATGTCAAAAGAAATAGTCAGCAGCTCGGGTGTGCCACAAGGAAGCAATATTGGCCCGCTTCTCTTCATATTGTTCATCAACGATGTTACCCTCGCTTTACCTCCCGACAGTATCAGTCTATTTGTCGACGATGCAAAAATTTTTGCGCCTATTCACAACACAGGTGATTGTACATTCCTGCAAGACTGCATCGAAATTTTCTATTCGTGGTGCAAGCGTAACGGACTGACTATCTGCATCGAGAAATGCTACTGTGCGTCTTTTAGTCGATGCAGGAGCCCAGTCACTGGTACCTACTTCATGGACGGCACTGCAGTTAATCGACAAAATCATGTCAAAGACCTGGGCGTTCTTCTTGATTCAAGTTTGAACTTTAAACAGCATATCGATGACGTTATAGCTAGAGGAAATCAATTACTTGGCGTGGTTATCCGGACAACTAATGAGTTCCGCAACCCCATGTGCATCAAAGCTGTCTACAACTGTATCGTTCGTTCGGTTCTGGAATATTCGTGCGTAGTCTGGAGCCCAACTACCGCTTCTTCAATTGCTCGACTTGAGGCGATTCAACGTAAACTCACGCGATACGCCCTACGCCTACTTCCCTGGCAGGATCGCAATAATACGCAATGCACAGTGTTCTTTCATCGCTGGATTGCTAAATGGCTCTATCGACTCATCACCTTTGTTGCATCGAGTCGATATCTATGCACCATCCCGAACACTTAGGTCTAGAGAAACTCTACGGCTCGCTCAACCCCGTTCCAGCGCTGGTCGGTCTGACCCTATGTTCCGCATGTCGGCTGTCTTCAATACTGTCTCGGCTTTTGCCGTGGCCGCAGTGATTTGCGATGCAAATTGTGTTTTTGTTATGTATATTTTTTATGAACTGTTACATCTTAATTAGCCCATACGGCCCGTTGAATATTAATAAATAAATAATAATGTAGTTCATAATCTATCCAGAAACACGGCACAAACAATACATACACAAAACATACTTTGTTTTATATTCATTTAGTTGACAAGTACTGTTGAAAACGCAACAGTTTGAGCTTTTAGTAACACACTTTAACAAAGGAAAAATAAACCGTTAAAAATCCGAAAATAAACTACAGTCTTTCCCCGAATTACGCGACACTCGATTAAGTGACACTCGAGTTACGCGAATTTTAATTTTTGACAGTTCATATGTCAAATCAGTACAATTTTCTCCTACAATTGTCAAATGAAAATTAAATTGCAATTAGTCCAAAAAATAAAATAACTAATAAAACAGAAATAACATAATTTTCTCCACGAATTGCATTAAAAAGTAATATAGTGCATAAAAGCACTAGATGTAATCATAAACTATGATTATACAAGCATATTTTGGCTGCAAAATGTGATATTCTACTTACGTGAAAATCCGAGTTACGCGAATGTCTCCGGGACGCATTATTCGCGAAACTCGGGGAAAGACTGTATTGCGAACGGAAACAAGATAGACACAAACGAACGATCATCCGAGCATATGATCACGGTGCAATAAGCAGCATCCTCTAAAAATCCAAACGCAGAATCTAAAACAATAATTGAAAGAATCGTCTTACAAGAAAGACAAGATGTAAAAATACAGTAAGTTCGAGCGAGCCCAAAATTGAGAGAATATAAGAACAATCATAAATTTGTAAAGGACACTAGCTATTTAGATCTTAAACATGATAGATCTTCTTCTTCTTCTTCTTCTTTGGCTCAACAACCGTTGTCGGTCAAGGCCTGCCTTTACCTCTTGTGGGTTTGGCTTTCAGTGACTAATTGATTTCCCCCCATAGCAGGATAGTCAATCCTACGTATGGCGGCACGGTCTATTTGGGGCTTGAACCCATGACGGGCATGTTGTTAAGTCGTACGAGTTGACGACTGTACTACGAGACCGGCCATGATAGATCACGTGTCTTAAATACTTTCTCCTTTTTTGTATAACAGTGGAGAAGCCTGCGCGGTGGTAGCAATTTTACTAATAAGCAACGACGAAAACCAAACAAATAATACAAATATTGATTAACGTGATAGGTTAACAAAAAGACACACAACTATTTAATGAGTTAATAATCATTAATTTATTGTTTGCTACATCAAACTAATAAACTGAAAAAAAGAAAAAGGAACTTTATAGCAAATATGATAAATTCATCAACTTTAGATTTTAATTTCTTCTGAACCTCAACCAAATCTTTAATTGTTATTTTCCATTCAAATAGAATTCATCAAAATTACGAAAATGATCAAACAAAAAAATAACAATCACCTTTCTTTCCTCCGCTATATAATCTCTTTCCGATTTATTCTCTTTGGTTCGGACAAAACATGTTTTCTCTCCTTTGTTTTCATCTGTTGAATCCTGCTCCTGTTGTTTCGCTTCGTATAATCCTCCACTAATCCGACAGCTTGCCCGTACCGTGGGCACTGTTCCAATAAATGAAAGTGCAAATTGCATCACACTAACAATGACCCCATTTCGCTCTACTAGCATACAGCCGTAGATGCGCACCTGCACCGTACTATTGTCTTAATGCGCGTTTTCTTTCAGGAGCTCCGAAATGTTGCCCCCACTTTAATATGCATCTGGTCGCCGCTAACCACTGACGCCAAATATGGTCCAACAACACATACAACCATCGACACAAACACATATACACACTCCGGCGTGCACACAACGAAGGTGCAGAAAATCTAATTTAAATTCATAACGAATTTTCATCCCCACTACTGCCTCATCGGGAAATTTCGACTATTCTACCGCTAGTGTAGTATGCTGAGATGACTGGAAACCATTCTAGGCTACGAAATGGCAGCGGTTGTGGTAGAATGTTTGGCATGATGTTTGCAACATCTCGAAGCGCCCTGCGGAATATGAACGCAAAGGTGCGCTAAGATAGGAAGCAACAAGCAGGAATGAGTGAAAAAAGCCCTGCGAAATGTGGCACAGTAATGCCCCTGCAAACTAGCTAAGCGGGAAAAATACAGACAGGACAACTCAGAGACGATGTAGAACTTTGACCAGCGCAACAAGCTAGTGAACGGATTTGCATTGCTTGGGAACATGCGAACAGAGAAAGAAAACAAAAAAGCAATGCTCAACGGTTGTTTGCTCACCGACCCGTACTGTAGCTCACCTTGCTGATTCAAACACCCGCTACGCGATTGCATACTGTTAGGCGCTTAGATGATGAAGAAGGAAGGCGAAAGAAATTTGTTCTGCCAAACAAACGCACAACACATTTCCGCTTCAAATTGTCTTTTCCGGCCGTGTGGTTCCGTTTGCTTGCCTCGGACTTGAAGCTTTCAGTGTTCGGTGATGGTTCTACGTGGATCGTACGTTATGGGACGTTATGCTGCCTGTGTGCTGCTATTGTGTGGAGGAAAACAGCACACCAAAGCAAATGAAACCCAAGTCAAGAACGGGAACGAAATCAACAAAGCGTACGAAATTAGACTACCACAATAATATAGGGTGTGTGGTATGTTTTATGGTTGTATTTTTCGGATATCGCACTACCCTTCATGTGAGGATGGGTTGATACTGTGTTTGATTAGCTAGCAAAGAGAAATGACATGGAAGCTTATGTAAATCGTTGTTAATTCATCGTTTATATTATTCTTTTTTGGAAGTGTTAATCGCTGTTGATTCAACGCTTATACAATATTTTTATGTGTAAATTAATGTAAAATCACAAAATATTATGATATTTTTATACTATTACTACAAACACATATACTTTTTACTTATCATTTAATACTGTTAACCAAGACGACCTTCAAGACATTATTTTTACATTAAATCATCCCTGAGTTAAAAAGGTAGTTTGTAACGCAAGGTCCTACTAAGTGCACCAAACTGCCGCATTGGTGCGGTATTATATTCTAAACTTATGTCGAATGCTGAATTCTCGGATTTAGACACAGTATTCATCCATATTTTGGTGCGTAATGAGTTAGCGTAATTCAGTGTTGTCAAAACTAAACCAATCATTGGGTGTTAGTAAGGCCGGGATAACGGACTGGCAGACGAAGGAGCAGTTACGGACACTTCTGAGTTTCGGAAGACCGCAAAGCGGTTGTAGCGTCAGATTAGGAAGAAATGTGTCATTTTGTACAGTCTAACCACTATACATTCCAATATGCGTTAATTTAAAATACTAGTGTTTATATAGGTAACTTATACACGTCGTGAAACACAAGACATGCCACGTGGCTGCAGTGTCAGCGACTTGGTTGATTTATCGGAACATCGCTCAGCGTAAGAATTGCGCGTGTTGTTGTGTAACCAATATTGCCAATTCAACAGCGCATCGTTCAGCTAACCTATTGCGCATGGCTGCAGCGCCAGTTACATCGGTGCAGAACATCGATCAACGAACCGATTGCGTAAGTGATATCAATCGCATCTATAGCCACTTCTACTGGCTAAACTGAATCAGACTCTGTACTAAAATCAGATACCACTACGCTATTTCGGACGAGTGTGGTAGAGCTTGGACGACCCCGGTCTACTCCAGACGACTTCGAACGAGTCCTGTAAGTTCTGTTTAGGCTTCGGATATTTTCGAGTGTGTAAAATTCGGTGTAGTGAAATAAATTCGTTTTCCATGATAATTATATAGCTTACAGCTAAACAGTCTTGCACAATCGACCAATGCTTCACAGTTTTTTTTCTGGTACATATGATAAATCCACGATTACAAGTTTTGATCTGGATTACAAATAAGTGGCAATAAAAAAATGGCAGCTTTTTGATCATGCCAGACATAACATCTTAACGCCCAGATACACAAAAGATAAAGCAATAAAAATCTAAAACTAAACCATGCCGATGCTTTGTTGTACACTTTTCTGGAACAAATTACCTTACGTGCACACCGTTTCAGTGGTTTGGCCGCTTGTATCGAACTACACACGGCCATTTGATCGAGACGACTCTAAGCGACACGCATGGTCCATTGATAGCAAAACTATTAGGAAGCATTAACACTTCATTTTCGAAACCCGCACGATTCTGGAACCACCTCACTTTAAAGACCCATTCCACTGCATTCCTGGCATTGCAAAACACCGTACCCCACCAGGCGTCTCCATCCCACTGTGCCCGGTTTCACAAGCAACAGGATACATCAGAAGCTGGCAAATGCTTTTCTAACGCACTCGAACGCAACATGAAAAACGTGTTCAAGCTGTCTCTCACCATCCGTACGAATGGACATCTCTCGCGTTCGCTGTATTTTCTCTCCACATTTAACGTACGTACACGTGAAGAAATACAACTACTCTCACGTGAACAATTCTCTCAATACCAGGTCACCATAGCTTAGATTTTCTGCACCGAGAGCGTTTCTTCCATTTGTATATGGAACATGCAAAACAGTTAACACACATATAAGCATTTTAAAACAGATATTTATAAAAAAAAAACTTTGAGCTCTCCTTTACTCTTGTAGCTTAAAATGTGTTAGTTTACTAAACTTAATAGTAAAAATCGTATGAATAATTTAAAGCTGCCAAATTGATCAAAATAATAGGTTTCTATTTCTTCTCTTATTAAACATTAATTCAAATCAGTCGGATTTGAAATTCAAAAAAGCCATCGACAATGAAATTTTCGAAGATTTTGTAGACATCATAATTTCTTTAACTGTTATAACTGCTAATGATCCCATAGTGCTGCTTTCATCTCAGATTTTTCCTCAATTCAAGAGTATATTTCTACTTGTTCTGTCTGCTCCTCTCGATCTCTCTCTCTCTCTCTTGCTCATGCATTTTTTTTCTAAAGCAAAATGCTCTCCGAGCACGGCACCAGGCAGTCGACCTAGCATGCACAAGTGCGTGCACAGATACAAAACCACACGTGCGCGCACACACAGCGTTCCAGGGGGTTCCGTGGGAGGCCGCCGAGCCAACGCAGGGCCAAAAGCGCGCCCGATCGGCTTTGGCTCAGTGCCGTCGGAAACTGTGGCGCGTACGGACCGCGCGTCCGATTCGGTTATCGCGTGCTCGACCACATTCTGCAAAACTGCAGGACTGCAGCTTTGCTTTGCGCATCATCCCAGACAGGTCGCCTCCTTGTGTCACTCTGGTGGCGGAAGGTAAACGGGTTCGAAGGGAGCGGTGAGAAACGGCGGTTGGGACGGCGACCGGGACACCCTGAATACCCTCGGGCGGGCGACGAAGAAGTAGGGCCGCATAAGGTGAAACAAGGTGTATATATAAGAGTGTGTGTGTGTGTGGGTACGTTTGTTTGTGCGTGTATGTGCGTTGGTGATGTTGGAGAGGGGAAACATGGTCAGTGTCTGGAAATGTGTGGTTTGCAGCGTGTCATTGGATAAGTGTGTGCTGCTTTTTGTGGCCAACAGGAGCACTTGCAAGCTGCAGTAGATACTGTACGTGGGACATTGCATGTGGCCTAAGGTGCCCTGTTCAACTAATGAGAAGCACCTGTACCTGTACCTGTGTATGTGCGATTGTGCGTGGTTTTGTGCAGGTGTGTATGTGTGTGTGAGCTTACGCCTGGTTGGTTAGTCAGTGGAAGTCAGTGAGGTTTAATGGATATAGCTTTTTAAATTACCCATCTCGAATCGCTTGAACCATAAAGGCAACATCCAGTAAAGCAGACATTTGTTCATGCAATCTCAATCCGTTCACATGGCGAGGCATATTTTCTAGAAAAACTGAAACATTTTTCTTCACACATTCGATTGAAGCTGCTAGAAGCATGAAATATCCATTCTGGATAAGATCCATCTCCAAACTTTCAGTTGCGATACATACTCTTTCTTCTGCAATAGGTTGGAAGGAAATCTATTCTATCCATGGGTCATCGGAATCACAACGAACGTCTTGGTTGTGAGTGATTTTGGAGGAGAGAGAAAGGAGCTTGAGTTTCATGTTCCCAAAGTTAGAAAAATTTGAATTACTGATGGATATACAGCTTGTACAGTAGACTGACTCCACATAGCACCGTAGGCTTGCACTGGAGCACAATACAATAGTTTGCCTCCAAAGCTAAAGACTTTGCTTGCGCCATGTGCCTGTGTTTGTGCGTGCAGGAAGAGGACGGTACCATTAAAGCAAAGAAACGAGTAGAAAAAATAAAAAAAAACAGAAGTCACGGCTAACGGGAAAGAGATAGGAGGAAACTTTAGCAGGAATGGAAAAGAAGAAAAGGAAAGAAAAAGAGAGAGACATTCAGATAGCTAGCGAAAAAGAGAGAAAAAGAGAGATAGATAACAAAAGAGAGAGAGAGAGAGAGAGAGAGAGAGAGAGAGTGAAAAGAAGCACATGCGTATGATCTCGGAGAAAAACCGGATGCGCTCGGGGAGAAACGAAAAGGTCACGGGAAATGACTAGAAGCGCGTGGGAGGCTGTAAAATCGAGCCCGTCGAATGATTATTGATATTAATTAGCATATGAGATTTGAATCAGTGCGTGCGGAGCACTAATAAGGTGACAGTTCTTCTCTCCATTGTTCCCCAGATTGCCATAGGCAAGATTTCCCTGTTCGATTAGGGTGTCGGAATTTCTTGCGAAACGACAATTAGATTTTTTTTCTGCTTTTACTGTAAAAAACAGGGAAAAACAAAAACAATAAAACTGCAGGAAGATGGTAATGATTGGTTCTTTTCATTCAATATAACTAACGGTGTGCCTTTCGGTAAACAAAAAGGGGCAACCGTGCTGAGGTGAAACACTTGAGGAAATATTAATTAGAATCCATTTGTGTCAAAACTTTCCCTTCTTGAGTTGAACCACTCGTATTTATTGAGATGTTTGCAGCTGTAGTAGCAAGTAATCAGCAAGCTCTTCAAACAGAAATCATTCAGCAAGAAAAATTTAGCTTTAAGGTGCGTGGAACGGATCGAACAGAAAGATCGAAATGTCGTAGCAATTTTGAGCCCGATGCTTGATATGAAATATAACAGCCAGGTGCAAAATTCATCGAATTTTATGTTTGCGCTCACGCTCACGTTAAAATCAGTCTTGAAGGCTGTGAGGCTGCTTTTCTCTGAAATGAAAAAAAATACTTTACACAACGTCAGAAGGCTCCTTTACAACACATAACCTAGATTCCCTTTGCATAAGTTACCAGTAGCACATGGTTACACTTTTTTTGCATTTCTGATTCATATTCACACAGCTTCCAACGGAAATGTAGAATCAAACGCAGTCTGGTTATGTATTTGCCTCGAAACCGGATGTAGCTGTAGTGCGAGCTCGTGCTCAGCCGTACCGGAAAAGCTTACGCGAAGAACGGAACAGCAGCGTGCCGACAGAAAACTCGTCCCGAGGTATGAACACTTTGCTGTGCGAACAAATCGCAAAACACATGTGTATGGGTGCGTGTACGGGACATTCCAAGGTGGCATGATAGCTTTTGTTTTACTAGTTGGGAGATTCATAAGCAGAAGCACAAAAAGGTACAACAAGACTTATACGTCATGCTTGTACTCCCACTGCTAGAAGTAGATAGAGCAATCCGATAGGAGTCCACTGGGAGATGGATCCATCCGCACCAGCCCACAAAGAATATACAAACAGCAAGAAAAAAAAAACAATAATACCCTGAGGCGAAGAGAGTTGATGATGAGCTCAACCATCCGTCGTTCCTTTTTTCGGTGTATGTTCTATCGCGCCAAGCGTTTGCCTCTCGCTTCCCATGCCTTCACTAGCATTACGTTCGCTCCAGTGCAGACTCTCGCCGACTGACGCAACAGGATACTACTTTGTTGCGATAATACACGGCAAATACGTGAGTAAAACTTTACCGTGCAAAGCTGTCCACAGAGCGGACTAGTGATCGGGAGGCCCAGTCTGGTGTGTCAGGGTGGGATATATTCTACCCAAAAATGGGCTAACATCGTCGGTAAAGCTTTCAGCCGTGTGTAGTGTCTTGTCGATTAGAGCGGAGAGCAAGAAAAGGAGAGCGAACGCATTGGGAAGGATTGAGAGCGTCGAGTGAACAGGACACATCGGCCCCAGGAATGGTAGATTGTGACTGTGAGGGAAAACATGCGGATTACTGCTGTGTATGTGTATACCCGGCTGTGTGAGCTTCCAACATTTGGTGTAAAAGTTTTCTGTCACGATGATAACATGCACAGGAACAAGAACAATCCTTTTCCTCTGAAACAACTGATAACATGCTTCGTAGGGCAGGATCACAAAACGTAACGAAAAACCGAGAAAGGTTGGAGTGTGAGGCAACCGAATCGATATTAAAATCGATCTGAAGTGGTCTCAACCCTTAACCATTTCAGAGGTGAAATAAAAATCCTGTTTTTCATGTTTTTCAAACCATCTGAAGCTGATGGAATACAACGAAAGAAAACAATTTCAGTTTTCTTTAGGCTTAATCCCATATTCTATCTAACATTTTAATTGCTTTAATAGACTTAGGCAAACCATTTTGTGTGAATGCTTAATTACAAAAAGTCCATTAGAAAGAAAAACATAGTTTCTCTTTACCTCTTATGTGTTTCGATACAAAGCACACAGTTTTACGGTATTGAAAGACTTGAAAAGATTGATTGCTCCCAGCACACTGTAGTCCAATCGATCTGGACCGAAGCACACTTAGTAATGCAACACACAGCGCTTCATTTGCATCTATTAAGACTAGGGCAAATCTCCAAACGTCATTCTCCCACAACGATAATTCTCATAAGCTTAGGCGACGACTGCCGTTAGTAGAATAATTTAGTTGCTATCGATTTGATGAACATTGTGTTGAGTAAGAGCACTTCACCCTTCACTTCGCTAGAATTACTGTAGTGGGGTAAATAATCCATCGATAGCCATATCTTAGGTTGCTGCTGATGTTTTGAATATTTATGTTATGCATAAACGCAGGGACAGGCCATTCAGACGAGACATACCCTTGAGAGAGTTCGTACAATCTATTTAATGCGAGTAAAGGGACTGAGCTTTCGAAGCAAAAAAACAAAAACAAAAACAAACCTGAGTGGAATTTATTTAAAGAGTTTGACATACATATATTGATATTGAGATAAGGATTGTTCTATACAACGTGAAGTATTTATATATTGTTCATAAAATACATTTAACGCCTCCTGATGTGTTAACAGTAGTGTATAATTTACTATAACAACTACCACCACACACATCAGCATACAATCGGTTGATTAAACCTTGCTCTTAAAACTCTTAACAATCCAATAACAATAGCCAGCTAATGGCAATAAAATAAAACCAAACTTAAAAATCAATCGTCACGAACTCATGGTATTGTCGATACTCCAGAAAGACTGAAAACAATTTCCAATCACTGTCCCGCCAACCCTTCCCGTGATCGCAAAGTGCACAGCAACCGAGCAAAAACGTAATAATGAACAGCTTAATGGCAAAAAGTGGAACGCTCTGCAACGTGCTAGTGACAATCAATGCATTGATAGGAAGCAAAATGGTACACGCCAACAGAAACGCTGTCGTGACATCGGGAAACGGAATACTGTCCTATCGATGTGGACTGAACGGTGGCAAAGCAGAAGGTGTGTTCATAATAGTGCGTGAGTGTTCGACGCTTCGATCTTGCCGCCAGCTAGAACGGGTCTTGCTGTCTTCATCGCCAGAGGAAGCGGTAAGGGTCGGGAGCGACAATAGATGTGTCGTAAACGTGAAGATGATAGTAGGTCCATTTATCACCGTTGATATTCTGCTGACAGAGCACGGTGCACGAGGCTGTTAGCAGTGTTGGATAAACAGAAGAGGTATAGAAGTATGCACGAGGTTGTTAGTGGTGTAGGATAAACAGAAGTGGCATAGTGGTATATTGCACAGATGATTTTGTGCGTCTGTGTGTCTTTGTATCTCGTGACTAAAACATAGCTACAATATGTATATAATGTCCATTAATAGCTTCAAAGGTTATAGATAATACGTCCTGTTCTCTTAACAATATGTAAATTAATTTAGGTGAAACACTGTGAAGACGAAGGTTTAATATTTTTATATAATACTATTTTATTAGCCACCGATAATACGTAAATAGTTCTTGCATAAATCAATACCTAACTTTAAGGATATCCAGAAAGGTTATGGTTTATCTCTCGTATCTACTAATTTATTTTGTTATATTTATTATACGCTGGAACTGTTATAAAGGTACTATTCGTGTTTCAAAACACACCAATAGTAAATGCAATCATCTTTCAAAATGATAAATTTACTTTGAGCAATACGGCCTTTTCGGACCGTTCTTCCTGAATAAAAAAAACTTTGTTCAAAAAAACTATACTGTATTCTATAAAGCATCGCTAATTTTAAATTCGACAAGGATGGATGCTATCTTCCTATTTGTAATTTAATGTTCCAATCTACATTTAATTTAAATTGCAAATATTTTAATTGTGTTATCAGAAGTCACGTTCTGATAAAAAAAAAATCAGAAGTCACATTGATTACAAATTAATTTTGTTTAGATTTAAATCGCACGCCAATCGTACATTCATAAATTGACAATTGATATGATATAAATTAACAATAGTTATAAATGTAATAATTCTGTTTAACTAACGACGATGTGTTTTATAAACAATATGTAATCGTGTTAAATGATAGTACAAAATACCCGCACTATTTTACCGATATTACCATCGTAAACGTGTAAATGCTTCAAATCCATGTTAGTATTCTTTCAAATCAAATATTTTCCAAACCCCAGAGCTATCACCGATCCGTTTTGATTTGAAATAACAAGCAACGAAGAAGCATTTCGCCCAAAGATATTTCGTCACCAACACCATCAACCATAAACTACCATCTATCATGGCCATTGTGGTACGATTGCACTGTCCTATTCGACAGGGTCACACAATGGAAGATTCTCACTCATTTGTCCATCTACTAGGTAGGTGCTGTCGAAAATTGCAAGCTTCTTTTACATACCAATACCATCCATTCGAACAGCAAACAAGAAAACGCCTCTAAGGCACTATTTTCGATCGTTGGTTTTGGCCCAGCATCTATTCTACTGTAAAAACTGTGTGTGTGTGTGAGAGAGAGAGAGGGAGAGAAAGAGAGAGAGAGAGAGAGAGAGAGAGAGAGAAAGAAATAGAGAGCGAGGCAAAAAAAGATAAAAAGAGAAAGCGGCTGAAAAAATAGAAACATCTAGTCCCCAGAACCGAACATGATAAATACAACGGTTTGCACGGTTATAAAAAAGGACGAAAAAACGGGACTTGTGAAATGCTAGTACGGTACCAAACTTCCGTGAAAAGCGGAAACACATTTGCAGAAAATCGAATTCGTCTCTGGAACGGAATTCCTTTACCCATGTTTGCGTGTGACAATGTGTACCGGTGAGTGGCAGTGCTTGTTCCGGTGATTTATTTTTATTTAAACAGCAATCACTTCCGCCCGATGTGGTGCGGTATTTTGTTGCATATTATTTGCGAGTGATGTTTTCTACTTCTACGTTTTAGTTCTTTTTCTGCAGTGCGTGAAAAACTCATCGCTATGTGATGTACACAGTACGGCGTCGAGTGCTAGCGATGATCATTCTGCTAAAGTGCAATGTGATGGCCATCGATAATAAGCCAATTGTGGAATGTCTTTGCGAATGTGCTGGTGTGTTGCCAGTGGAAAGCATTTGAATGTATGAATGTAGGTGTTTGGGAGTACTGGAACATGCCAATTTAATGTAGGTAGCTGTTTGGCACATCGTACAGCACGCTCCACAGCTTCGAAATAGCTGCACATTGTGAAACTTGTGAATTGGATATCTTGATAACTGCTGGAATTGGACAAAATTGCTATAGTTGTAACATCATTTCGAAGAAGCAATTGAGCAGAAGGTAAGCTTATTGTGTAGTCACTACTTTTTCATAATTTTAATAAAAACATTATGTAAACTGAGGTGAACCTTCACATTATTTTCATAGCATTATTATTCATTTTATATTTATTTACTCATCCATCAAATCAATGACAAGTCAGATCTCGCATTCCGAAATTGATTAACCAAAACATCACACAACTCAACACACAGAAAAAAAAAACAATATAGAGCGAAACAGAGTAAACTTTCCAGACCTTGAGCAGATAAACAATGCTAAAAGTAATTTTATAGTCCCACATTTTTATTCCTCCCTGTCCCATTTACTATCGATGGCGAGGGCACGAACTGCACACCACGCCGAACAGGGATGGTAATCGCAATCTGCAACTGCCCATAAATAATCATGGATTTACGAGGTTCCATTAGCTGCGACAGAACGAAAGTAAATCATTCTTCAGCGAGGGATTTTTACTGCCCGTTAGTTGGTCGAAACAATGCAAACAGTATTGATTTCGGTACCGGTACGCGGTTGTTCTGGGATGGGAGCAAGCTTTTCTTCGATGTTTGTTTAGCTTTATTTCACTATTATCGTTCTCGGCATTCGATGCGATAATTGTTTGATTAATTTCTCAACTCCTGCTGGGGGGTTTGCCGATGGTTAACTGGGGATATTATACGGACGTTTATGTTGGCGGCAACTGACCTATTTTTATATGAGTTTCATTGGTAAACGACTACTTTAATGTGAGGTAAATGTTCTCGAAGAGTTTAAAGCATTTTTTAGATAAAACAATACAAATTGTAAGTCTTTTTCGACAGTTTTTCGCAACAATCTTTTCAATTCTCCTGAGTAATTCTCCTGTCAGTAATTTAAGCAAACTATTAACTTGAATAATTTAATTCATTTCTTATTTATAAATTGCACACCAAAAGAAAAAAAAACCACAATGTTTATCATTTGTCATCGGCGGTGTATACAAAAAACCTATCTCTGCACTTTATTACAGTTTATTAAAACATTTACCCTAATTCGCCGCCTTCATCGCACATACTCTCTCATATTAAATTATACTCTTCCTTCGTCACTTCCTACTGCGCCCCCATCGGAGCGTCCAAAGAGCTGCGGTAATAATTCAATTTCGCTTGGATGGTCTATAACAATAAACAGATTTAAAATCGAGTTTCGAGTTTATCTCCCACTCCCGCCGAGGTGGCGAAAATTGCTAACCAGCACTAGCTCAGCACACTCAGCTTTTGCACCTTCGGCACCTCGCGTCGTTTTGCCCGATACCCCCTTCCTACCCCTGGTCTGGCTAGTG
Organism: Anopheles coluzzii; assembly: GCF_943734685.1. NCBI lineage: Eukaryota > Metazoa > Arthropoda > Insecta > Diptera > Culicidae > Anopheles > Anopheles coluzzii. Next base: position 86,264,015 of record NC_064670.1, read on the forward strand.
GTGAACCTGCACCCCAACAACCACAAGATCACACGCCAGCAAATTCACTTACAGCGCAACTCGATGTAAGAGCAGCATCAGCAAACTCCTAGCCGGGACGAAACTGTAAAGAAGCAAAACATTTCGCACAAGACGCTCCATTTCTACACGAAACGGTGGGTTCGATGCGAGCCAATGTGCCGCTGACATGACGCTCATGAAATAGCATAAACGACCATAAAAAAGCCAATGCTCCCTGAAGCATTAAAAAGGGCACAAGCCCTTGAAAGGTTTTTTTTATTCTTCTCGCTTCTCGCTTGCCTACTTTTTACGTCATCGGGCACAGGAACATTTTCTAGCGCGTAACATTCAACACGTTAGTAAATCCCATTTTAGTTTAGCCTTACTAGCTTTTAAACTTTATGATGCTAGGACTTCTTGTGGGAGATATTTTTTTCCCACGAAGCATTGTATTAGAACGTGAAAATATCGACGTACATTAAACAAAAATACGTTATATGTATGTGCAAAAGGGGTTTTTCAAGTTTCAAAAGTTTAAGAAATAATTGTTTATTTGTTTCGCTGGTCTATTATTGTTCAAATTTCGTGCACCGCGAACATAAATATTTCCAGCCCATATAAGGAATTTTACATAAACGGGCATTTTACATAAACGTCACAATTGAAAATAAAGGTCTCCGTTGCTATGCGTTATTGCTCCAAATGCTCCTGCCACAATCAAGCATAAGTTTCCACAAAGAAATGAAAAGATGACAAGTTTTCCCTTTCAACCGAAGCTTTAACTATTTGTGTCTGCCGCTTACCCTACCCTTTTCCACTTGCAACGCAAGCTGTTACCATCATTCGGCCTAAAATAATGACTCGTTTTTGTCGTTATTCAACTTTCTCGCTTTCTTCATCAAAAATTGCGCCGCTCCTGGCATTACCGAAAGCACCGACCAACTCATATCATCTATCAACCGGGACGTATATTTTGTCCTCATTCCGTCCATCGGCATCCAGCTGCCGAACCACATACAGTAGACCAGCGCTAAGCAGCACTTGAACGAAGTGCGCTGGAAAATAAAACTGCTAAAAATGCTTCAAACATAACAGATGGGAGAAAACTAAAGAATGAACGGATATCATCTCTAATTGAATGGAAAAGCCTCCGGAGAACATTACTGGCGCTGCCCGGCACGACCAGCCCTTGCTTTGCACCATTCTCATTTGCATAACTTCCACTTTCATCCCTTAGGATGGTTATTTGCATCGCATTGGATGGATTGAAATTGTTGTTCTTTTATGTAATCATTTCCCCCCTATACCTCCTTTTCCCCCGCACTGTGGCGAAGGTTGCGATACGGAGATTGTTACTGTAATGGACCAACTTGGGTGATGTTTACATCGAAACATTGTAACAGACAAGTGCTCATTGTTTTTCCACTATTATTTTTGTATGGGTGTGGGTTTGCGTTTGGAAAAATAGTCTTAACCCCGCTTGAAGTAACACGCAAGAAAAGTTATGTAAAGTTCACATACTATGTTAGAAACAATACCATAGTGGGAAAATAGCGTCAATTTGAGCAGTGATTGGTTTTTTGAAGATGTCAAATAATACTCCTCAAAAGTAATAACACATTGAAATAATGCAAGCTAATCATATTCAATTCAACCTTACGATCAATGACACTTAAAGATGACAGGGACAACATTTAAGAAAGGAATGGTTAGCTGTTAATCTAACGTTTCCCAGAAGTAATACTGAATGTCTTTTTTCACCACGCACAGTAATTAACATACGTATAATATTAAGTAACACAAACAACATGGCGATACAGCTTCAATATCGTGTTTGTGAAAGCATTCCTTTCAGCTCAGAAATTCTTTCATCAGCCGTGATTCCAAATGCTGAACATTCCGTAGCACGTTTAAACCTTCAGACCATTTAATTACGGTCCTCGAGAGAAGACTTTTTTGCCACTACCGAAGCACCGGTGGAAAATGCAAAACGAATGCATTGGACTAGTTACCAAATAGTCCCGTATGCTGTGTGCGGTACTATCCGCTGTAAAACGACCACGATCCAAAATGCCCGCCCATTATGTAGGCTTTTTGCTGTAACGGAATGAGCGGCTGCCAATTTGGGAAGGGCTCAATAAAGGCGTCCCATAAAGGCCGATCTCGTGAAATGAGAAAACTTAACAAAAGCTTTCACTGCGATGGTAGCGTCCTTCACGCGCTGAGAATACGTGTGCAGTAGCGATGGCCACGAAATGTGCAAAACCCATAGCAAACATGGAAGCAATGGCCCCAGAAAGGCTGGGCCAGAATGAATCAGTTCTGTTTTAGCTTGGGAAATACAGCCCGCCACTTTTTTTTTTTCTCCCTCTCTCTCTCTCTATACTCCCATATGAGGCTCTTCGGGTGAGTGTGCCTTTATTGGGCCGATTACAAACCGTAGGCAGAACAAACGGCACCGGCTCGTACCATGGCCACGGATAGTTGGGTACATCAAAAGCACAGTGCAGTGCCGTTGTACGTTGAACACCCTCTCTTGGGGAACAAAAGGCAGCAGTGGGAATGATAAATTAACACCATTAAAAATGCCATTTTATGCTTAATGCATAGGTAATGAGCTGGAGATGCTGGAGGTGCTCCAGTGGGTAACAGTGATGTCTTTTTTTTTACTTGTGTTTCTATATAACAATCGTACATCCTGGTAGATACGGCTTCTTTACTCATCTTTACCCTCTATTACACAATTTTCTACTTAAAACTTATTCTAGCACATGTCTTAACTGTGCAATAGCACAGATCCAAGCGTAATACTCTTTAAGATGCTTGCACCGACGTACTTGTAAAGAATATATTTTTTTCTCTTTAAAACAGTTGCTACTCTTAATGGTATTGATTTGATAAATGTAATCAATAGGCAAATTAGAGATAGGCACTCAACAAAACTATTCTAAACGTGTGAAAGTAAACTCACCTTGCTTTTAAATATTTGTTTTTGACCATAGGTAATAATAAGTTACTAAGTTTAATATTAGTTTTCTTACGTGACACTTTTCCGATTGCCATACTCCTTTATTTTTGGTATTTCTACGTTAGAAAAGACAATCTAGGCGTGAACGTATCGTTGTCTGGGCTAATGCATGTGCGATTATTAATATGATTCTCTCTATCGTCATCGAAGTACTTTCTTTATTTTGAATGTTCCTTTAAAAATCGTATGACTTAACAACATGCTCGTCATGGGTTCAAGCCTCATATGGACCGTCCCTCCAGCGCAACGACTGATTATCCGCTACTGAATAAGTCTCGAAAGCCTGTATTGATCGGTATGTCTGCGTAGGACGTTACATGTGGCGATAGAAAAACATATGGCGATTAATTAATGTTTATGTTTGGAAGGGGAAAGTTTTGTCATCAAACAATCGTTCCATGGAGAGCTACGTAATGTAGCTAGTTGAATGTTTTTTAGTTGGACGGCTCGATAGTTGCCTGACAATTCAATTAAAAGCATGCGTTTGTCCGGCATGGATAAATCGGCTTTTGAAATTTGTATTTTTTGGATGATTTTTGTTTTGTATGGAGAATCGCACCAACTAAATAATACAAATTGAATAGCTGGCAGGGAATTAATATTCAACCAGTGAATTCAGACAGTATGTTGATAAACTTGGCCATTTTTAAAATTTATAAAAGAATCGTGGCGTGGAAACACAATAAGGTTGGCAAATCTTTTTTGATGGAGGAAGGGGAAAGATTGGACAGAATCGCCATGGCTGTCATGGAGCTATAAAACAAAGTTTCACAAAGTTTTCTGTGTCATTTTTAATCATGACATTCGCCGTCTACCAAACAATTCAACTATCGAGTGCAAATCCACTAGTCAGCACGCAATCACGTCATCGCAATCAGTGAGGCTATAATCTATTTTGGTATTTAAACTTTATTTTGGGATCACAGCACATGAGAGAATATTCGTCTAAAGTTTTTAGTGATTTCCATACGGTAAAAACATGTGTTTAGGTAAAAAAAACGTTCAAAAAATTGCAAATTTTTGAACCCACAAAAGATTCGTGTCATGAGCACGCTCTTCAATGTATTAAAAATGCACTGTAGTATCAATATCGGTATAACGACAGTGAGTAACATAATTAATACTATTTTTTTGAAAGTTATCAGTTTCTTGGTTACATAGTTTTCTCGTTTCGAAGACTTCGACCACAACTCAAATTTTCATATACAACATACCCTGTATTCCACAAATATTTCTCTAAGTTTTATAGTTCCTTCTGAACTCGATCGTGCATTTCAATTATTACAAAAATTAATAAACAACTAAACTTCAAAACAATATTTTGTCACAAGATACACACAGCTCTTATTCTGCTCGAAAATATCTGTCAAACACACATTTTTACAGCGGTAGAGAAAGTCGAACAGCTTTTGGCGCATCTGTTTTCGAGCAATTGAAGCATCCCAACGGATGCATGTTAAGAGACTTTGTTTATAATCTTTTAACAGGTTGATCCTAAGGCAAAAGGATATATTTTGCATTTCTTACAACAAAACCCACGTTACTACTATTACTTTTTTACATTACAGTATAAATATCGGACGAAGATTTGGGGTGTATGAACGCAAAAAGTTGGCGAATCTTTTGCTGGAATTTGTTTCTGGTAAAAGAGAAAAGATTCACAAGCAAAGATATGGGCTGTGAACGTACAAATTGAAAAAAGATCGATTTTGAAGTTCTAATAATAAAAATAAGTCGGTCTCGTGATGCAGTCGTCAACATGTACGTCTTAACAACATGCCCGTCATGGGTACAAGCCTAGAATGGACCGTGCCGCTATACGGTAGGACTGACTATCCTGCTATAGGTAAAGCAATAACCAACTGGAAGCCAAGTCCACTAGTAGTACAGGCAGGCCTTGACCGACAGCGGTTATTGTGCCATAGAAGAAGAAGAATGATACTAAAAATATATTTATTTTCCTTTTTATTCTTAGCTATTAAATACAAATTATACTTTTCAAAACAATGTTATTGTCACTCCCTACCATGTTATAGAAAATTTTTATATCATACGAGAAAAATATTAACCACATGTTATTTACTGAGTGTACCTCACTGCTTCTAATTGTCTTTACACATACTACCACTTTGTTGCCGATGTGCGTGTCACTCATTTCGAACGACATTATGCATCACACTTTCGAAGACTCAGTAGCTCTGGCAAATATTTTTGAAGAAGCGCCACTTACAAACCAACAATATTTAAGAGTGAACAATGAAGAGTGATAAATTCAAGTGGTCCCCGAAATACACGGTTAATGGGGACCGAATACAGCCGTTAAATACCACGTATCTCGAATTTCCACGTAACTCGAATCTCATGATTTCCAGCTAAAATGTCTAAAAAACTTTTGGAAACAGATTTTAATATTTGATCAAAATGGAAATGATTTGGCACTTTACAATTGATGCGTCAAATCAGTACAGTATGCAGTTTGAATTTGCAGTTTGAAAATTTAGAAAACCGGAAATATCTCCGAATCCACGTATAAGAGGTACCGTGTATCTCTTGAGCTACCTGTAGTCATTTTCTATGAAGCATCATTCGTTGTTTTTTAAGTATGTAAAGTTTAGCATGTGTTCAATGGCTAACATGCATGCTAAAACACGTAATGTTACAAAATAGCTATATAAGTTACAGTGATATATACTGAAATCATTTCATTGGTCATGATGATTAACAAGAAACTAAAATGCTCCTGGCATCTTGAACTGCGTTAATTTTTTTTGTGATAAATTCTACAGGAATATATACTACGATGTAATAATTAACAACAACAGATAATAACAGACTAATAGAAAACAAAACACTATTCTTGTTGCTGCTTACTTTATTGGTTTTAAATTTATCATGGCGTTTATTTATAATGTTAACTAAAATGGGTTAATGGCAATGGCGTTTGTATGTATGTGTGTGCCCATGGATGTGGGTGCCCAATATTCGAAACCTAAATGAATCCACACCTAAATGAATCCCTGCCAAATGTGTGACCAGCTGCAGGGAAATGAATGAGATGCGGTTTGCTATGCGGTTTTTCTCCATTGCCCATGGGTGAAACCGAACCGCGTGCTAGACTCGTAGTGCAAACGCTGCATTGCAATCAGACCCAGAATGGGAATTTAATTACTTTGAAATGGAAATGGCGGCAAATACCACAGCGCCCTTCAGCTATGGTAACGTTGCCTTTGGCTCCTTTTGGTCCTGGCAGCTGCGTACATTTGCAGACTCGACCATATCGTCCACCAGATCCACCGGAAGTCCGGAAAGTTTGAACTGCAGGCGTGCATGTAAGTGGTTTTCCAAAATTCCAAAATGAAAAGAAATAAAAGAGAGCATGAAAAAGAGAGAAAGTGAGAGATAGAGTGAGTGAGAGAAAAGAAAGAACATAATGATTAAGTTAAAATGAAGTGCTGTTGAAAGTTTAAGTGCCCATAAAGTGGCAGTTTTGGGATACGGACGGGAAGAAGAGCTTTATGCTAAAGAGCAGAAAGCCAGAAACAAGGGATCTTTCGCGGTCAGATATACTTTTCTCCCGTTCGATGGTACCGGCTGATGAGTGTGGGAGAGTTTGGCTGTGATTTTAAGCGCATAAAAATATTGTGGTTACGATCAATTGATTTCTTCGCCGAGCTATCCGCTGGTGTTGGTGAGGTTGGGTTGCCATGTTTACGAGCAGTTAAAGCGGTGTTATTCATCATTGAAAGGGTTGTTGAAGGTTGTTTTGATAGTCGGTTTAAAAGCAAAAACGAAAGAGGGTCATCGAAAGTGAAAAGACCAGACAGTGCTATGAAACACTCTTTTCGAATAAATAAATATCAAGTTTGTTAGGGCGTGAATAAGCTTTTTGATGTTGCATTTTTACAATAGTTGTGCTTTAGTTATTCCGGTTATACAGGTGGTTCTTATGGTGGTAAAATATATATGCATGAGCAGTGTTCATTTCCAACGTAGAGGTACATTGAAATTGCACACTGCTGTAATTGTTTATACTTTTTCTTGTTTGTAAAACACATGAAATAATTCAAATAAAAGCATTCTATAAGCATTACGGATACACGGTCATGCCAAATTACTTGTACATACGCACAGAAAACTGCGACCTTTAAAAAGGCTAGCGTATTCACTATACGACCCTGATCTGATCGGTTGGAAAAGTATTATAGAGTCTAATAACACTTCTGTTGTGCCACAATGAACCTATGGCAATATTCACATAATTACAGAACCGGTTGAAGATTTGTATTGCACAATACTCACCTCTTTCACGCACCCATCCAGCCCCTGTTTCACATCCTTGTGTCGGTTTATGAAACCCTGCCAACGTACTCCACCGAGGAACACAATCAGCTGCCGGTCGGTAGGGAACACCGTCCCGAGCACGCTCCGCGCTACCTCCAGTTCATCGTCCACCTGCAGATAGACGTAGCCGTCCCGGTATCCGGCTTGCAATCGATACCATCTGCCCGTCGTCAGCTTGACGCTGGACTCGAGATAGATCGTATGCAGATGTGCATCGGTCGTAAATCGCAACTCGAGCCGTCCTGCTTTCGCCACTATCGTAATAAATTTGCCAAAACCCCGCCGGTGCTCGGCGGCGTGAAGTACGATGCCATCGTTCGTGCTGCGAAGCTGAAACTGCAAATCTACTGTCAGTGCCACCAGCAGAAAACTCCTACAATGGGATAGATTTTATGTTGATGAAAAATGAGAAAGAGCAAAAAAATATCGCCACCATTATTTGTTGATAAACTGTTGCATAACGCACACGATCATTCCACTAGTCTTACCGATAAGAAGCGTAACTATTGTGCTGGAACCGCAGTCCCTGGGTGTGCGCTACTGCGTCCAAATCACAGTCGCCCTCGGGCCTCAAAACATCCGAACCGTCACATCGTCCCTCGCTACAGACGTAATTTATGCAGGATTTCTGTTCCTGTGCCCCAGGACACAGATCCGCGGTGCATTCTTCGGCACTGCACGTGCTGCACTGCCCTACATTGACCCGCTCGATAAAGTCCCGCTCGAGGTCTAGCACCCTATCGTTTATCATCAATCGGCTCACACACCCACTGAATCCAACCGTTCGTAGTTCGGGTACGCTGGCAATGAAGAAACGATCGGAACGATGCTGCAATAGATGTCCCTCGAATCCCAGCAGATATTGGCCATCCAGTGCCATCAGTCCCTTGCCATCGTAGCTGCTTACCAACACCGTATGCCACCGGGTAGGATGTAGGTTCAGCTTGACGCTTCGGAAAACCTTTTCCAACTGACCAGGCGGAACAACTCGCAGCGTTAGCCGGCTCCGTTCGAGCAGCAATGAGAAGCTCCAGCTCTCCACGCCAGCTATTGGAGGCTTGTGGAACAGTAGCCCATCCGAGTCGTTCGTTCGAAAGGTCATCTCGAAGCTGAACTGGCTGGACCTCCGGTTGTCCACGACCGCGTCATAAACGGCGTACGATACATTCGCGTCCTGTTGGAAGTGGATCGGAACTCGCGTCACGGTAAGCTGCAGTCCCGTTTCATGCATTACACCGTTGTCGCCCGTCACCTGACACCAATATTCGCCGGCATGCTGATAGCGCACATCACGATAAACGAGCGTTTCCTGGAACGGGGAACAATAGAGAAGCATAGTAAACACTTCAGCTGTCTGACATCCATTCTGCACCAACCCTTGCCTACATTCTCAATCAAAAATGTCCGTTCTCCGTTCTCCACCCTGTACCACCGGATCGTCTTGTGCGCCAGTCTAGCCGATCTTTTGCAGGAGAGTGTCACACTTTGCCCACAGCGCACAGTACGCATGCTTTGTTTTGTTCGTCCATTCCCAGCCATCCGTGAAGCTACGGCAAACTGTTCACCTTCCAATTCCATCCGAAGCGAATAGATGTCATCCTCCTCATAGTCATCCTCGCCTAGATCGGAATCTAAAACAAACAATAATGACAACATTGGACACCATACCGAGGCAAGTGGGTAGTATCCCTCTCACCCCATCTGTTGGAAACGAGAGGTGCAGCGGTGGTAGTGGTTGCTTGCAGCAGCTCCTGCCGTGCCGCATCCACCTCAGTGCCAATCCATTTGGCGTAGTACGGCACGTTCATAAACACAACGTAGCTAAACGAGTCGCAGTAGTTTGTACCTTCACGGATGCCCGAAAACGAAACCACTCCCCGGAGAAACCACCGATTCTCGCGGAAGATGTACATTCCACCACCACTGTCACCGTTGCATGGGCTTGTACCTGTAGGGTGAGCAACAAACAAAAAGGCAAACGGACACTCTTTTACTGTCTCTTGGGCCGAGCAGAACCACAGGCAGTTTCCGCTAGATTAGATGAAGTGAAAATGGCAAGTGGCAAGTTGGTATTTATGTCAAGGTCGTGGTGGATTATATGAATCCCGAGATTAGCACTACATTGCCGACGTAAGAAATTGGAATGCAAACGTTACCAGTTATCAGTGGGCTTTAGTTTGTGTGAGTGGAAGGTGATGAAAAGTATGAAGGAGAAGTTTATTGCCAAAAAGGCTATTTGAGCATATAAAATCAAGTTTCTATGACATCCCGTCGTTTTAAATTGCTTTAAGAAATGAGTTGATCAGAATAAGATTTTTATAAGTAAATTTGTGTCCTGTCCCTTTTTTCATATTTAGCGTAGCCTTACTCCGTATTCGGTATAGACTTGCCTTAAAAACAATTCACTTAAGTATCAGTGATATGATTGTTAATCAAGTCCTTGCGGGACTTGAACTCATGATGGGCATGTTGTTACCTCAGGAGGCTTGATGTCAAACAGATTATGATTAAAATTGTTGTAATTATTGAGACTGTATGTAGTCATATGTTTAGCAGTATAAAACATGGGAAACACCTTAACTAGCTTAATTAATCGACCTTAATAACCTCAATAAAAATTGAATGAAAAATAAAAGGAATTCTGATCAATATGATTAACATATGTTCATCCTTCAAAACATAAATAAATGCAGGGATTTTCCTGTTATTGGCCTCTGATCATGACCCATTTAAAAACGTGGAGCATCAAAAACAGCACAATCACACAAACTTAATCCAGTTCCTCTCCCCCCGCCAATTGTTTATGGCCGTTCCTACCGTTCAAAATTCCCGCGCAGTACATTCCGCTATAGATGAGCCGGCCGTAGAGGTCAGGGTTGCTTTCGACACAGTCCGTATAGCGTACTATCGGTAGCTCGGCCTTTAGCAGCTGGTCGGAGATGCGATTTTTCTCCGTGAGACCCCAGCCTACAACCGTCCCGTACACGTCCGCAAGATACTCAACCCATATCGATTCGGTCAGATCGAGACAAACTGGTTGAATATAATTCGTAAACTGCACCGTACCGTTGAGCCGCAATAATGCCACGTCATGCTTGTGGGTGTTCGGCACAAACTTGGTGTGTGGTATGATCTTCTGCACCATGTACGTTTGCACCGCACTACTGCCGTTCGCCGACAAACGGTGCATGCCCAGCCTGACACGCACCAGTTTTTCACTAATCTTATACCCCGTGTCACTGTTGTACACGCAATGGCTTGCCGTAAGCACAAACAGCTCATTGATCAATGTGCATCCGCACTGGTAGTCGTTAAGATGAAACAATCCACCATGCCATGGCCAGTGCCCCTCGTCGGCGACCCCACCATCCGTGATTCGACTGCGCAAGGCTATTTTCGGTACGCCACACTTTTGCAAATCCAACCCTTCGCGTTGAATGGTACCGTCTGATTGGGGAACGCTTGCTGTTGGATACAGCAGAACACATAACAACAGTACCAATTGCCACAAAATATTCCTCACTGTGTTGTACATTATCATATAACTAAGATCACAAAACACACGCAGAACTGATTTTACACAGCATTTGTCAGAAGCTTGCGCTCGAGTGCACGGAACACGGAGGACTGATGATAACCCATAGTCCATCGGCTCGAACCGGCTTATCAGGGGCTAACCAAAATTGCTCGATTTGTTCGAGCACGTTCAGGCCGAGTCGAGTCGAGTGTTTGGGCACTTACAAGAACATCAAAATATTGTCAAAAAAGCTTGTACTAAAACCGTACGTCAATTATATATTTTTTACATCTTTTCCTGAACTTTTTTCAACGGAATATATATCAGTATTTATATTTTCAATTCTGCTATTTTTGAAATTATAAACCAATAAAAATTCATAATTTAGTTGAAAACAGCTTGCGATTGCATTCACACTAAAAACTTGATGTACATGCTAGTTACAACTTTAAATCTTTATTTTAAATAAATACTTTTTGAAAAATATATGAAAAATGTATGGTTTTGCAAACAAAATTGAGTATCCCTCCGTCTCCGGTTTTTGCCATGGCCGCAGAGAATTGCGCTGCAAATCATGTTTTTGTTATGTTTTTTTTTTAATGAACTGTTACATCTTAATTAGGCCATAGGGCCCGTTGAAGATTAATAAATAAATAATAAATAATAATAATAATCCCAATGATATGAAAAAAGTGTACACTGTGAACATGTAATGTAAAACTAAGATTGGCCCCTTTTATAATTTAAGCCAGAAGATTGAAACTTCAGCCTGTCAGTGGAACAATGTTCATCATCCTGGTTGCATATATTTGACAGTTTCATTCTGCCACATTGGATTTTACCTTCATTTCCTTGAGTGTATAAACAGAAATGCATTTTGAAATCGTTGTGTTTTGTTTTTGTTCTGTTTGAAATAAATTATAGTACTTTTAATAACGTAACGTAACAACATGCCCGTCATGGGTTCAAGTCCCAAATAGACCGTGCCCCCATACGTAGGACTAACTATCCTGCTATGGTAACAATAAGTCACTGAAAGCCAAGCTCTCACTTCACTAATGGGTACAGGCAGGCCTTGACCGGCAACGGTTGTTGTGCCAAAGAAGAAGACTTTTAATTAATTGAAACATAACGAATCAAACAGTTTTTAACACATTATTAACAATTTCTTGACTATATATTAATGCTTCAGAAAAAAATATGATTCATTAGCTAACTTTATTGAGCCTGCGACAAACCAGCGTTTGTTTAGGGGAAAGTGGGGAGAACAGGGCATCTTAAGCAGTTGAATGAATAGCTCTTTAGTAATTGTATATGTTTTTGCGCATACGTTGTGTAAGGCTGGAGTTTTTTTTTATTTTGCATAAACTATGTGACATAAGTAACTTGATTAGCAAATTGATACAAAACATTTTATCTTAGGACATTCAGTCCAGACCAGACTAGTGATGAGAAAAATGAATCTCCGAAAGGATTTGATTCTTCGAATCCCAATCCTGGATGGGATTCGAATCTTTGAATCCCAATCCCAATGTGGTGTAGCGTTTTATTCTAGTTTGCAGCGGGGGAGGGGGTGAATTAGTTAAAGTTGGAAAAGAGGTCATTATGTTTTACTCCAAATTATTTAACTTTGCAATACTTACATCATAATTGGTGCAGGTCCCCGACGCGGAATCTTTTAGGGATTCAAATCCTACAAACGGGAGCTGATCTGATCGAATCTTTCTAGGGATTGAATCTTCGAATCTTCCGAATCCTGAATCTCCCAACACTACACCAGACCTCGTATGAGTTCATATGTAAATGAACCGCGGTTATCTCGCCTGTCCTGTCGTATTTTATAACAAAATAGACAGTACAAGTCATATGCGTTTTTCTCGGTATCGTGAAAATTTCGGTCCGTCTATTTCCAGCTTAATGTTTTATCTCTATCTTTTGATTAGCTGTTCAGAGAGCCCTTCAAAATTTTACAAAGATGTATTTTTAAAATTGAAACACTTTTTTATACGTTTCAATCGACGAAATTGAATCTTTTCAGACTGTGTCTGTTAGCATAATTGTGTGGACAAATAATATCCCATAGCCTTACCGAGCGCTATATGTCAACATTATCTGCCCATTTTGCCCCATATGAAGCATTCTTTTGCCGGTGGCCGGTCTCGTAGTACAGTCGTCAACTCGTACGACTTAACAACATGCCCGTCATGGGTTCAATCCCCAAACAGACCGTGCCGCCATACGTAGGATTGACTATCCTGCTATGGGGGGGAATCAATTAGTCACTGAAAGCCAAGCCCACAAGTGGGTACAGGCAGGCCTTGACCGACATCGGTTGTTGAGCCAAAGAAGAAGAAGAATAAGCATTCTTTTTTTTTGTTGAATTAATAAAAATACGCATTCAATTGCCTTGAATTCTAAAGACAGATTGTATAGAAATATCATATTTTATAATAGATCCTATAAAACTTCCACGCATCCATTTGACATTGCTTAAAGCTTAATTTCGAAGTAGTAAAAATTACATCAATATACTACGAAATCTTTTTTTTTTTATTAGTTATTTGTTAATTACGGGTTATAAATCTTATATTTTGCTAATAGAGCACTACAATAAAACAATGCTTACAACCTGGAAAGTTGCACTCAATTTCCTCAGGGTAAAACTCAAACGATGATTGTCCCACATAGGTGGAAAGAAAAACTGCTAAACCCTAGCATAACTGTAAATATGGACGGTATCCCACCTACATGGGAGAACGAACTTAAGTATCTAGGATTAATTATAGATAAAAAATTACTTTTTAGATCTCACACCATTAATATTGTTAAGAAATGTGCAATACTAACAAAGAATCTCTACAGCCTGATAAATAGAAAATCCAAACATTCAATTAAAAATAGATTGCTAATTTATAAACAAGTATTCATCCCAATAGCTACTTATGGGATATGTATATGGGAAAATTGTCCCATGATGCATAAAAAAGAGTACAAGTAACTCTTAACAAAGTACTAATTATGATAACTAATGCACCACCAAGGACTAGGCTAACTCATCTCCACGAAATTTAAAAAAAAACCCGAACTTTAGAAGATATTAGCATAGCTAATAGAGAAAAAATGCAAACATCAAATAATATTATAAGAAATATTTATTTCTAGGATTAGGTTAAGTTGTACAGTTAGAAATAATCTTGAGCATAGAAAAAAACCTTAGTATAAGTTAGGATTAGATAAAATAGATCATACCATATTGAATTCGTACCATTCCCACTTGCAAAAACTGAACGGTCTCAGGGCTAATTATAATAGATTAGGCGTTGAAAAGCAAAACTGCTGTAACTCGCGGACCCCCCACTATCAGTAATGTAATAATACTGATAAGTTTCTCCTGAATAAGAAAATAATGTTGTGTTATGTTAGATGTGACATGATCATAACGACTCTGACAGCATCCGTAAGTACAGGGTTAGGCAGGGAGTAGTTTTAAATTGATTGTAAGCCATGATGCAAGAAATTTTGACTGTTAATACGATAAAATGACTGTTTCTGTTATAATTTCGAAAAGGTACAAAAGCATTAACATGTTTAACGGAAAGGACGCACGTTTCTCTCTTGTATTGGAACTGTATATTAAAAATTAAATACGTAAAATCCATTTCACTATTGCATTGAATTGAACGGCAACCATGAGCCGCAGCAGTTCACAATATTTACGTTAAATAACAAAAATTCCACCCAACTGACAAAACAGTTCATTCAATGCTAAGTTTGCTCACCACCACCATCACAGATTCAGTAAACGGTATTGCATGCAGATGAATATAAATCTTTGCTTTGTCTGCAGTGATCTCTTCTTTTCTTTTTCACTCGATATGTACGATGCTACGATGGGTGTTGCTTGTGCTAACTGTATGCAGATGATCCTCTTCCTTGCCAGCCACGAGACCAGAGCATGAACCGAGCAAAAACTTCATCGTGGCATAATATTTACACTGAAAACATCTGAGACCCTCGCCCCAACCGACTACCGACCCCACCTGGTCACACAATTCGTGCACTCGTGTGAGTTCTCGTGCCATTTTGCAACCACAGAACGGGAACTGCGAACGAGACGTAAAAGCAAAACGCTGTTTGCTTCCCCCCGGCAATACTGAATACATGTGTGTGTGTATGTGTGTGTATGCATGTACTGGGAAGAAAATAAATTTTTCACTCACCGGTAAATATAATCGATCTCTTCATCTACTGCCGATCTGTGCCCCCGCGGCCAAACCCAGAGCAGATGTGCTCGGCACACAAAACCACCGTGCAGTGCACCCACGAATGGCATTCGTGCCTAAAATTAGATTAACGATGTGTTTTGCTTGCCCGTACTGGAGATCAATTTTTTACGACGACTTTACCTCACCCGCTACACCCGAGTGCCGAACTATTTTGCTGCGCTGGTTTTTAAGGCGGCGGAAGGAGCCGATCTCTGAATATAGTTGAGATAAAACAACCCAGGGAGACGGGCACCTATCCCGCCGTATGGTGTATTATTTTATAGTCTTCCTGATGCACTAACCTGCTTGTTTTCGTATGACAAACATAAAATAGCTTACCATTTTCTTGTGTTGGAACCGCTGAGGACGAGAGCGTAAACGAAGCTGGAGAAAGCTTTGACAGCTTTAGACAAATTGACCTTTTGCCGGGAAAAGCTGTGTCTTGGGACGCTAACCAATGTTTTGCCAAGATGTGTTTACTAACGCTGTTGATTTCTGACCGTGGCATGGGTAGCACAAAGTAAACAAAGTTTGAGAGGTGTTGCTGGATGAAACCTTATGGTATCATAATGTTTTGAAACTAGTATGTCTTCTGCAGGCGTTTGAAAACTTAGTACTTCAAATTTAGTCTGCAGTTTTTGTTTTCCATATCGTGTTTAATTAGTACGCAGTACGATAAGTTAGCAAGTAAGTTATATATTTCAACTAATAAAAAATATCCATCTATCATCTTCTTCATAAACTAGTTAAAGAAAATCGTGTATTTTGTGGCAATATATCGTTCAATTTTCTAGCCTTTATTTAATCGCGGTTGCTAAAACAATGCTACACACCACACCAGTCAAGCATCTCACTTTACATCCAAAAAATAACTTGATTGCAGTGCCTCGTGCAGCTATATTTGCACTCATAGTTCCATTCTCTATATCAACTATCACCATGTCAACATAACAAAACAGCGCAGATAATCATGATTTAGATACTGCCATGAACACCCATGATTGCTCCGAGCTACTGAATCAACAAAACAGGCAGCCATTGCCATTCGCCGGCAATATCACCCGTCAATAAGCATCAAGCTCACGAAGCATTAAAAGACTTCCGTGCTTCAGTGCGAATCTTGTGCTACGTTGGCAGTTTGCGCTCGGATGGCTAAGAGAGTCGGGTAAATTTGCTGCCACTAGTCGACTCCATCGCCCGATAGAAGAAGGCTATCGCATTGTTTATTCTCATCATAAAACCATCTTCCCATAAATCCCTATTATGTCTCCCTGTAAGCTTCCGCCAGTGCTTAGTGACGATTCCGCAAACACGTTAAAAGAGCGAATGAGTATGACACTCAATAGCTTTTGTTCTAACGAGATGATAAAGTTGGGGTTTTGTTTTTTTTTGTCTGTCTTTTTGCTACATCAGATAAATATTGTGTAGGTTGTATTCGCGTCTGAAGCGTACTATATCACTTGTTTGAATTTTTCTGTGACGAAGCAGAAAATTCGCAGCTCATATCCAAGAGAAAAGCAATCTACTACTAGAAGTTTATTAATACTAAGCAGAGCCGATCGTTTCATTGTAATCAGAACAAAAAACTCATTACAGAATGGTTTTTTTCTATAGAGACTTTGAGCCTATTGACTTCATTCGTCTCTTAATTCAGTATGGATTAGTTGGTAGTTGTTATATCACATTCCTCTATTGTCATCACTGCGTCATTACAATGTACGTCCTTCATTTTCATTGCGTATAGTTTTTTTTTAAGATTGTTAATCAAATTTATGAAATATTCTATAATTATACTGTCGACAAGGATCTCGTAATACACGAGTTTAAACATTATGAAAAGTATAAAAAATCGATTATCCATTCAGTTTATAATTGATTTAATAACAGTTTAGTTAATTCTGCTATTTGGCGATACGTCCAACGTGGACATGCCGGCCTATACAGGTTTTCGAGACTTTATTTTCTACCACGCAGTCGGGTAGTCAATGTTATTGAGTCGTATACGGGCATGTTATTGAGTCGTTCGATTTGACGACTGTACCAAGGGACCGCCCAGTTTAGTTAGTACAAGTGTCTTACATTAGAAACATTTCCATTTTATGGTGGAATTCATTATATTTACTAAATTTCATTGATAACTTCAACATTTTCAAACTATAAATATAAAAAAGAACTTATTCAGTTGAACTATTTATGAACTATTTTACAGCAATCGAAATCAATATGGAGATATTGTGTTTGCTTATAATATTATGCCACAAATATGAAATGACATGAAAACTATTGTGCATTTATAAATACCTTAGTAAGACTATTTGAGTTGTTTATAGTATTTGAAACATAAATAAGAAAAATTAATTAAAAACCTTTTTTCAAACAATTTTTAAAGAAAAAATAATACCAATGCGTGTATTATACCAGATGGATAAATTCGTTACTTTTGGGCATATCCAAAAACCGTCAAACATTGAAGCTCCTTCCCACAGCTCGAAGCGCAAACCCTCCTTCCTACAGAACCTTGGGCAATCAACTATGTGGGATAAAGATTAATTTAAACATGATCCACTGGCGTCATCACGCTCGCAAGTCATGCGTTAAGGTACCGTAAACAAACGGTGGGATTAATGTAAATTTCTACGAAATTACGATCAAACTGTGCGTGATCAATACCATTAGCTACCAACTACTTCATTTGCAGACGCACCGAATACGCGTCAATCATTCCGCGAGCCCGTCGTTCCAGCCAACCAGGTCTGGGTCGACATTACCAACCGCTGGTGTGTCTGCCTCACACATGTTACACACATTTCCTCGCCCTGCTTGATTGATTTTCCCGAGAGACGGCTTGACAGAAACCTCCCGGGCCGGCACCGTAATAATATTGGGGCAATTTAATCATTTCCAGCTGCTGCCGCGCTACACACATGGTCCACGCGAAGGGGTCGTCTCCATTCGTGCATACATTCGATATCGTAAATGTTCCACAGGGATCCAGCAGTCCTGCATAAATCAAGTTTTATTCTAACCCGTTGCACGGCCACGACTAGCACTCGATACAAGAACACACACGCACACTCCACGACATACACAAAAATCAATCCTTACCATGGCATCTTGTCGAGTCAGAGACAATCAGGCAATCATTTGCTCGGGGAATCCGCCAAGCTAACACGGGGAGCCGTTAAGCGATCGTTGCCATTATCATCACTGCCAATCATCATCATTTCCTGGCCGGGCTATATCCCTTCACGGTACACCGTTGGTTATGGCACGGTAGAGAAAAGTACTCTGTGCGACGTGGTACCCCGGGCCGGAGCCATAATGTTATTACGAAAATGGCAATCCACACCCAAACCGAAGGAGGAAAGGATTATCGAATACATAAAAACTGCCAATAAGCTTCGTTTCACTTTCGCACAACCAGTATCCTTTACCGGATAAAGACTTTGCGCCTTGCTTGGTCGCTGTTGCTTGAGTGTACTTGCTGTAGGAAAAGCTGGAAAAGAAGCATAAGATATTTACTCCGTATCTTTGCCATATGTGGCTTGGATTATGTTAAACAAGTTCAGATGCTCATGTTCCCTTTGGTTGGTATCGACGGAACAGACAAGCACCGATAGTGTGTAGATTAAGTCCGGAGATAAAATGAAATTTTGATTGAAACACACATCACACAATATGCTTCGTTGCGAGTCTATGAAGCCATGAACATAAATCAGCGGATGTAGAGAATAGGGACTACTTCTCCGGCCCAATTTATGTAAAAAAAACACAAAAAGAATAGTAGTAATCGTGATAATTTGTTGTCCAATGTAATAAACAAGTCATGTTCTAAATTTTAAATTATTATGACATCTGAAATGAGAATCTGAAATCATCTCGATGTTGTTTTTCTCTGTATCTTTGCTAGTTTTAAATGAAATCTAAAAACAAAAGCATTTGACATGTATATTTGGAAGGGTTCAGTTTTGTTGTACCTGTATACATTTCCGCTATGATACTTCACTTGTCTACTGCCCAACGATGGAGATTTGAAATGTACCGTTACATCCGTGCCGCTGACCTCTTGCACATGGTTGGCATCCAATACTGTTTTCTAATTTTTCCAAGATCCGGCATAACTCCCCCGACTGTTTATGTAAACAATTCCTCCAATATCTATGGCACAGTGCCAAATTTTCCCATACCATCAAACGACCGTGAGATTGCGCTAGTATAAATTTATATAGGTCAGTCGTGTATGTAAGTTACTGCTCGCACACTATAATACTACACTGAGCGGCGATGAGTTTGTTTTCTTTCTTCTTTCTTTCAGTGCAATTGCTGCCGTGGAAAGAAGAGAAAATTTCAATAGGATTTTTTTATTTACACCGAACCCAGGTGTAACTTCCATTAACAGTCTGGTTCAATATCAGAGCATTTTGCAGAGAAAATAAAAACAAAGCAAACACGTGTAAAGACATGCTGCAAGTGATTGTGATATGGTCGGCTTCTGGAACAGTTGAAAAAAGACGGCACAAACAAACAAACTCGGGAACAAATTCGAAAAGTTCTATCAATTACCACCTGTTTGCTCGCTAAATCCAAACATAGGACGGTTGGAGTGTTTCAACTTAATGGACAGCACTATGGCTTCCATTATCATCGGTTGATAATTTTTCCAGAAAAAACTTTTGAAAAGTTTCATTAGCAGTAACATGCTTGCTGTAATTGATTAATTTTTCGCTTTAAATGGACTTTTTTCAAATTTTAAGTTAATTTTTAGCGAGAGTGTTTGAAATATAAATATAAATAATAGCTGAATACATTCGATAGACTCCAGTAGAATGTGTTACTTAGCTATTGAAAGGTACCTTCTCAGAGGACCGCTACTCATCAACTAAAAAAATTAAGTTAAGTTATGCATTATCCATGCTAATTTTTTTAATTGGCATCTGGACGATGAACCATTAAACAAAGCAAAGAAAAAGAATTCATTAACGTGTTGTAGGATTTATGGATCTATCGTTATATCTTGCTAACAGATCTTGAAAATGAATGAAATGTGTTGTACATATTTTTTGTAACTGTAATTGTAATTGTAAAGAACACCCGGCCTGTTTGATTGTATATTTATCACAAAAACTTGATTGATTCTGTGAAGTTTCATTTAATTCGATTAATAATCTATTCTAGTTGTCCGGTCTCAAGTACAGTCGTCAACTCGTACTACTTAACAACATGTTCGTCATGGGTTCAAGTTCCAAATAGACCGTGCCCCGTACGTACGACTAGCTATCCTGCTATGGAGGGAATCAATGGGTCACCGAATGCCAAAGCCCACCAGTGATACAGGAGGTTGTTGAGTGATAACGGTTGTTGTGCCAAAGAACAAAAACAAGCAGAAAGTTGTGTCTATTATCCGGAGACTTCGAGTCTACACTTCTAATTTCAAAGCAGTGCGTTGCCAAACACATAGTATTGGGTGTCTACCAATTTTAATAAAATTTACAGCAGTGGTCAGTAAATTAAGTACTTTATGCTTCCAATAGCAAAAAAATTAATTAAGTTTCATGATTGGGTTCAACATTCAAACGTAAGATAGGAAAAGTCTCCTCCTTTTGGCAAAAATGAATCCATCGCGAAGTAACCGCTCGTTTATATTAAATATGAACAAAAAATGTATGCCATATATGAGTTCTAAGTTGTGCTTTTATTATATGTATCAATAATCAATACATTGATTCAATCTGTTTCGTCGTTCTGTTAGAAAATCTAATCAGTTTTCTAATTAGTAATTCTGCTAAGTCTGTTTAAGCCAATATCATCACGATTGAAATCTAAGATATACTATTTTTTTTCTAAAGAACTAGAGTAGTATTTACAAAACTGATTAACTGCAGACTTCAAATTTTAACATTTTAATTAACATATTTTAAAATCAATCAAAGTCAAAAGCTATGACAAAATAAATTTTATTTGATCGCTGTTTATTGAAATGGTCACACTTAACGTCACTGCTGCATTCATATATCAAAAAGCATGATGAATCCCTTCTACCTCATTTTGCATCCTCTCTAACATTCAACGTCCCGTTATTTACACGCCGTTTTAACTGTGCTGAAAAATCCGCAATGCGCACAATTTAACCCTTCCAGTGAACCCCTAAATATGTAGTAATCCAGGAGCAAAATCATATTTTAAGCGTATCCAAATGACTCGGCGCGAAAAGGGAACGATCAAAGGAGGGCTAAAAACAACCCCACATAATACGTTTAAGCTCGACCTGTCACCAAAGCCATCCGAAAAGATGGATAGTCCAATGCATAACGTTTATTCCTCCCATGCCAGCCGGAAATCTGACGTACAGTTTGTGCTTGGAGTTTTTTAGCCCTTGGTTGTGCCGTCTTTAAATCATACTTTACTCTTTAACCTCGCCATTCATCATTCTAGCACTATTTCTTTATCACTGCTTCATTTTGTTTTCCTTCTCTTACAGTTTATACCGTACTTCCATTGCATGTGTGCGTGTGCAGTGTGAAAAAAATCTTTTTATTCGTTACTTTTCCTTGTTGGCGTTCCAATAGCACATGCACCGCCATATCGACCGACGTGTAAGCTCGTACAGAATCGATTACAGCGCCGTACGTACATGCTGAGTAAAAAAGCTTCCACTCGAGCAGTGTGATATAGTGCCATCGGGCACGTTTGTGCTATTTCCCACAAGTCGGAATCATTTGCCTGTCAAATTTATTTGTTCATAACAAATTTATGAGCACATGTTTATTCCCCAAGTTGCGGCTTCCAAAAAGGGGTGGCATCAGATTTCCCAGCCCTTGTCCGTACGTGCTGCCATGGCGGATGGAAAAGGACGTAACACAAAAAAAGGATGGAAAGTAATACACGATCCAACACAATCACAACTTAATTGCACGGTGCAAACACACGCGCTCGCAGAAGCTTCAAACTTCTTATGCTGCGTTGCAGAAACAAACAGCCGCAGGATGGGAATGAAAGGATGTAAAAACGGGGAATTGATCGTAAAAGATGCCAGCACCGCGCCCCAGAGGCACTCGTGAACGAGTGATAAGCACTCGCAAAGAAGTGGCAAGCGCGAGCAAGACGAAACGTATTCAATTCCCACCGAACAGACACATCATCAGCCAAAAACCGAAAGCAGAGAATGAATTTTTAACGGCTGCTGTTTTCACACTCTACTCACCAACAGGGCTGATAGCAAAGGTTTTACTTCACTTACTTATAAAACGTCTCAGTTCTCTCGGATGAAGTTCTATCGCGATATGTTTGGGGTTGAACAGTTCAGCTGCAAAAACTACACGTTGCTTCTACTCAAACTTGGTGGTTTTACAGACTCTTTAACATATAATCGTATATTGTTTGTGAAACAATAATGAAATATCAGCAACGTCTTTCGTTATAATAACTATAAATTAAATTTAATTATGAAATGCAAGATTTATCATTTTTCAAGAACAGCGCGGTTATTTATAATTATTATTTTTACTTTAAATAATTTAAACTAAAAATTCATACACTTCATATTTTAGTTATTTACAGCATAATTCACAATATGACAGACATGGTAGTGTATCATCTCAGTGTACTCTGTACGTTAATCTGCAAAACGTTAATTAGTCAAACGTGTGAACAACCCTACACTTGATCACACTTTGAAATGCAAACTCAATGTCTTTGTGCTATGCACATCACACACACTCTCACACATTGATGGTTGATGCAATGCACACAAAGTGCATAATTGATGACTCGATTTCGGTACTGTTGAAGGTGAAAGCATCTGGTTACTCGAAGCGTCATGATGCTGAGCTGTTTGAAGGGCTTCTTAAGCTTGCTTCAAAAGTTGTTTTGCGATGATATTTTCTTTAATAGGAGAACACATGCTTATGTTAAGAAACCATAAAATTGTTTAGAAAAAGGTTTTCAACACATTTAGTACCATTTTCTAATAAAATGCGAAAATAGTTTGTGTAGCAATTTAATCTAACACAAATTGATCAAAAGCTAGAAATAAATTATATAAATCCAATTCATATTTAAAGCAGTATTTGTTGTTTAAGCAATATTTTTTTTTAATTTATTTTCATACTTGATGTCAACCGTTATCATCTTTGTACATAATTAGTATAAATTAATGTCCGTTAAATTTATGCATTAATCATCGAAAGAATAGTACAGTTTAAACCCTTACCCTTTACCAGATGCCATATCGTGATCACTGCAATACGAAAGGAGGTGACCGGAAGGGATATGATTATAAATCACCCTAAATCAATCACATTGAAGTGTCGCTGGTACAATTATTTGTATTTATTTTGGCACCCCATTTATTTTCATTAAAATAAACACACCATACCGTCGGCGGACTTGAGGTGGCAAATGATTGAATGACTCGATGCGGATGCCATTATGTGACATTGAGAAAATCTTAGTATTTTATGATAGTATTAATTTAGTTGCTTCACACTGCTGCATGATGTGAAAATTAACTCAATATAACATAACACTTTTCAGCCTTAACGATGTAATGTTTAGTGTATTTTGAGCAATCAATAAAATCTTATAAATCTTATATAACATCATCTGTATAATTATGATAATTTTTTAAAGTTTTTATTGATAATTAAAACAAACAAATCATGAACAATAGTCTTTTTATTTGGTTTAAATTTGATTAGCTATTGATCTAAAAACATTGGCTTTCTCTTCTATTTGGCGTAACGTCCTACGCAGACATGCCCGGCCTATACAGGCTTTCAAAACTTTTTCAGTATCTAACGTAGTCAGATATTAAATCCTTGTTACGGGTCGAGCGGTCAATTCTAGACTTGAACCCACGACGGGCATGATGTTAAATCGTGCGTGTTGACGACTGTCCCACCGAACTGCCCCTTATATTGGCTGACAACTTATTCTATAGTTTTTAACTAAATGGATCGATGTTTTATTTTACTTGTTTGCAATCGACTTAACGCATCTGTTTTTCAATCGTAATTGTAACGTATTGAAACAAAATGATATTCTCCATAACTGTAATAATTAAATTAAAAATATTCTCTAAAAAAATGATCCGACATACTTACAATTAATTATATTTTTAATTTTTTTATTTATAGTTTAAGATTTTAATTTAAGATTTGTGTTAGTATAGTTCGATTGAACTCGGTTTTCAATTGTAAACGCGTGAAGTGGCAGGTCGTTAGCGGAAGATTAGCACAGGAAACACGATTATCCGGGCGGACTTGATCGTTCTCTTGATCGGTGAACGCTAGACTATTCGGACGTGGTTTTAAATCCTACGCTTCTTAATAAAGTTAAAGGTTTTACAAAATCAAAAAGTTTAATGGGAGCCGCAACAATTTGCTTAAAACTGTAACAATCAATTGTATGAACAGTTTTTTTTTGTCTAACAACGCAAGCTAAACTACTGTTTTTCAATATTTTTATCGCAATCATATGTATCCTCATAGTAATAACATTATTATTTTCATCCTTATCTTTGCAGGATGATGCAATCTTACAGTGTACAGGCCGTAGAATAGCTTCCAACTATCGTCATTCTAAATCCGTTAATTTCCAACTAAAGCTAGTCGATGCTATAATGTAATGTAGCGCTTCTCAACTTTATCGATTTGCTATAGGCTAAAGGTTTCAAACGCGAAAAAAGATAAACGAAATGAATAAAACAACTGCGCTGAGCATAATGAAGCACTGAAACTATTCGGTCATTAAGAGCTTCCGATGTGGCGCAAGGAACTGTGGACAAAATACAAAAGAAAATTCACTCAGCCCAGCAGATAACCATTCTTAAGCCTCGTAAAAGTATTGCACGCCACTCGGTACAGCGGTCGGTACATCGGTAACAAATCTGGCAAGGTCAATCGTCCGTTTGTGACCTTCATCCGCCCTCGGCGAGGTAGCGGGCGGACGGCCCCTGTCCTGCAACGATGAAGGTGGACAAGGGCGTGTGTACCAACGGCACACTGGAGGATCTGAACAGGGCCATTCAGTTCGAGGCCGTCTTTTCGACGCTGGTCGAGAACAAGATACTGGCCATCAAGCGCGAGTGCGAGCTAAAGAAACGCCACAAAAAGTCGCGCCTCCTGCGGCGTATCCTTTTCGGGCGGAAGATATCAACGGGTGGAGCGGGCGGAAGCGGCTGTTGCCATCGGGAGGTTTCCGCTAGCAATAGCAATAGTAGCGATGGTGCAAACGCGGCCATCGAACCGTTATGTCCAGGTCATAATGGAACGGCAGGAAGCGTGGACCGTCAGCAGCGGGAAGGTCTCGATGCCGGTTGCTACACCTATGGGAGTGCGATGCCGGAAGCGAGCCTTGGGGTGGAAAACTCCACCATTAGCGACGGAGTTGATGAGGTTATCGTCGAGATCGGCGACCTTTCGTCGCTGGTCGATGCCGATGGGAATGTGGTTGTGGCAACAACGAGTGTGGAACCGGCCGTGCTTGTCGAGGAGGGTAGTTCGCCGCAGGTGAGTGCGCCAAATCGAGCTTCTGGTGCGTCCCGGATATCCGCCGCCGAGTCGAGCTCAACGAAAAGTCCCGAATCGCTTGAAAATCGTAAAGGCAGTGGTCGTACGTTGGCTAACGCACCACGGAAGTCCTCTCTGCTGGAACCGGTTTCTATCGAGATCGAGCCCGAATCGGACCCACTCAGCGCTCACTACGATTTGGAAGATAGTGCTACGAATGTGTCGATCGAGCTGGATGGTGTTAGCGATGTGTCGGATATGCGGCGCAGCATTGCCTCGGAACCTATATCCATAATCAAGAACTCGACTCGATCGCGGTACGGATTGGGATCGTATCTGTCCGCCGGCAATGCCGTTGCCAACCGACTGCGCGTACTCGAAGCGAAATCGATCAGCGCCCAGAACAGCCCCATACTGCCACGCCAGAAGCCAGCGGCCGAAGGACGCCACCTGACATTCAGTACGGCCACCTACCAGCAGCCAAAGTCGTCGACCAAAGCGAGCGCCATCGACTGTGATACCTCGTTCGTGGTGGATCTCAGCCAGTCGGATCGGGATCAGGAACAGCAACAGCAGCAACAGCAGCAGCAGCATCAGCACAACAACTCCACTGTGATAGGGAAGGACAAGCCGACCAGCCAGGTGGCTAGCGGCGGCAAAAAGTCAGCACTATTTCTAGGCGATAATAGCAGTAGTAGTAGCGCTAGTAAGAGAAACAAATTAACGCAACCCCATAACAGTAACCATTCTGCTGGTGCAGTGTCCATCGGTCGGGCCGCCCATTCGGCACAGCAACAGCAGCAGCAGCCGCAGCAGCAAGAGGCGCCGTCTTCGCCTCCACTCGGACTCATCGAAAGCTTTAACCAGCTGACGGCATCCAATCTACCTGTGATAGCATCTACCGCACGACATTCACCGCCGGTTAGTGATCTGGTGAAGCTGCAACAGCACCACCTTACCAATACTCGCCAGCAGCACCATCGGCCCTCATCACCGTCGATCCTGCTCGACTCCCTCTGCCGGGGTGAAACGCATCCGCCAGCCGATGGTCACACACCCATCCCTTCCAGACGGGCTAGCAAAGGATCGGCTGTAGCTCCCATAGCTGGCGAAGGCGTCTCGGATGCAGTTTCGGGCACCTCCGCAGGTGCAATGCAACCCTTAACCGCAAGCTTAGCTCAACCGAACCAGCAACAAACCCAGCGCAAGCAGCGTAGCTTTCTCAAACAATCCAGCTGTGACGTTGAGCTGCACTATCGGCCGAACGTTACTGGCACCAGGCGATCGAGCGCCAAGGAGCATCACAGCCATCGCAAGAGCAGCGCGTACGGTCACGGCGACGACTACTCTTCCTACATCATGGGCTACGACATCAACGAGAGTGACGAGGAGAAGCTCAACAAACGGAAGTACAGTAAGTATGACAGTAAAGTGTACTTGATGGCAGTAACGTGTGTAGTGTTCCAGACATGCTCACTATTTTGTGTAAAGTTACAAACCAAGCCCCCTTACCTCACTTGCAGTAGCTCCAAGTATCAATCCGATCAATCACCATTGCAGCTCTCGGCGCCACCGTACTCTCTTCTGCGTTGGTTTTCCTCTGTAGTAGCAGCACAATGCTCTGTAGAAGCACCCCTCCTTCACGTTTGCACGAACGTGTGTGTTCGCCTCCTTCATCCACCAACCACCAACCACCAGCAAAGTTGATGTCACTGGAACGGTCGATGTTCTCAAAGTAACTTTTCTACTCATCCTCCTGTTCTAGAATATCTGAAGCGATGCTCGGACCCGGTCATAGTGTTCCCGTCAACGAGCAGCGGAGCCGGAGCGGTCGGGAGCGGTGCCATCGGTGGCAGTGGCCTCCAACATTGCATCCTAAGCCGTCCTCCGAATCAACCACTGTAAGTATGATGCTAGTATTCGGATACATCCCCCCCTCACAAAGCGGCCCTCGGAATCGACCGATGAATGTCAGTAGCTGGCAACACTTTAAGCAAACAAGACACTTATAAGGCATGTTTGTGGATCAATGTACGTAGCTTTAAACGGAATAACACGGTGGATTGTATCATCTCATGGCTAATTCATATTTGTTTTCTTGTAAAACTCAATAGATGTGGGATTGCTTAGTAAAGTAGATATGTATCACACCGTTTATGGATGCAAATCATTATTTTTATAACTTTTATGCTAAATAGAACCAAGTACAATGCGATACAACGACACCACTCCGATTTTTTTTCTTGATGCTGTTTTCTGGTGAACTTTTCGCTACATCCTACGATGGCTAAAACTTCTAAAAGCTGACAACAACGTGAGCAAACATTGCGAAACATGAAAATCGCTTAAAGCGCTCTTGTTTTGACATATTTAATTAAATTTTAATCGACTCTCTGGATACAGCTTTCCTTGAATCAATTATTCAATGTTTTGGGTTTTCGTTAACAAATGGTTCTCGTTTTCTTATTTTAACCAAGTATTTTAATTTACCAAGTTATTGTTTGAGACCACTGCTATCGCACATTGTTACTTTTTAGCTCACAGTAGATGTCATTGACGGGTGCTACTTACTGTTTTTGATTCTAATATTATTAAATGACTTTCATGAAATAAACATACTCAAACACAGTTTTTAACTATGAACTAAATTTTTATACGTATGTATCATGTATTG
Source organism: Anopheles coluzzii (assembly GCF_943734685.1). Classification (NCBI taxonomy): domain Eukaryota; kingdom Metazoa; phylum Arthropoda; class Insecta; order Diptera; family Culicidae; genus Anopheles; species Anopheles coluzzii. The sequence continues at coordinate 86,292,348 of NC_064670.1, forward strand.
TGCATCATAGGAGCATCATTTTGAATCGATAGCATGTGTAAGGCAAATTCATTTAATCTAGAACTATACATCAAGGGTCTACAAACTACGGAAGCCGTATGCAGCCTTAAAAATCGTTTAAACTCGCCCGCGATAACTTCTATGAGCGGTCCCGTGGTAAAGCCGTACGACTAAACATCATACCCGTCGTGAGTTCAATACCTGAATTGTCCGTCCTCCGTAGCAAGGACATGACTTATTCAACTACTGAATAAGTGTTGAAAGCCTATATCAGCTGGCATGTCCACGTAGAAGATGACTTTATAAAGATTAAAAAAAATGACTGATTCAATATCCAAATTTATGTTTTACTTTTTTAAGACTAAACTTAAGCATCAATAAAAGAAAACTGTTGAAATTTAATATGGTCAGTAAGTACTTTCTTAGCAAAAACAAGATTAATTGATTAATTATTTTACAATTCTAATGCCCTCCCATCAGCAAAAAATGCATTTTTAATGTCAATTTCGTCTAAGAAACACTTAAGATCCTTAATCTATGTAGAAGTTTTCAGTATACAAGTTTTTATTGATTTGAACATGTTTGTTAAATGTACACTGAATTATTATGTGGTGATTTACAATCAAATCATTCTCCTTTCTCATTGTTTGAATAATTTAGCTAGCCCCGCGAAGTTTTTTTTTCTTAATGTTATATAGGAAAAAACCTTTAAATATAGGAAAAAACCTCCGAGCAAAGAACCATCTATTGATTATTCAACCTGATTATTGATGATTATTGAAATTATTATACAAAATCAATTCATAATTTTTTTTATTGTTTTATTTTATATAGCATTTAATTTTAAATACCATGCGTTGAATTAAACAAAAAAAAAATAACAAAAATTATTTGTATGTTTTGGAAATTCTATCAGAATAGATAATGTCATCTATGTTATAGAACTTGATAACACAAAAATGTCATCAATGTTATAGGAATAGTTTAAAAGAAAGTTTAGTTTATGTGTAAATATAAATTGATAAAATCCTTAAAACAATATTATTGAAAGCTACCGAGTACACATATCTTTAATATCGAACTGTTTTTGAACTACACGGTTTTCCTTTTTATGCAAGTAGTGATGTTATTTTTTTATGCCAAAACTAGTATTTTTCAATATATTAACTCACAATCAAACACAAAACAACCCTGCCATAATCATTTTTTTTAAATAATGACAATTTTCAAACAATAAGCATGAAATCTTGATATTAACATATCTGAAGTAAACATTACTAAATTAAAGCCACTCATAGCCTTCGTCAAAAGGTTCCACATAATGTACAAAAGATCACTTTAATGTATGAAATGTATCCAACCTTGAGGTTTTCATCAGGTAATATTAATCACAAGCACAAGGCAATAAATTACTTAAAATCACATCCTCATTACAAGGCTAAGCGCTGTTACCACGTTAACACTAATCCCAACGAATGTGCTGATTCACGCACTTGCTCGCTAATTACAATCAGAACCAGATTAATTTGTGTGCTTCCTCTCATTGGGATGGATTGCGTTTAAGAGTAGCACCCAGTCCCGGTCCAGGACCTGTCATTAAAATCTCGAGCATTACTTGACACTAACAGTCTGTACAGACCTCGTACCATGTACCACTACTTCCGGTTATGTCAGTGTGTGATGATTCTTAATAAGTAAACTCCTTCAATTACCTGTTTGGTGGAAAGGTCGCTGAGTTCAAAGGACTGTCAGATTTTATTCGCTCTCGCTCGATCACGTTACTACCGCGTGCATGCGTATACACCTAAGTGGTTCCATACGCATGAGATAGTATTATTGTATCAGTCCTGAAGAAGGTCATGTACGAAGGCTACCGTCCGAACGTAAGCTTCGTTCTCTAGGTCCTTGCCCACCCGCTCACAAGCAGCCTTCAATAGTTGCCTGATTGTCTCTCACCGTTCACTCTTGTTATCTGTTTCTCTCAATGTTCCTCGCATGTACGCACCTGCCCGTTTGCCCGTCTGCCTTCCCGCTTGCTGCACCAATTACGGCACCGAACGTGGTTCAACACCAACCCAACCCATCACATTTGCGAGTAGTCAATTCCCCTACGACGAAGACTTCATGTATGATGTTTCACTGCAAATTGAATCCGAACGTCACGGGGAGCTGGATTCAATAGTGCCTGAGCATAGGAGAAAGCATAAACACAGGTAAGAATCGCGTCGAAATAACGAGCCATATAAAGGGATCCCCGAAGTGTGGAGTGTGTGTTAGATGTGGTGGGCTGGTCCGGTCCTATTACGACAAACCTACCGTGTCTTAAGAGAGCCACTGTACGTAGGCAATTCCACACCAAAGATCGATACGAGACGCAGAAACAGTAGCGAGTAGGTTGCGTCTCCTTACAAGACCTACTCTGGCGGGTACTTCACTCAAGAGACCGAATCTTGGGTCATGTTAGCAAACAAGGACTCCCCGGCGACTCTGACGTCAAGGTGGACCCTGTGGCGCTGTTGCTACGTCCCCGGAGTGCTGCCACCGGTCCAACCGTATGCATTGTATTGTAAGCCGCTGGCATACTTTTACCCCGATTTACCATGTGCCACCGGTCCTCTTGGTGGCGAAACCCGATCGGTCGAGAGGCTCTAATAAAAATGGCATAAGAATATCCCACCGCACCTTACCTGATGCTCTGCACCGACAGACGGGGGAAAAAAGAAACAAGCAAAATCAATTAACTTTTATCTCACGGTTCATTCTTTTCTTTTCACCTCGCCGGTATCCTTGCTGTTTCATGCGTCGGCCCCTTTTATGCGTTGCTGGGACGATGGAAAAAATCCCGGAAGCAGACATCATCATCATCACCATCGACACTGTAAGAAGAAAAGACACAAGAAGCGCAAAATTCTGGTGCACGACCTCGACGACCAAAGCGTTAAGGTAAGCCATGCGGGATGGGTTATTGCTTTGTTTGTTACTTTTTCCACCATCGACCCAATGCCTAAGTCCTTAGAACGGGTTGCCTTGCACGGAAACGATGCTCACCCTTCGGCTGCTGACCGTGCGGAAGCGGATTTTACACCTTTTCTTGTGCAAACCTTTCACAGCCCGACGGTACCTGTAGCACGAGCCTAATCCTAATAGCCCGTCATCAGCCGCGTCACGCGCACGTCAAGTTAACGCACGGGGACGTGCTATTTCCAGTGTTCTTAGGACGCGTATGCTAACGGTAGCATTTGTTTCTCATTTCCCTCGCCCCCTCCACAGGTGATAGATCCGGACGATCTGCCGCAACGTGCCAGATGGACAATCATTGCGACCGCATGCCTATTACTGATTATGTGCCTACTATTAGTTGGAATCACACTGCGGATGGCTCCCATCATTGACGACATGGGTAAGTAGACGCGGACTGGGCCAGACGGGCAAACAAACGTGATAATTGCAGAGCATCATTTTCGTGATCCCGAGCGATGCAGAGAGCTGCCTGTTCACCATGGTGGCTTTCCTCCAACTGATGAAGGAGCTTTTGCTGACGAAGGGAGAATTTATAGAAATCTCACAAATGATTTTTCCCTCAATCGCAATAATGCTTCTCTTGGAGAGTGAATTCAAACCACATGAGTGTGCCAACAAAGCTCGATGTGATTTGAGCATTGGTGCGCATGCGTAGAGAAATACTTCTCAAATCCTCTCACTGTATTTCAGATTCAGAGATAAACTCTCTCAACTATCTCTATCAAGAGCAGTTACGAAGGGGAAGTTGTCATTCATATGAGCAATCTTCCGTACAATTATGTTCAGATCAAAATGTGAGATTGCAGAGCGCAGACTGTAGGAAATTACCTCAGTTGGGAGAAAATGGGAGTAGTTTTCTCGCAACAGAACTAAACAATATTTTTGCTAATCACACCAATTTCGATGCACGATAATAAAAGTCCTTTCAAATTTTATGTTTAGTGTCGTCAATGCGACGAACGGAGACAGATGTGTATGCGATTATTATGCACAGTAATGGAGACGCATGGTCATACATGCCCTATAGTGGAGCAGCCTGGTCATTTGTAATTCAACATAATTTTCTGTGTTTTCATCCTATTTTTCCGTTCCATACATTTCAGTAAAGTGCAATAGACCTTTTAAACGAATAAGGAGAAATGCAAAATAAAATTAATACTAATTAATGAATAACAAAAGAGGCTGAAGACGTTTAAGATGTTGAATGGAATTAAACCCAAAGTGGGGCAACTTGAGGTTCCATCTACATCGAATCGTTTGGCACTTATTTCCTTAGTAAATTTTGGATAATTGTACATTTTTAAATAATTTATAAAATTGCTTGTAGGTTTTTTGTGACTAAATGGACCTATATTTTCATTGAAACATTTTAAAGAAAATTATGTCATTGATTGAATGCTATGGGTCAAAAACGAAATAGTAACTCCTTTGTATGGTTTGCCTCAATAAATAAAAGTAATTGTTGAAAATTTAATTTGAAGTAAATATGGTCTGTCATATTTGAAGACGGTCCCGTGGTACAATTGTCAAGTTGTACGTCTCAATAACATCCCCGTTCAAGCCTAGATTGGACCATCTCCCCGAAGCAAGGACTGACTATCCGGGTTTACCTCTAAAGTCTGTACATGCTGGTATGATCTCGTAGGACTTTACGCCAAATAGAAGAAGGAGACCACTTCTTCACAAGTCAGCAGTTTAATGAAACATCAGTGAACTGCTAAATATATAATAGATAAAAGTTGCATAAGATTTAATTTTGTACCATATTTAACTTAAAAATCTGCATCTTTATGATATAGCCATAAAGGAGAGCAATTGATATCGTTCAAGCGATATTGAATGATTTTCAAAATAATGGCTCGTTCTTTTACTGAACAATTTTATTCTAAATAAATCGTCTTCAATAACCTAAACTAAAGTTTCAATTAATCTCATAAAAACAAAAAAATACAATCAGAAACACTAGATTCCATTTGTTATCATTCAACCAAAATATGTCGATCATGCATCAAAGGTTGCGACAGCCGTATCTCTTCCGTCGACAGCATCGTCAGCTTAAATCGACAGCCCACATATTATCAACTAAAGCTATCAAAATACCTTAGCAATGTCTCGACTAAAGCAAGACACTCCGTTTCCATTGGTTGCACACCGTCTCTCCTGGTTACGTTCTGTAGCGCTGGTGACTGTTAAGGTAATTTGCAATACGGTAGCAACATAAAATACGACCCGGCGTCATCGTAATAATCGAAAGCGCACGAGCAGCAACGGAATTTCGGTATCGTTTAATCTTCGAATTCTATCCCCAGGAGGCAAATAGCTAAAGTAAATATTAATAACAAAAAACCAGCGACGCAAGCAGCAACGTACACCCGAGAAACCACTTTTCCAATTTCCTGTTGACCTGGAACGTCTTGCCATACCATCTGCCAGTAACGGGAAACCTTAACCGACACCGCATCATGTGGAGCACTCTCTCGCTTTCTCTGCACTCAAGTAATGTTACCTTGCAAACAAACACACATACACATATCGCTAGCACTAGTGGTAGAAAGACGATAACACGTCAAGCGTCCGTCACATTATTTGGGAAAGGCGGCGATACGCGCTTCGCGAGGAAATCCTACGACACGTCCATCTTTGGTGCGACGGTCAGTCAAACCCCTCGGTGAATAATGCTTTCATCTTTCCTACATTAATTCATCGGATGTAGACGTAAGCAAATAAAAGCAATTTAATGGCACTTTGTTCTCCGTGTTGGCGCTAAAGTCTCCCCAGTGCTTGCACGCCGCAGGAAAGCGGCTCAGCATGGGGCGCTTCCCTGAAGGGCGCTTCCCCGATTCGAAGAGGGATGGAAAGTTTCCCAGCGCATCCGTTGTAGTGGAGCGATGAAAGCTGGGATAGGCTGTGTGTATGCACGCTTTGTTGACCAACCCAACCGAGACAGTCACCGTCATCCCAGATCTATCTTCATTAGGCAATACGCACATGCTTTTTATGTGCGTGCACAATCATATTACGTTTTGTATGCCCACCCGCATAACGCCCGGTAGACGGACTTCTCCGGCACCTACGCACCAGATTGGACGCTCATCCATCTTCAAATGGAGAAACAGTGAGCTTCGTCCGCACGATGAAAGCACCGAAATGAAGAGAAATGCTCCAAACTGCTCTGCAAATCAGTAAAACCTTTTACATTGGCCCATTTTGGCGGAAGTTTGCTGAGCATGTGTCAACTGTTGATGGTAAGAGTGGTACAACACTACACCAAACTGCCACCACACTAAAAGATGCTACTTCATTTCAACTAACAAACCACTTCATCTTCCACTGCCTGCGTACTAGTGGTTCGGCAGTAGAAAACCAGAATAAATATTCACAAGCAACAGTTTGCTACGGTTCAATCGGGCCCTGCTTGAAGAGGAGTGTTCCATCTCCACTCCCAGTACATGGAAAGGTACGAGGCAGTGCAAAAACCACTGGAAGTGGTATTTGCTTCACCGCGTGAACTGCGTTACACCCACCGGTTGCCCATTTTCTTGAATTTGTTGCGTTGTTTTCTTTCGCAAATGGTTTATCGCGAAAGGAAACAACAGGACACAGCCAAGCTACACTCAGCCAGTGGGTTGGAAACGAGTGTGTGTGTGTGTGTGAGAGAGAGAGTGTGGACAAAAAAAACAATACCATGCAAGGTATCAGCTCCATATCGGACCACCTCCCTGCCTAGTCTAAGCCAGCTCTCCAGCAGAGACCATCAAATCCAGCGAATCCCTTAGCAACCCCTTGGCAGAGCGCAGTACCTCGGACCGTGATTTCACGTCCTACACTCCCCCAAGGATTTCAACAAGGAACAGCTTAGAAGTTAAGAAAAATAAAACAAACCTCCTGCGGTACTACCGACGGTGGTCCTACCCTTGATCGACCACCTGTTTGAGCTTAGTGGATTCTTTCTCTTTCGCCTTCGATTTCTTTGCATCACTCTTCTTCGCTCATTTTTTACCATCATTTGAAACGGTCTGAAACCCTGAAGTAAGGGAGGAAAACACTTGGTAAAAAAAAATCACCACTGCGTCGGAAGAGTTCGAGTGGCAGATCGTTACCAGGAGTGCGAATAAAGTGCTGCCCATTTGTGCACGGCCAAACAGAAGCTTGTTGGCTCTTCGCACTTTGCTAGCGGCTAATAATCTGCTGCAATTTATGCGATAGAATTGAGTTTTATCTTCCTTTGTGGCAGTGTCCCATTGCCGACAGATGGGAATTTATGCATCAAAATGGCAATGTAAGTCAGATTTTTTGTGGGTAATTGAATTGTTTGCATGGGGTTTGAAAGATGAGTTGGCACTATAAAATGATGAAATTTTAATCGTTTATTAATTAATTTCTTCAATTATGTTGACTTCATACGACTGTCAATAGACTTAATAGACTGTCACACTAACAAAATACTATGAATGGGCAATTTCAAATTAATTCTACCGATACATGTAATCCCGTTGCAAGAGTCACACATTATCCTTTGAATTTAACAATAAATGTAACATAACAATTAGCAACTTACTATTTATGTTAACAACTGCCCGCAATAAATGTTATTTTAAACAGATGCACCGGTTGCTATACGACCAGACAAAGTTCCATTCTTTTCCCGACCGTACCCGAAAGCACGAAACAAAAAAGCTTTACCAAAATATACATGTCAACCTTTTCGTCACATATTACAGCAAAATTCCCTTTCCTAATTTCACATTCTACCAGACATTGGGCGGTAAAGTTTGCGTGCAGTGTAAAGTCAAATAGAAAGAAAATATTCTTTAAAAACTCAACAAAGTAGAACCATCCATTCAGAATACCACCAAAAAGAGGAAGGCACTGCAAACGTTTTGAAAAATGTCTGCTTTACCAGCATTCAAGCAGCAACAAGAATTTTTGCATACCTGCCGAAGAAAGAATGACGGAGAAATTCTCTGAGATCCCGAACGGAATAACGAAGCAGAAGCACACGAAGCCTGCGATACACTTTTATACAGCATGTCCATTCAAATGCAGAGCCTTTTTGGAGCAAATGAAACCATCTTCGAATGGCGAAACAATTAAAGTCTGCCTCTATGTTTAATATTTTTCCTACACAAGTTAACTTTATAGGAATGTGTATTAGTACAAAAAAAAAGATGTAGATGCATTGGATAAATTCAGTAGTTTCTAGGCTTCACATGCGTCTAGGACAGTTTTCTTAAATTAAACATGATTTCAATTATTTTACTATGCTTTTATCGTATTTCATTTGAATAGAGTTGCACCATGCCCAAGTGACATTTGCTCGAAATTGTTTTTCCATACTTGCTCGATTAGTACTCGATACGCCTGAAATTGTGGATTTGTGTGTGATCAAGTGTGTTGAAAGCGCTAAGATTTTGTGACATCGTAAATTAGACTTTCTTCTATCGATGGACGATGCCGTCGAGCTCATTTTTCACTCGTAGATTTTTTATGAAAAACAAAAGACAATTTTGTGTGACATTATTTTATAAAAAAATAGATATTATTTAAGAATAAAATGGCTACATGACCAACTATAACGAAACATCATTTCTGAGCGACTCTAGAAGAAAACACCGAAAAATCCGCATCACAGTTGATTTTAAAGGCCTTTTTCTAAATTCCCTTAAAATGATGCCCCAATTGACATTTTCGAGCACGAATAATCGGGAATTCGAGCAAATTCCCTTAAACTGAAGCCTTAAACTTCCCTTAAACTGCACCAGTTTAAGGGAATTTAGAAAAAGGCCTTTAAAATCAACTGTGAGGCGGCTTTTTCGTTGTTTTCTTTTAGATTCGCTCGGAAATGATGTTTCCTATCGTTATAGTTGATCATGTAGCCATTTTATACATATATAATATCGATTTTTTATAAAATAACATCACACAACATTTGCTTTTGTTTTTTCATGTTAAATTGAGCTCGACGGCATCGTCAATCGATAGTAAAAAGTCTAATTTACGAACTCACCAAATCTTAGCGCTTTCAACTCACTTGATCACACCCAACCCAAGTGACATTTGCTCGAAATTGTTTTCCCATATCTGCTCGATTAGTACTCGATACGCCTGAATTTGTAGATTTGTGTGTGATCGAGTGAGTTGAAAGCGCTAAGATTTGGTGAGTTCGTAAATTAGACTTTTTACTATCGATTGACGATGTCGTCGAGCTCATTTAACATTCGTAGCTTTGATTTTTTATGAAAAACAAAAGCAAATTTTGTGTGATGTTATTTTATAAAAAATCGATATTATATATGTATAAAATGGCTACATGATCAACTATAACGATAGGAAACATCATTTCCGAGCGAATCTAAAAGAAAACAACGAAAAAGCCGCCTCACAGTTGATTTTAAAGGCCTTTTTCTAAATTCCCTTAAACTGGTGCAGTTTAAGGGAAGTTTAAGGCTTCAGTTTAAGGGAATTTGCTCGAATTCCCGATTATTCGTGCTCGAAAATGTCAATTGGGAATTGACATTTTAGACCACGAATAATCGGGAATTCGAGCAAATTCCCTTAAACTGGAGCCTTAAACTTCCCTTAAACTGCACCAGTTTAAGGGAATTTAGAAAAAGTCCTTTAAAATCAACTGTGATGTGGCTTTTTCGTTACTTTCTTCTAGATTCGCTCGGAAATGATATTTTCTATCGTTACAGTTGGTCATGTTCCCATTTTATACTTAAATAATATCCATTTTTATAGAATAACGTCACACAAAATTTACTTTTGTTTTTCATCAAAAACCCAGAGCTATTAGTGAAAAATAAGCTCGACTGCATCGTCCATCGATAAAGGAGCGTCTAATTTACGAACACACCAAATCTTGGCGCTTTCAACACACTTGATCACACACAAATCCACAATTTCAAGCGTATCGACTACTAATCGAGCAGATATGGGAAAACAGTTTCGAGCAAATGTCACTTGGGCACACAAATCTACAAATTCAGGCGTATCGAGTACTAATCGAGCAGATATGGGAAAAAATTTCGAGCAAATGTCACTTGGGGCAGTTTAAGGGAATTTGCTCGAATTTTCGATTATTCGTGCTCGAAAATGTCAACTGGGTGGGCTAAAATCGCCTACTTAAAAATCATAGTGAGAACTTCTTTTTACATTTTCGTGACCAAAAGCAAGATAAAGTCACGGTTGCTTATGGTGCCAATTAAAATTAAATTGTGAAAAATTCCATCCTTTCTATCCTAACTAGATTATTAGATATCCACTTCTGTCTTTTGTGTTAGCTTTAGTGTTAACGGCTAATTCTTCTCCTCAATATCATGCCATACTTATCCTATCGTTAAGTTATGTAAAACTATGCAAACTTATGATGATTTAATTTGGTTATAGGAGTACGAATTCTATATTAGTAATATTCTACAATTTCTACATTAAGGAAACATTAACTAGAAACGCAAAACCCATTAGTTTGTGTTATGAAAATGTCCATTATTCGTCTGTCCTACTTTGTCCATTAATTCGCCCTCATTTTTTTTAGATAGGATATGAAACCTTTTGTTGGTATCTTAAATTATTATAACACTTCTCATTTTAAAGTACTCAAAATTATTACCATGCGAAGCATACTAATAACAATTGAATAACTTATCAAGTCTACCCATTTGTAATCCAATTAAAAAAAGTAATTGACCAAGTATTCATTAATTACAGTAAAGTATTTACCAGTGACCGCTTTTACATTGAGCGGATCAATGTATAACTCCACAGAGAAAACTCCACTCCACTGGAACAAAAAAATAGCTGTCACTAGCTAGACCAAACAAATTTCAAATTGAACCTTCAGACCTATAGCAGAATTGTTCGACCTTTTCTATATTTCATCAATTTTGCATTAAAAGCTCCATTGAATTTGCCTTTTGCCCCGGGCTCAGCTCTACAACGGTATCGCATCAATCGCATCAATCACAATGCTCCTCCACCACCATCTTCCAGGGTGTTGCGGAAACTCATCGAAAACAGAAAAACCTAATAAACCTAATAATGCTATCATTGTGTAACGGAACGACCACGTCATGAGGTTCCGTTTTTGCATGCTAGGGATAAACTGATGGCTCCGTATGAAACGCTTGCTTGTTTTACCCCAAAAGAAATACGAAGGCGAAAGGAAGCAAGCTCATCGCAGTCAGTTTTGACCGTTTTCGGAGACAAGTTCAAGAAAATTTTCAACAACTGAGCGCGTATGCGCATTTGTAAATTCCATTCGTCAAAGAAATCCACATCTACCGGTGGCGGATGTAACTTAATTATCTCTACCGGTTTTTACTTCCTGCCACCCGCTTTTTATCCGTATTTAATTGCATTTTATGTCCAATAATTCTTACTGTCGTTTTGTTTTCTCTCTTTTACAGGTAAGTGAGCATATTGTTTGACTTAACTGTGATGGTATAATGTAGTGCAATAATTTGGTAAGTTTTATGCTGAGCATGATTTTAAAAGTATTATATTACTTTAAAATATTCCTTGCTCTAGAATCAAAATTTGGAGCTATTTGCCGCAAACTTTTTGTGATTTTTTATTTGTTCTATAAGTATCCCAACTCCTCGTCATTCAAATGGAATGATTTGAAGCAACCGGAAATCTTTATATAGAAACCACAGATAATTTTCCTCCTTTGTGCTCGATGACTCCGGATCTGTGTGACCTTCAAACATTAGTCAATTTCAGGCAACCCATGGAGAAATACATCCATCGTTACATGAACCAAGCATCAGTTAGATGCTATAGTATCAAACATCAAACATTTTCGTTCACATGGATGGCTTTCTGATTTTACGTCCAACCGCCCTCCACCAGCACACCTTCACATGCTTCGTGATGATTAAAACATAATGAAGCAACAAGTTGCACCTGCTCCCCATACACGCACGCTCAAATCTCACCAAGCAAAAGCTAAATTTTGTATCCTTTACACGTGATGCCTGCCGGCGGTACACTGTGCTTGGGCTCATATTACCTGGGGCGTGGGTAGGATCACGCGATGGGAAGAAACTGTCTGTTCCAAAAAGGTCTGAGCCAAAGCTTATGCATGACCGAAACCATCGAACAAAAACAGAACCATAGAAACTTACCTTCGGCTGTTCGATGCTCCTAGACTCGAACACCTGGGCAGTACTCACCTGGGCAGCTCAACTAGTATAACCCGTGTGATGGTGATGGGGAAAAATCAAGTGGCCTCTTCTAAAAATATACAAACCTACCCCTTAAACACAGCACAGTGGCTTATGTGCGTTGGTGTGATCGTGTTTGCCTGGGTTGTGATTGTGTACATTCCCCGAAGGTATTATGTACGATGTGGAAAGAATCATAAAGAATCAGAATAGTGTAAATAGTGGTACGATCAGAAAAGATGTTTGAGATAGTTGTGTAATTTAATTTTGTAAATTTCACCTCCAATATTATTTCTTCACGCTGTAGCAAGTGTTTCTCAGAAATCGTATTGATTATCTTAAATAATTTCCTGATTATTGTTTTAATTATCTAAGTTATAAATAGTTTGTAGTGAAGTCTTTTGAAATGCAGATAACGTTAGTTGCAAAGGAAAAGAAGTATTTTTAAATAAATAACCACGCTCAGTATTGACTGGCTAGAAAGCCAATGGTGTCACTCCACACAGAATGAAGGAAGAAGGGGGTACAAATGGGTAACCCATTTGAAACATAATATCTATTATTGATATCATTTTCACTATTATTTTAATACTAGCATAAAAAGTGTACTAAACTTGTTTATTTTAGTGTGCAGTTATTCCATAATGTAGGAAAACAAAGTAATAAATCTAAGAAATTTTTAATTGTTACAATTTTAACGTACTCTGTTCATGATAATTGTGACATTTTTTTTTATTCATTCAGAAGTTGTGCAAGATGTTCTAATTATTTTTAAATCTGAGTGGAACACAATAGTAAAAAATGCAAGTCATACATCATTAGACAAGTTTTACCATTTCACCTTCGACATCCCACGCAGTAAGTAGGCAACAAACCTATTAAGTATTCTTTCCATTTGCTGCTTGCCATGCTAAGACTTTAAATTTTTGTCAATCCCGACAACATACGTCAGCAGTAAACATCTAACGTACCTTCCGTCCGTTTCATACCAGCCAAGAATTTCCCAAAGAGAATGATAGTCAATCGAGAACAAAAACATTCCGGCTGTGTTGCGTAAGTTTCACGATCTCTAGCACAGGGAAAGGTTCGGCCAGGTTGACACGAATTTGCATTATCCGGGTCTTGGGTCGTTATGGAGCACAAGAAGCGCGCCACAAAGCACATTCATGCATGCTGATGAGGCGTTAGGCAAACAACCTCGATGTTATTGTGATCGCTAACGCATACATAATGAGACCGATGATCGTGCAAGCATTCGACAAGCGTTCTGTGCACATACGGCCCATTACTAACACTTACAAGTGAAACCCGTTTCTTTATCCGTAGTATTTCTCATTTTCATTTCGTTCTCACTGTCATGTTCAATCATTATGAAACAATTGTGGATTATTGAAAACTAAGACTTTTCTTATCTTGACAATAACTTTTTGAAGGTCAATGATTAACAATAGGGTAAGTGTACCAATTGTGGCTATAGCACCAATTATGGCTATAACGAACACTATTTTCGCTCTAAAACAGTCTATTTGCATTCTAAAACCACGGATGGATTTTTCATTTCAATTATGAACATTTTAACACATTTGCTTCATTAGTTTCATGTTGGTCACTTCCGTTTGTTAAATATCACCCTTTTAAAATGTGTTGCCAAGATTTTTGCTATCTCTTACCATTTTGCTAAGAGCAGCACTGTAGGATAATAGCGATTTTCAAGCACCTAACCATAATTTTATCTCAAAATCATCATTTTGGTGCAAAATATTAGTTATTTAACGACTACACATCAAAATATACCAAAGTTTAATCGAAAATATGCCTTTTTTTCTGTACGTCCATAATTGGTACCACTAACATTTGGTGTACCAAATATCGCAGTATGCTATGGATACTTTGTTGACAACAGTCGTTTTGGACGTAGCGCGTAGATCACATGTGAACAACTCGGATTTCTCGTTAATTTCGCAATCTATAGTGTCAATATGTGTTTTAAGCATCATTTATTTGTGAAGTGTTCGAGTCAGTAATCAGTGGAATAATCAGTGGAATGTAATCAAATCAGCTTCACCAAAATAATGCAGTCTTGAATATCTTTCATGTAAAGAAAGCGGATTCTGCTTCGAAGCTGCTCGTGTCGCCTTATTGCCAAATGTGCTCTTGTTCTTCCCTGATCAATAGTTAGTGCTAGTCTTGACCGGAAGTATCTTGGCCAGAAGATAGTTGAACCATGCCTACGATTCTTCATTTAAACAAATTCAAATAGACCACCCTGATTTGTGCAATTCTTCGTATCGCGCTGAAACGGTAGCTGGCTTCGGTAAAGCTTCCAGGTGATATGAAGGATTGCCAGGTGTGTGTCCAAGCACGGTGTCATCAGAAAGGTGTACGATAGTATTTTTTTTAGTAAATTGAGCATAGACATAAATACAACCAGTGATAGAAAACGGATATTTTAAAATTATAATTTTACGTATTTAACCCTACATCATCTTTCAAAAAATAAGAATATTTTGCAAACAAATGCTTGGATTTTGTAAAAATCTTTGGACTTGACCTTGCTGATACTATTTAATTATTATGATATATCTTATGGATCTTACGTATGGAGGAACAGTCCGGGAACGAGTCAATTCGCGTCCGATCTAGAGAAAGTTAGTGCAACCAAAAAAAACTGAAGCTAATTTACACAGTCATGTCCCTCACATCGAATGAACATTGTGGACTTCTGACTCGACAAAAGCCACGGCTTTTTGCCATTAGCATTTCGCACCGAACTCGCCAGAATCTGTTCAGAATACAAGAATGTCTTGAAAGTCCAAACCCCATGAACAGTACCGAACAGAGCAATGATGCTGGCAGGCAGCATAAAATAGTTGACAAATTTAATTTAGCACTAAACTAACTTTTGAGTTTACCACTGCACCGAAAGTTGCTTACTTGGTTCGCTCGCGATAGACAGTCGTCGGCACCAGCTGTTACCACTGTAGTATAAGAAATGTGTGACGACCACCAGACAAGCACACGGTTTTTGCAACCGATGGCGGTCGGAAAAATGCTACCATTACCCTTCCCCTCATTGAAAGCTGTGCTCAATTGCCCAAGCAGTTGCGAGTAAAGTAACTCTGACTGAACCGAAAGAGCCCAACCACCTAATGAAGATAAAAGTACAGTTTAATGAATTTAATTCTATTTATTCGCTCCCGGTGTTTCTCCCGGCGGAGAACGATAATCCTTTTCGACTCTTAGTCTAATTTTTTTTTCTTCTGAGTTTGTAAGCTGTGGTTTGGGAATGGGAAGGCGTGTTAGAAACTGGATCAGCTGTACCCAGCACTTCCTTTGCCGCGCTAGAGATTTGATTTGAAATATGAGCGTCTTGTGAAAAATGCCGTTTTTTTCTAGCGATGCAGGAAAAACTTTCTCGACAAAAGATGCTAAGGCATTCAGTCTGGTTTCTTGCGGATCTGGCACGAATACGCAACACGGATTCGAGGCAGTTAACGCATGCAAACAAAACTTGCACCAAGATCACATTTTCTAAAAATCAATATTGCTACAGATATCAACAAGAATGTGCAGATCGACAAAAACTTGCTAAGCGAAATAGTTCCCAGGCAGATGATAGTACGCGATCAGCTACCGGAAGTGGTGTTGTGAAATATGGAATGCTAAACACATTTCCACCCACCGGCAAGCAGCAGCATCGGAATAGTATCTCTCGAAGCCGGCGTAGTACTCGACGATGGAAAACTTAAACCGACGTATGGTAAGTGTTGTGGCGCTTCCTACCTTTTCATGGATTGAGAAGCTGCTGCATCCATCCGGCCGATCTTACAACCCAAGTCCTGCCGTCAAGTCCTCGCGACTCCACTGGCCTTACAATACCACCGCACCATTTCAGATGGACGAAAAGTTTCCGAAAAACCCAACCAGGTGAATTTGCAACACGAACCAAAATCCGGAATGGCATGCAGACAAGCGTATTGCCCTTCGCTTTTGTGTGTATGCCACTCTACCTCACTTCGAGTTATCTAACCAACCGCCGTGCCTGCTGCTGCTGCCTTTCCCGGCCTTGCAAACCACCCGTAAGTCTCCACCGACCTGGGAAGGACGGAAATGAAGCGGAAAGAAAATGGTACTGGAAGCGGTCGTGCACAAAGAAAACCCATCCCAGAAACCGGGACACCGGAGGAAATCGTGACTTTTGTAAGGTTGCCCCAAAATCTCCCGCTCCCCTCTCTATCTCTCGTCCTGTTGCCCTGTGAACGGATCTTCCACACGCTTCTTCCCTGGGCACCCAAGCTCCAGCCAGGGCTCGAGAAACGCGCGCGTTTTTCGCACCACGTGGGAATTGTAAAGTTTTGATATGGCGGGCCCGAGTCAGAGCAGGGCGGACGGGCGAGCGGGCGATTGAGTTTTTGGGCGTACTAGAACTCGTGTGGAAAGAATGCAAGACGGAAATCTTCGGGGAAGATTATCGTAACATGGCATTTCGGACGTTTTCTGTTCAGAAGTTAAGTCAACCCAAAACCATGCGAAAAAGGCACTAACACTAAAAGTGCAATATCATCGCTAGGAAATCGCCTTTCAAGAATCGTATTTCGGGCTCTCTTTTATTTCGATATTTATTTTCTGTTCGAATAACTTTGGTAAAGGTTGTTTGTCGGACGTGTTATTCGTGCAAAATAAATTTGTTTGTTTTTTTCGTATGTATGCATTTTAGGTCCACTACTGATGTTCTGCTGTTCATCTATTGGCAACTATTTGCAAGAGGAATGTATTGCGCTTCTTACTTTGTAAATCACTGCAAAACGAATCCTACCAATCTGGTTGTAACGATGATATGAACCACAAACCATAATTACTGCTCCGTGTGCGAAGAAAGCTCCTGTCCCACAGGACCACTCGCTCTGCTCTAATCACGCAAAGGCCCCGGCTGCTCACTCAAGCAGCCACAGGTGCCATGGGACCATTAATCATCGAGAAGGAATCAAATTTACATAATTTGCTTCCCGCACACAGTCTCGCACACCGAATCTTTTCGGCAAATATTTGCGACTGTCGTTTGCTGGCAATTTCTTCCAACAAGTTTCTCTGACCAATCCCGCCCGGAATTGTCTGCGTAAGTAGAAACTGATACGAACGATTCACCGCCCAGCCAGCCAGCCAGCTAGCACACCCAGCTACGTTATGCCGAGCGAATAGAACAGAGTTGAGCAGTTTCGCCTATAAGCGTTACCTAAGTACCTCGGTGAGGTGCAAATCGCTATCCTGGGAAAATTAAAACAAGACAAAAAAATAAAACTCGCAGACCCAGAAGCAATGAAGACGGGTAGTCTTGTTTGTTCCCATTTGAGCTGCCGACACGAATGAAGAAGGTAACGATTCGGGCGTGGAGCGGTAAAATGCACTGATTTTCAACTGATTGACCCACGTGTCAAGTTCATCGGCGAAAAACAGCACGCAGTCGGCTGCTGTTCGGCTGAAACCGTCCCGACCTGGCTCCCAGCTCGGGCCTCAAAATCCGAACCAAAACGTCCGCCCCTCCCCCCGGAACCTCACGGCTCACTCCACACCAAGAAGTGCCGTTGGAAGTCAGGTCGGGCGCGCACAGTTTATGTAATCACAATTCGCCACTCACACCGCCGGTGTGGGCACTCGCGGCTTTCAACCGGTTTCATATCCTCCTACTCCACTCATCACGTCTTTCAGTGAAATCGTTCAGGCCAGGCCAAGCTAGATATATTTGCACCGGCTGTGTTTGGCAGAAAGCCAGTCACGTGAGAAGCCACTCAGGGAAAGGACCACAACGAACTGGGTGTGTGTTTGAGTTCCACACTGGAGCACACCGTTTGGATCGGTTGGGGCAGTGCACGAACTCCGGAACCTTCTACCCTACCCGTCGGCTTGTGAGCAAATGGCAAATTGTTGCATTCGCCATTGTATCCCCGCCGACGCCACCACGCCATTGCACACACCTGTTACGCCCGTGCTTTAAGTCTTGGGCCCGTTCCGGGCCAGGCGGGCCAAAAACAAACGTGTCTAGCGACTCTCACTGTGAGCAGCGATTCTCTCAGCTTTCTTGTGCCTGTTGGCCCATCCATCAATATGGACGGAGGAAGTGGCAAGGCTGCGAAGCATGCCCACGTTCGATGGGAGATGGCAGATGAAGCCACTTTATAACGACTGCTAATACCATTTAAACGGTGGAACTTCAAAATTGTGTTCAATTCAAACATAGTTGCTAGCATTCCTTTGCGGTACAAGCATTGTGGAGGTTTTACCTTTTTGCATTTTGCCTCTGGTGGTGGTGCTACTGCTAAATACGACAGATGCGAAGAGAGGAGAGACATAACAAAAAGCATCATCCTCAACATAGCTTCATTTCCCAAGAACTGTCTAAAACAATGAAGGTCATTGAAATTCCTCAGCATTGTGCTCAATTGTTATTTTAAGAAGCATTGCTGTCTCATTTAGTTGTAATTCTAAATGCTAGTGCAAAGCACATTCCAACAGGGCAAAACAGACAACGCCCTCCGAAATGAACTGGAATTTGAAATGATGAATAATTCAAATTCACAAAACAACCTCATTTAGAACATTTCTATTTCTTCTTATGCCTAATACGGATATGAAAAATTACTATTTTTATAACACTTTTAAGGTGTTGGGGAATCGTATAATTTCCCTAAAACACTAAATAATATAAACTTTATACATTATTTATAATACAAGATAAAAAATATGAACCTATTAATTTCATTTCCATTTATATTGTTTAAATTATTAATAGTATTGTGTTGCTTAGCTAAACATTATTACGGTTTGGACCATATTTATTATTTTGTTTGCTATCAATATTTTTATTCCTATTTTTATTACTATTATTATTATTATTTTTATTATTGTTTTTATTATTGTTTTTATTTTTATTATTCTTACTATTATTATTAATTTTATAATTTTTTAAATTACCATTACTATTATTTTTTTCATTATTATTATTAATACTATTTTTTGCTTATCAATTCCTTTTTATTTTATTGCCGCGAATATTTTTACTTACTCTAAAAGTTTTATGCCTGCCCAGACAATCCCGTTTCTGTAATATATGTATTCAGTGAAATTTATTAAATACGTCTAAACACGTGTACATTTCCTCGAATTATTCATCCTTTTCGCGTTCCATTACGCATTGCAAACGTATTACATGGATCCCATTAAAAGTCTCAAAGCCTCTATAGATCATTATTTGAATCGTTCGCATCGATATATACAACCATTGTGAACAATTATTACGACAATCACTTTTAATACCCATTAAAGGTCAGATGAAATGTTTCATCCTAACGCTTCCACTCCTTCCTAAATGTTTCGATGGAAGAACCTGAGATCATTAAAAAAATGACCACACCACAAAAAAAAGAAACATTTGTCTTCGGAACACACCCACTTTTGCGAACGCATCATGCGATAAAGCGTGGTGACCTTTTTCTTCCTCCATGCAAGATTCCCTTTGCTTCACTCACGGCAAGTGCGGTGAAGGATACTTGATGCCAAGTACTGTACCATGTACTGGGCGCCTCCATGAAATTAAAACACCTCTCAACCGCTTTGTTTCGCATCGCATCGTCGGAATGACGACGGGTGGGGCAACACAATCGGCAACACAAAAATAATAACCATTTACAAAGTATGACAGGTGTATATCCCGACCGAGTTTTACTCGCCATATTAATCGCTGAAAGGTTGTGACAATGATTTATTCTTGAAAGCTTAGTCCCCTTGTCAGTCGAATATGCGCGTTTTAATCAGCTAGTAACAATATACTTTTTCATTGTTTTAATCTTTATGGTAAGAACATCGTCACTGGTCACGTTGTGAGAAAATATTGCGCCCGACGTTTTTGAAAGCTTAGGCTCTGAGTTCCGTTCAGTTCCGTTGGGCGATTGTGGATGTGGTGGTTCAAATCTCAGCACTAAGATTGAAGACTAAAGTACAGTTTTGTTGACTAAGTGTACCTTAAAATGCTGGTCGTCTTTTACCCTTTTGCCGTTCGTCTACCATTATGTCCATCAATAACAAGGCTCTCCATCGATGCGAACCGGTCGAACGCTCCTACTAGATTGCGCTGGAAGCCAACAGACTGCCAGCACCGGTCAACAGGTCACATGGCCAGATCTCATCACCGTTTTCGGTCCAAAACGCTGCCCATTTCAAACGTTCCAGCATCCTAACAAAGACCGCTCACTGGAAGGCCGACGGGCGTGAGGGCGTATATACGTATATGCACGGCCGGCACTCACTGACGCGCGCGCAGTCTGTCCTGCACGGCACTCACCAGATTCAACATGTTGCTTGTTGCTTTGCCAAGCGGCCCAATGATTGCGTCCCCTCAGTACTAGCTCGCAATCGACAGCGTACGGATAACGGCTCCAACGCGATCGGTGTGTATACGTAAGCAAAGGTGGAGGGTCTTTCGGTCAGTCGACGGTTATGGCCACCCAACCACCGCCCACCACTTCGCCCCTCTTTAATTGTGTCGAGTGTGTAAAGAAAATACAGCAGAAACGAAGCACATCAAAGAGAGAGAGAGGGAGAGAAGCAAGTTCCTTCGAACTATCACAAACCCCGCGGTTTTAACGACCATTTCTTAGTTTGTTGTAGGCGATATTCGTCGTCGCTACAAATAGACAAATCAAACGTCGTGCAACTGAGCACGGCGTTCAATCGCGTTCAATACCGTGCCAAAAGAAATTTCCTCTTTTATGTATCGCGTTGCGTTGCGATCGTGCGAAGCTGATCGAAGTGTTTCGTAAGATCGGATGGAAAAGTTTATTTTCCCTTTCAACGGTTTCGTATTCACGGGAGAGCGTCTGTGTAATAGTGTTTGTTTGTGGATGTTTGGAAGAGAGAGGGAGAAAGTGAGAGAGAAAGAGAGAGAGGGAGAAAGAAAAAGGCGTGTTACCAGTGGCCGTGCGTGGCCGAAATTAATCGTTTGAATGTGTTTTTGAATGTTGCGTGCAGTGTGATAATATTTCTCCAGCCCAGACCAAGTTGCATTTGTTTGCGATTAATAGGTTCAATTGTAACGAGTTTGTGGTATCGATGACGTGAGCACTTTTTCCCTAGTACATCGTATTTAGAGTTTTAAATCCATATTTAAAAAAAATACTTGTCATCCATTATCGGGTGTGTTTGGCGGTTACTACGAAAATTTTCATATCGTACCGTAAACGTTTTTTATAAACCGACATACCTTGTTACCTTCCCTTTGCATCAGGAAAATACCGTTAGTGTGTGTGTGTGTGTGTGTTTGAGAAGCTAACGAGCGTGCAGGTTATATCCCATTAGTTTGTTATATCAGTAAACTTCTACAACTTGCACATAATTCCAATGGAATATCTACGAGCAAACTCAAAATGCAACGATTTTGCGCACGATTTGCTGGCTTTAAGAAGAGGCGGACGGGTTCTGACCACAATATCGGTGTGGGTGGGGCCGGCACCGTTCGTGGTCAGAAGTAGATAAGCCAAAAGCATGAGGCAGCAGCATCATCAAACAGCAGCCACAAACGACAAAAATCGCCAGCAAAATGGCAGTGGAAAATACTGAGTGAAAGTTTTCCATTGTTTGGCTCGGCAGCATTGAAAGCCCTTCCCTTCCCCCACGACGCCACCACGATGGTGCAATGGGCTGTGTAGTGAAAGTGGTGTTTTGGTGGCAGTTATTTTAATCACAAACGAAAACAAATCCCCTTTTGATAAGATAAGCAGGATTTGTTAGCGACAGTTTGCCTGGAACAGTTAGCTGAGGAATGAAAATGAGCAGAAACGCCTGATGGCGTAGTTCGCGAATATAATACCAGTACCGAAGAGAGAAAGAACATATGTGTGTGCGTGCGTTTGCGTGTGTGTGTGTGTGTGTTTGTGTGTGTGAAAGAGAGTGAGAAAGAGAGTGAAAGAGAAGACATGAAAGCAGGGAGTGAACCTGCCTGGATCGTCAGTCGAAATTTACGGCAAGGGCTTGTACATCTATTTGATTCGATTGTGTGCTAGAGCTAATTCACTTTCCGTGCGCCTCGCTTAAGATCGAACACAGTCGCGAGCAGTGTGGAGACAAGTCACAACATCGCCAACTTTTAGATGCTTCTTTCTGTGTGTGTGCGTGTATGATGTATGTGTTGTGAGTCCTATGTGTGTAGTCAATGTCTGGAGGGAGTTTACTGCCGATAGATCAAACAATCTACCCGCGTGGATATGATTTATCGCGAAACGACAGAACAGTGTAAAAGAAATAAATCTTCGACGCGGCGAAAAATCCCACACCATACCTTACTACGTGGTTTTGTGGTGGTGACCACAATAATGCTGATGGTGTGCTGGTGGTTGTGATGAGAATGATGATGATTTTGATGATGTTGATGCTGGTGATGATCGACGGCGGGCGTGGTTAATGTAGTGAAGAAAAACGGCGGTCGCGTTTTTCCTACCCGCAGGTGGTTTACAACCGACCGACGCATCGCATCGCCGTGCTTGATTGAAAGATAAGTGTACAACGATTTGTGAAAAGAGTGTTTGGAATGAGCTTGAGTAGAGATCCGTACTTTGCGGATACGTTTAAACAGTAATTCAAGCTTTATTTCAATGTTCTTAACTGCCACTTTGTCCGCGCGACTGTGAGTACGTCTGCGAAAGGCGGTACCGGAACGACGTGAGTGACAATGGTATCAATCGTCCGTAGGAAAAGTGATGGACGAGCCCGTTACATAATGAGCGCCATTTTCACGTGCAAGACAGATGCACTTCCAATTTCTGGATCGATGATGGGCGGTCGGGTTTGAAATTTACTAGCAAATTGAACGCTAACAGGCAACAAATCAATCAGCCAATTGCAAAACCCTTTTAAAAGGGAAAGTACATTGGTTTTATACGAGTGCTTGGATAAAGGATGAAATGTTTTAAGAAAATTTTCAAATGTACGCACTTTTTGCTCGGCAAAACAAGGTTTACATTAATTGCGGAGCGTATTTTAATTTCCTTTGAATATGCATGAGCTCAAAGATGGCTCATCGAACATCAATTACATTTTTCACATTCACGTGATTATCCAGAAACGTACTTCTTTTTAATTATACACTAGTATTTGAAAATAAATACAAACATTACTCTAATTACGGAGGTCTTGGCACAGAACAAAGTCGTAACATGCACATTTATAAAAATAGTTATAATTAATATTATAATTAAAACAGTTGGAAACAAACTAAAACTATGAAACAACTCTGTAAATGGAGGCATTCATTCAAGGGAGCCAAGTTGTTTATATCAAGTAGAAAACATTTTTCGATGCATGATTGTATTGTACACAATTACCGAAATCTAATAAGGTAGAATGCAACTGTCAATTAGAAAATACGACCAGAATGATCAGTATTGTTCCACCAATACGCTAAAATTTCAGCATTCTAGTACAAACGATAAAACAGAGTAGTATTAGGTTTTAAATTTTCAAGCTCATATTTGTAATGGACGGGTCTACTTAAAAATATGTATAAGATCATTTGTTTTATCGTTATTACCTTGAAAATTTAATGAAATCGCTAATGAAAACGATTGAAATTCATTCCGTCATTGGTGAGTAAACTCAAGTCGATTGAAGTGTCCCCTAAAGCACATTGACTATAATTACACCAACGTGGGTTATTTTTATGAAAAAGCTGCCTACTCCAAAATGGCATTCATGGCTTCGAATGTGAGTGATTTACTAAGCCAAGGTCGTGTCGGCTACGACAATTCCCTTCACTTGCCGCTTGTCTTGCTACCGATCCGGTGTAATCCTGTCTAATATATAGCTGTTTGGAAACGCAGATGCAGGCCTACCAGCATGAACACCCATGCCAGTGCACAAGGCAGAACGTGCACAGTGTGTTGCTTTGTGCATCCCGTCGCCGATGCTGCCCGGCTCTCGGATAATTGTGTACAGCAGCTGCACGTTCATGTACTGTAATCCTAGGAACGAAATAATTGGAAATCCATCAAGCAAATCCGCCATGGCTGTTAAATGCGCTTCTCTAAACATCCGTCATACGGTCACCGAGCAAGTGGGTGCAGGGAACGGGCGTAAGCACACGATACGATAGTGATTATTCATTCCTAGAATTTACTATTGTCAGCCACAGGAGTTTTATGCACATTTTGCTCATTTGCTGTTTTTTTTTTTTGCTAAACGTATCGGATATCGAATATCTTGTCGAGTTTACAGTGATGAAACGATGTGTTGGGTACATTAATTAAAATGTTAAATACTACCTGTAAGGTACCAGGCGATATTGCTTGGACCAGCTAATGACAGTTTTTAAACATACTCTAAAAATGTAAAATAGTTCAAATAACTACATCTTTAGGGGCGAAATCTGTTGTATACATGCTGCTAACCTAACGAAAGAATACCATATGATGCTCTGAAAGTCAATTTTCCAATTCCTAATCTTGCTTTGCAAACAACTCCAAAGCTGCTAATAAAAACATTCCGATATAAATAATATTTGCTATCACCAAGCAAGTTCCTATGAAACCCTTAATGAGAGTGCTGGTGGTTCACTACCGACAGGTGAGACGGTAGAAAAATACATTAATTACACTTCTGGATTCAGGTTTAGACAGATACTCTCTGCTGCTTTGGATATTCCCGTCCGCCAGCCAAGCTCAAAAGAAGCAATGTGTTATAAATGGGTATCCAACATGTCGGTGCCTTTTCCTCGGTTCTGTTGAATAATGTCCTACGACAGTTGATTGGACACAGCCGGGGTACGTTTCGACTGTTGCTTTCGTTCTATCGCGGGACTGTTCAGTCGTACAGGGAGGGAAATGTTTTATCCCCTAGCTAAGGATTTGAGTAAAAGATCCTGTAATGAATATTCATTCCCTCTGCTCATTTTGTTGTGCAGAGCAGTTTTTTTTATTTATAAGGATGTAATGGATAATAATGTCTAGCGGCAAGACAGTGTTAAATGAATGTTAACAGGGAACAATATTTGAATGCGCAAATAGATTCGGTTGCGATATACGTCATCTGATTCTCATTTTGAACAAAAAAAAAAAAACCTTATTTTCAATGAATCAAATTTTCTCTCAATTATCAATGCGAGAGTAACATGATATACTTTTTAAAAAGGAGTTAGTATAGAATTATAACAATAATATTCTTAATAACGAATATCTAGATCTTGATAACATTGAGAGCGAATGGGAAACATTCAACAAACAATGGCCCAACATCAAAAGTACTCCGAGTGGTTGTAACCACGCATAGCAACCCTAATGGTTTTAAAATTCATTATTTGATGGGTAAAAAGCTTTTCAAATAGGTACAAAAACCGTTTCTACTGTTTGTAATCCTAAACGATAAATTCTCAACATTCAACATTTCCGCAAAATTTGCAAAGTACCCTGGCTAAGCTAAACGGAACTCCAACTGCCTCAGATGCAACTGTCGGCTAACCCAACGATAACGCTCTTGCAAAGTGATGCCATAAACCGCCGACAATCTGCCAACTGGGCGAACGTTTAAGCCAAGAAGGGCTGACCGGCACATTAAATTGCCACCATCGGAACTAGATCACTGGCTACAGCGTGACAACCACCTGACCGAACAGGGAATAGTGCAACTACGGGTTGCATTTATTCACCTCCACCACCACCACTATTATTACCACCGGGCCTGGGCGCTGTTCATCATTCATGCACACGTACCGCGAGACACAAAACCTTGCAAAACGTGTTCCAGCATACGGCCGACGACACGTGGGTCGACTAATCGCTGTTGCTGACCGACTAGGGCACGGGAAAATGTGAGCCTTTTTTCTCAACTTTTACCCCATGTTACACCCCTCCACTGCGCAAGCGGTTGCGGAAAACTGTAGTCAGGAATTTTCCCGCTCTTACAAAACCAAGAGATTGAGCGATGTCAGAATCCATATGTGTGCATATGAGTGTGCGAGTGTGTGTGTGTGTGTTTCGGTGGGGATTTCTCATACTACGAGAATATTAAACATTCCCATGTCGGAGGAAATATGTCCCTTTTCATGTCCCCTCCCCCCTCCCCCGCCAATAATGCTTCACGTTGTTTTTGGGTTAAAATTTATAGAACGAATTACTTCAGGCTATGTGGCTCCGTAACTGGGCCAGAAATTGTGACAGTTAGAACAAACATCGTACGATGCAGTATATGCAAAACTTTCTTAATAAGTATGACTGAGATCATTTGTTTGGCTTTCAATCGAACATCGTTTTGGCAGTGTTTATATATGTGAGCATGTGATTTGACAACAATTTACTCACAACTATACACTTCTCAATGAAATACTCGTATAGTGCCTTACATCGCTGAAACCAATTTTACCATTTAACGATAACTACAAACGCAGAACTGAATTTGATAGGGAACCTTTTACATTATTCCCACCAGCAGTGGCAAAGACAACAACCATATGGAACCGGATAGCCATCGCACGCAAACGGATAGAAAAAGTGTTGTCAGGAAATCTCGGTTTTCTTCGTCTGTAGTACTCACTCGCGCCTGTATGTGTGTGTTTCGTATGGTACAGAACCAGCGCGTTTGGGAAACTCCTTTTGGCATTCTTTTTCATCCCCATCGTTTCCTTAATAACGACCACGACGATCTTCGTTCCGGGGTACTCGTTGCTGGGACCGGGCAAAAACATCAAAGAATTTTCATAACTCGCCCACCAACTGGGTTCTGTGTAGGTGGCTTGATGGAGCAACGAACCGCGTGTGAAAACGTAAGAGAAGATGGTGGTAAGGCATGGTACGTACCTCCTCGCAGCATTAGAAAACGCTCACGCTCCCATGGCTTCTCATTGGAAGCCCATTGCGAGGCACATGGCACCGGACCGGCCAACGCGATGTCGTCATCACCATCAAGCACGGGACTAAAAAACATGATCCGAAAAAAATCCGACAAAAAGCGAAAAAACGCGGGAGTGCGGGCGATCCAGAGACAAAGCAACACGAAAATGAAATATAATACAACTGAACCCAACATTGTTCTGCCGGGAAGAATAAGTTGAATTTTTTCAACGATCCTGCCTCGCCACTATCAGACCTTCCGGCATCTCCATTACTCTCTGCCGTTGATGGGTGAGAGCGACGCCAGGAAGGAGATTATTTTTCATCTCGGTGCCGTTCCCTGTCACGCTTATGCTTTCACCATCTCGGGTTTTGCCTCAGCCCCGTTTTCTTTAGATTCTCACGAGTTTTTTTTGTGTGATAGTGTGTTTTTTTTCAAGACCATCCCGGTTTTGCCCTTCCTCAAGAGACAATGATGAATATCTATCTGACGACTTCTGTGTAAAACCACGATTGCTTGATTTTCTCATTACTTCTGCACACTCGTGCTCGGTAAGGCGTTGTGCTATCTGCCAGATAGGAATACAAAGCCTCGCCTACAGCAGAAAAAACCTACAGCGCAACAAAGTAGTGCCCAATCCTAGCTAATAGTAGCACTCTGTTTAACTACCGGGAAAACAACAGTGTGGAAAGAATTTACACTTCAAGCTACTTACATAATTATGTGCTTGATCTCACGTAGTAAACAGTTTCAATGATGCCACACTGATGTGTATATTTTTGTCTCAATGACACGATTACTTTAAAGCTAGATTTATAAACATGGAATTTTCCAATGCTCATATTTTTATTTTATGATATCGATGTATTTATGAATCGTATAACAGCAGAAGAAGTTATCTTTTTGTCAGTTGCAGGACATAATCGGATTGCGGATACACCGAACTGGTTGCGTACATAACATTGATCTTTATAGATTCATGAATCTATGAAGATTCAGATGCATTCATTCATTGATTCATTTCAAAGCTTCGTTGAGCTCTATCAATCCGAATCAGAAATCCTTTAAATTTGATGATGATGATGATGATGATGATGGTCCCTCTATCCGGTCAAAGGTTCGAGAAGGACGAAATTATCTTAAAGATATTTAGGTACAAAAAATAGTATTTTAATATAAAACTCGAGTGGAAGATTGAGTGTTTTTGAACTCTTCTAATGAATCCAATATGGTGCCTCTAAGTCCTATCATCTTAGTGAGTCTAGACCTCAAAGTCCACTAAACGCGCGCATGTCTCGAATCTCTCGAAAGACTCTCATTATAATAATTTTTCATTACCTTATTATCTTATGATCATATTCATTTTCTTAATTTTTCATAACAGTTGTCAAACAAAAACAAATTAAAAATACACCATCAACTCTACCACATTATACAAACAAGCAAGCACTTAAAGAAGTATACATTCTACATTACTCTATACTGCTATACTAACACGCCTCACTATCACATTATTAAATCACCTGCTCAACACACAGAGCACATTCCTTCTTAAATTTATATAAAAAATATATTTGCATTACTTAATATTTAATTTTCAAAAGTGTACCTGCCTAGCTTAGCGCCATCATTTGTTTCCACATCATTGGTATATACATATGTCAGGCTGACAGGCTAATAAAGCATATAAGCTCATCAAATTAATTTTATTTTTTCCTCAAAAGCATCATTATATTATATAAAGCTTCATTGTCTCACACGAACCTGTTTTACTAGAAAGAAAACTACATCACGGGGACTGGTCTAATTTAACACTGACAAAAAATGTCATTTCCTAAAATATACCAAACATGACAATGAGCAACACTGTCGGTCATGCTAAATATGGTGGTCATACTAAATATGGCCCACGTGCCGCACAACCCGTCAACAGGTGGGGTCCGAATCCCTACCGGCTACTGCTGATGTTTCGCTAGAAGCACTATTAGATTTCTCCACTTTTCCCGTGGGTGGGGAAAACAGCCATACGCCATAATTCGTCATACGTCACGTTCGTGGAACAAACCGTCACATTATGTTTCTCTAATTATCATCTTTTGATTTTCATGTTTGTCGTTCCCCTGTTGCTGGCAGCATGCTCAAGGAAACCTGGCCACATTGGGCTATCTTTTGCCGCAGCTTCAGCTTATTTGCTCCAACCCACCCAAAGGCACTCGTACCCACCAACCCGGTTGACCCTTTCGAGCAGCAACCGGGAGCAGAACTTTTGCCAACGGCTTTCGTTGTTCACAGTCATCCACCTATCCACCCCATCTCTGAATCTCATCCCGGCCGTTAACTTGCTATAGCTAATGGGTGCACGGCCGTTTCGGATCTAATCCGCTTTGACCAGTTCATATGCTTGCCCGCGCGTGTACCGAGCATGCTTCTTAGGTCCAAAATAAATATGAAACAATCTAATCGGCTTTTGTTTCAAGTTTTCTTATCACAACAGGAGAGCAGCAATCGTACACCCGAAAGAGTGGAGTGGTACCTTGGTGAAACCAAGGGGTCTGTGTGTTTCGGGCGCGTAACATTAAACCGAACCACTGAGGCGGTTTCCCGTTCCTCGAAATCATGTTCCGGCTATGGGTTTGGGTAGCGTACTTGTGCCCGCTAACTTCCTGTTACGGGGAGCTGCTCACATAATGTTCCATACGAGTGGTAGGATACATTATCCTATGTATACACGGGACGAAGATTGGGCAAACATCGGGTGACCTATGTCCTTTGTTCTGACGCGTTCCAGCAAGTGCCGCCATAATCCCACGCCGGCTAAGGACGATGTCTAGCAGGGAGCAGCTCATGAAATCCTCCATTGGTGGGAAGGATGGAAAGACCATAAGGAAATGGAAACAGAGAGCGATACTGTACATACGTGCGCAGAGTGAGAGCTCCAGAGAAACTGAGCTTAATCTGCACGAGCCGGTCACGCGAGCGGCAACGCCCTGCTATTCCTCGAGGTGGCAGTAATGGAGCACATAATTTTGCAAACACAATTTGATTGTGCACTTGAGCGGGATACGAACTGGCAGTACGGGATACTTCCATGACTATCCAATGAGCCACCGCTAGTTGAAGTTAGCGTACTGTACAACCTACAACCCACCCCAGCCATAAACATTCCCACTTTGCAACAACCAGGTAGAAAACTGCACCCATTTCTGTGCAAAAAAAAAACAACTAGCAATCTTTTGATATTTTTTCTTTCTTTTGCTTTCCAAGGGTTTGTAAATCTTTTACTTCAATCTTTTACGTGCATGTAACATACACTTTGCATTTTATCTTTGCGCGAGACAAAGTTTAGCCTCCTGGGAAGCACTCCGACACCACTGTAGAAGGTAGAAGGTTTTGGAAGTTAAAACAAATATTATTGTACCAGGAAAGTCTTGTTTGGAAACGTTTTTTTTAGTATTAAAATTATAAACCATCAATTTGCGAAGTGTCTACTTCAGCTGTAGCCTTTCAAGAACAGGCGTTTTTCTCGAACTTTTCGAGAAACTTGTCTAAAGCGATATATCTGCTGTCGCTTCTCGATATTGAAATATTATCTTTTTTTTTCTCTAGCGAATGTAGATCTATTGTAATATTATCGGTATACTTTTAAGCTTAGTATCACACCTTTCTTTTATGGAGCATTATTAAACAAAATTGTGATCATTCAACCTCCAGAACAGACAAATTAAGAGGCAGCCAATGCCGTGATTTTCAATGTTATTTCTACCACATCTCTCTACAAATGCAAGTCCTTAAATCATCAAAAACCATACACGGAGCAAGATTTTACATTTAAGTAATTCATAGAGATCGTCATGAAAATATTCGCTAAAACTTCACGCACGCCCACCCACTAGTGGTGTCTTTTCTACACCATTACTTCAGCCATACCTTGTCTAAATTGATTTAACGTCTTCCTAGCATCAGCAAACGTGTGGTAATCAAATACACTTCCACGTCGCTGAAGAATTGATGGAATGCGTCGCACGCTCTCACGGCGTGCCCTTATCGTATCTCCTCCTTCAACACACCAACCAAGCATAAACGCGATATTGAATGAGTTAGAATGACTCGCTGCTTGTTGGCCCTAAGCGAGACTACGGCTTGCGAAAGTTGGCGCTCGATCTCTTTGCTAGATACGGCACGACTCGCAAAAGGTTGCCGCGTAGCACATAAATAAAAGGAAAACAACAAGAATGATATTTGTTTTATTTGCCTAACGACAGCTTCAGGTTGATTGATTTCCACGAAATTCGTTTCCCCTTTTTTCCGCCCGGCCATCGGTGCGTCACATTGCGCATCATTTAGTATGCACTGTTCGTGTCGAGGCGAGCAAAGCGAAAACATTAGCACCACTGCTTACGTTCTGTTTATCTTGTTCAATTGATGGTGGAATTTTCTAATTTTGTGAGCAAAAGCTTTTTCATGCCAGCTGAAATAAAGCTGCTCTTTCGGTTGTATGATCTCCTTTTTGAATTAAACCGTTCCTTTATTTTCTTCCACGCTTCACCAAACAGCAGGCTATCGACATAATTCTCGGGTTGTGGGTAAAACATTTCTCATCGGTTACGAATTACTAAGGCAAATATACCAATACTGGTGCAATTGGTTGTGGGGTAGATATATCTTAATGAAGTTAAAGTGTCAATAAGGTCAAAATAAATTATAAACAAACGTGTAATCTTCCAAAACACAACCATAAAATTTATCGAACAAATTGGAACAAATCCGGTAAAAAACTGTGTATAATTAGAATTAAACTGTGCTGATCTGATCAGGTTGGTCAAGCTAACAATCATAATATCAAATTTCTGCGTTATTAAATCGACAGAAATGTATAATTTAGACAGATAAAACTAACATTTGAACCCTTTGTAAAAGACAAGATAATAATTCGCATGAACAGAAATACCTTATATATTTATAAATTATCGTAAAGAAAATAGTTTAGAACACCAATATCAACATTTATTATTCAGAAAGAACGGCTTCGGCCGTATTGCTTAACCAATATTAACATTAGTACTACCACAACTATGGATACATTTATCTGATAATCCATTTTTCTTGGATATAAAGTCAGCCATGGAAAAGTAATTACAAATGGAAGAGAAGCTTACGAAGACTTACAGTATGGTATCAGAGCTGATAGAAGCTTAAAAGCATCATTGAGCTCACACGAAAAATACCAAATGATTATACTCCTTGTCCCAGTTAGTCAGAGTGAACAAAAGAGCGCTACAAGACAAAACGATGGAATTAAATATAAATTTCTTAAACATTTGTATTCTTACACGCCAGTAAGATTTTTTAATGTTTCAACGAATCCTAGACATCGTACCAGCTGTGCCTATTCTTTTTATAATCTGTTGCAATTACTCTCGCCCGCGTTCGGCAAGACTTCATAGGAAAGTGTTTTAATAATTAACGAGCTCAGATAGATATTGTTCACTATGAATAGCTCTGCCTCGAGGCTCTTGCTAGAAAAATTCCAAAAATAAACTATCTAGGAAAGGTATAATGATTACATTATGCCATGCGTGTATAGAATTATGTGTATCTTTCGTATACAGTTCTCTTCAACATGAGTGTATTTCTTTTCCTCTTCAGAAGGAACGTAAACTTCGCATCTTTTAAGACTTAATATGCATATAAGTATATGCAATAAATTGTAACAAGTGATTGATAATACAAAACTATGTAGTTACTTTTGCTAACTTTGTCTAAAAAATGTCTATAGTAGCATTTAACCATTGAAGTAAAAATAAAGTAATAGTTTAATCACCGTAATGAAATAAAATCAAAACAGATATTATTCCACGAATAACACATTTCCTCATGATTGTTGGGGACAGCACCATCATTGTTTGCAATAATCCCTTAAGGCAAGGATTTGTCCATTTAATTTGATGTAATCTTATCCGTAACCTACCATTCCTACAGCAAAATACCGACACCATGTATTTGGGATCATCTTTCGACTCGGTTATTCTCGCCCTGTAAGATATTAAACCCTTTCATGTTACGAAAACCCTTCTCAAGTTGGGATGTCTAACAATCGCAAAGCAATATTCAGTTTTTATTTCTTTTCGAATTTTGTTGTTCGACCAAGAAACTTTCCTTTTGATTTTTTATTTTGTTTTCAAAACGATTCAACTTTAGGAGCCATGTTAGCAATTTATTGAATGCTTTGAACTTTTATTTCACATGGTTGCACAATATAAAGAAGAATACAAAGCAACATCTTCATACATGAAAACTATAAAAAAAAATCATTCCATTTCTAACGAACAAATGTATGCAGCAAACCTATTCTAAGTGAACGACAAATATTCTGGAGGACTTTATTTACATCTGTTGAGGAAATCGTATTACGTTTAGCATACGTGCGCGCGAGAGAGAGAGAGAGAAGGAGAGAGAGAGGGAACTTAATCGTTGTCGCCGTGCGCTGCTCAACGAGAGAGCGCTACGCGCTGACCGAGAGAATTCTTATCAGCTTAATCAGTCGCGTTCTAAACTCTGACCCGATCAGTAGCGTTCTGATCCCCGTACCAACAAGTAGCGTTCTGATCCCCGTACCAACAAGTAGCGTTCTGATCTCCATACCAGCAAGTAGCGTTCTGATCCCCATACCAACAGGTCGCGTTTTGACCTCAGACCCAAAAAGTTGCGTTCTGACCAATCTGTTCTAAAGTGAAATAAACTTGTGAATTAACAACATCTTACAAACATATACAGTGTTCGGACAATTAAAAGTGCATATCACATCTAACCCCAAATCCCCCTACATAATAGTTTGGTCCTTCGATCCGAATGTGTCACATTTTGTGGTTCTTAGATCCAAATGTGACACTTCTTCTTACTCTTACCGCTGACCGCGAACCGCTTACCGCAGTGCGCTTATCGTTGAACGCGAACCGCTTACCGCTAACGGCAGCACGCCGACCGCTTACCCAGAACGCATACTCTTACCGCTTACCTCTGACCTCGTACCGCTTACTGCTTACCACAGATCGCGAACCGCTAACGGCAGAACGCCTATTCATACCGCTTACTTTTGATCGCGTACCCCTTACCCCTGACCGCTTACCTCTTACCGCTTGAAAAAGTATTGCATCAGAAGTGTTGCATCTTACCCATACCAGTGATCGTATCGAACATATTCATACCGCTAACCCAGAAAGTGACGGAAGTGTTTAATCGAACATATTCATACCGCTAACCCAAAACGTGACGGAAGTGTTTTATGAAACGGATTCATACCACTAACCCAGAAGTGTTGTGACAAACATAATCTAACCCCTGATCAAGAAAGTGTGTGTCTTTCTTAAACGTTAATCGAACCCTGACCGTGTGAAAGCGAACTAAAAGGTGTAAAAAAGTGAAGTTTCCAACGAACCCGTAAAAGTGACAAAAAAGTGAACGTTTAACAAACATTACAAGTGCTTATCTAACCAGTTACAATGTCGCTAATTCGTTCGCCGGCGGCTGTGCCTGGACCGTCAAGGGAGCAGGAGGCTTTGCCTGGACCGTCAAGGGCGCCAGACGCGAACGGAGTAAACCAGAACGAGGACAGCGTTTCAGATGTGTTCCCTATCCTCGATGACATCGCAAGGGCTGAACGCCAATTGATCCACCTATTTCGGCAGTTAGATCGCATGGAGGCCAACTACAACCAGAGGAAAACGGACGTTGCGGCACTCAAGCTGATTGCGGTAAGACTAAACGAACTTTCTTCCGAAGCAGCAGCCGTGTTTTCTGTGTTATTTGAAGAAACTGATCAAACTAAGTACAAGCTGGCAGAAGAGCGCTATAGCAGTTTCGATGACAGGATTTTTGATCTGAAGGTAAACATACAACAAGGTATGTTGGCTCTTACTCCTAACATTCAAATAACAAAAAGTGATCCCGATCGAGAAAAGCCATGCGTTAAACCAAACCGTGTAAAACTTCCCGAACTAAAATTGCCCAGTTTTGATGGAACCATTCGAGATTGGCCACCTTTTCGTGACGCATTTAGTTCCATGATCGATTCATCTGACCAGTTGTCCGATAGCGACAAACTATCATATTTGCTGACCACCGTAACAAAAGAAGCCAAGCGAACAATAGAAAACATTCCGATCACATCCGCTAACTACGCCGTTGCCTGGAAACTTCTTACCGATCGATACGAAAACAAATATCTTCTTATCAAAGCATATTGCGATGCGCTGTTCGAGATTCCCGCCTCCAAAAAGGAGTGTGCCGAAACGCTCAACAGTATTGTTAACGAATTCGAACGAAATCTGCGCCTGTTGCAAAGCGAGGGAGAAAAAACGGAGCACTGGAGTACCCTTCTCGTTTTTCGTCTTACCTCTCTTCTTGATCCTACCACGCTGCGACAGTGGGAGTTAACGCGCAGCAACAAAACCATACCATTGTACAGCGAGCTGGTCGAATTTCTTCGAAATCATTGTCGTACGTTGCAATCCGTAAACAAGCTATCTGTCTCGCTCAAACCAATTGACACAAATCGATCAAAAGAACATGCCAGAGATTTCGGCCGAAAAGTGCAAACCGTTCACGCAGCAACACTCGACTTGAACAAGTGTGTGTTTTGTTCTCAAACTAAGCATTCGCCATTTCTTTGTCCCGTATTCAGACAAATGCCAGTTTCGAAACGAAAAGAATTGGTAAAAAACAAAGCCTTGTGTTTCAACTGTTTGTCTTCAAATCATCGACTGAACCAATGCAGTTCGAGTTCTTGCCGGGTTTGTGGGTTGAAACATCATACAATGCTGCACGCGGAAAATGTTTCGCAGCCAGCCCCATCTCCTTCTGTTACTGTTCCACGAACACAAGAACCACACACGTCGGTTTCACATTCTGATCGCACACAATTAAACCCTGAACCGTCCACTTCTTATTCTCACGTATCGAGGATAACGCAGCCAACCCAAATCATACCGAAACAAGCACAAATATTACTTCAAACAGCGATAGTTTCTGTCTCTAACTCAGTCGGTAAACCCTTACCTGTACGCATATTGCTCGATTCCGGTGCGCAATTGAATATTGTCACTGAACGATTGATACATCGTCTTCGCTTGCAAAAACATCGCGAAATGCATCGCATTGGCGGAATCGGCAAAACTAACCTGGTGTCGCAAAGTTACGCAAATTTAGACATTCAATCACGGCACAAAGATTTCAAGGCAATCGTAAAATGTCATATACTTCCGGAAATAACTCGTGAGCTTCCTAGCAGTCCCATAGACATTTCCTCATGGGAATTGCCTTCAAATATCGAACTTGCTGACCCAACATTTTACCAACCTGGACAAATAGATATGCTTATTGGTATCGATTTGTTTTATGACATCATACAAGAAGGCTTAATTAAACTTCCAAACAGCAAAACCGTATTGCAGAATACTTGCCTTGGCTGGGTGGTTGCTGGACACCCACCAATTGATCATACGCCTTACGCACAAACCTCGAATGCTTTTCATGCTTGTAGCATTGAAGAGCAAGTGGCAAGATTTTGGGAGCTCGAATCATGTCAAAGCAAAAAAGGTATGTCGGTAGAAGAAACGACATGCGAAGAACATTTTCTCAAAACATACAAACGCGATTCAAATGGCAGATTTGTTGTTCGCTTACCCATAAAACCGAACGTACTTACCCAGTTGGGAAACTCTTACCATACCGCGATGAAGCGACTTGACCAACTAAACAACAAATTTCTTAAACAACCTGAATTGAAGGTAGCATACAGTGCTTTCTTAACAGAATATTTGAACCTTGGTCATATGGAACAAATATTTCAAACCGAAACCGAACCGTCATATTTCTTACCTCATCATGGTGTACTTCGTCCAGACAGCTTAACAACAAAACTACGTGTAGTTTTTGACGCTTCTTGTCGTTCTGATACAGGTGGATCATTAAACGATGCGTTAATGGTAGGACCGGTAGTGCAGGACGATCTAATCACAATCATTCTAAGATTCCGTATGTCGAAATATGCGTTGGTAGCCGACATAGAAAAAATGTATCGGCAAATATTAGTCCACGAATCAGACCGTCCGTTACAGCGCATAGTTTGGAAATCAGATACAGATAAACCGGTACAAATATTTCAACTGAAAACAGTTACTTATGGTACTTCAGCTGCACCTTATCTAGCGACCCGATGCTTAACCCAACTTGCAAAAGAAAGTGAAAATACACACCCTGTTGCTTCAAAAGTGCTCAACAGAGACTTTTACATGGACGATCTGTTGACAGGAGTAAACGATCTGGAACATGGTAATTTACTCTGCAGTCAACTGATTTCGTTGCTCGATTCAGCTGGCTTTCGTCTACACAAATGGGCGTCTAACACCTCAGAACTTCTCGCAAATATTCCTAAACAGCTTCAAGACGAAAGATCCATCCTACAGCTTGACGAATCATCAAAACCCATAAAAACTCTCGGTTTAAAATGGGATACTACGAACGACAAATTCATCATCGATGCACCTAAATGGCCTGATCACAACCTTATCACGAAACGTACCGTACTATCAGATACATCACGCTTATTCGACCCATTGGGATTGGTCGGACCTCTAATCTTGCTAGCTAAACTCTTTTTGCAGGATCTGTGGAAGGAACAGATCAGTTGGGACGAACCATTATCTAATGTATTTGAGCAACGATGGTTGTTCATCCGTGACAATCTGGCGCAACTGCATGATCTTACTATTCCTCGATGGGTGATGTCTACATCCAAACCCGTATGCGTAGAGCTTCATGGCTTTTGTGACGCGTCCGAAAAGGCCTATGGAGCATGCGTTTATGTCCGTACAGTAGATCAGTTCGGAAACATATCATCTAACCTACTTGTTTCCAAATCACGTGTGGCACCCATAGGAAACTCAAAGAAGGAGCGAAAGTTAAGTTTGCCCAGATTGGAGTTGTGTGCTGCTCATTTGCTCGCTCAACTTTATCAAAAGGTACGTACATCCTTACAAGCCGATCTTACAACATATTTCTGGTCAGATTCCACCATCGTCTTACACTGGTTGTCGTCGCCATCATCACGCTGGAAGAACTTCATAGCAAACCGTGTATCTGACATTCAACACCTGACTTCTGATAACTGGCACCATTTTCCTGGCGTACAAAATCCCGCAGATTTTATATCTCGTGGAGCGAATCCTGATCAACTGGCATGCTGTCAATCGTGGTGGCATGGCCCTGACTGGTTGACTAAGTCACCAGAATTTTGGCTGATTCAGCAACATTTACCTGATCATCAAGCTAGCAGTGAAGTGCTAGAAGAACGAACCGTACTACTTAACCAGACCATCGAAACAAATTCCATATTTTTGTTGTACTCATCTTACCCCAAACTGCAGCAACGTGTTGCATGGATACGTCGTTTTTTGTACAACATTAAACCAGCTAACCAAGATAAACGCGAAAAACTTCATCGGAGCTTCTCGAGAAGTGGCACAATTAGCAAAACAATTTCAAACTCAGCAGTTTCAACAGACCGTTACCAAATCATGTGCCAACGAGAGTATCGAATTTAAATTCATACCGCCGCGTTCCCCCAATTTCGGCGGATTGTGGGAAGCCGCTGTAAAGTTTGAGATGACTCATCTCAAACCCACCATCAGAAACGCCATTCTTACTTACGAAGAATTTACTACCTTGCTAACCCAAATCGAAGCTTGTTTGAATTCTAGGCCGCTTACACCGATGTCTTCTGACCCGAACGATTATGAAGCTCTGACCCCGGCACATTTCCTAATACACCGCTCTATCGTGGGACTTGCGGAACCATCTTACGAGTCGAGACCTATCAACCGACTGGACCGTTATGAGCAGGTTCAAGAGTTTCTGCGCCGCTTGTGGAATCGATGGTCATCGGACTACCTATCGGGCCTTCACCCTAAGACCAAGTGGACTAAACAGCGAGATAACATCACCCTGGGCACTATGGTTTTGGTGAAGGAAGATAATCTTCCCCCGCGATAAAGATAATGGTGTTTAGGGCGAGTAACGGACATCGTGAAAGGAGCGGAAGGAAACGTCCGAGTAGTTTTTGTTAGAACGAAGGATGGTGAATTCAAAAGGACTATCTCTAAGCTTTGCGTCCTCCCAATCAGACAGACAACTTCAGAGGAGTGTTGAATCTCTTGGTGATTCAACGGGGGGGAGGATGTTGAGGAAATCGTATTACGTTTAGCATACGTGCGCGCGAGAGAGAGAGAGAGAAGGAGAGAGAGAGGGAACTTAATCGTTGTCGCCGTGCGCTGCTCAACGAGAGAGCGCTACGCGCTGACCGAGAGAATTCTTATCAGCTTAATCAGTCGCGTTCTAAACTCTGACCCGATCAGTAGCGTTCTGATCCCCGTACCAACAAGTAGCGTTCTGATCCCCGTACCAACAAGTAGCGTTCTGATCTCCATACCAGCAAGTAGCGTTCTGATCCCCATACCAACAGGTCGCGTTTTGACCTCAGACCCAAAAAGTTGCGTTCTGACCAATCTGTTCTAAAGTGAAATAAACTTGTGAATTAACAACATCTTACAAACATATACAGTGTTCGGACAATTAAAAGTGCATATCACATCTAACCCCAAATCCCCCTACAACATCTTACTTTTCTAATAATTTACATCTTCTTGCACAACAACATCGAGTGTGCCGAAGCTGCTCTAATCCACACCCTACACTTTGCATGGCATGTGTCGAAACTGGGTCGTTCTGCTTAGCACATGCCTTACATCTACATCTACACTGCCGTCTTGTATCACCTTCTTGTTTTGTGCGCTTAAAAAATGATAAAATAGGCTACGATACTTGTCACATTCTTTGTCTTCGTCCATAGCCTTTCCGGTTTAGTTGGTGGTGCTCGTTTTAAACACTTTGTTTACCACGCCGTAAATACTTTTCGGTTCGAGATTTAGCCTCACTATCAATGGTGTAGTGTTGGCCACACATTGTCTCCCATGCTGTTGAGAATGTTTTTGCAAGTCCTTTTAACTAACTTTTTGCTGTAAGTGTACCCACGTGTATGAAGTATATCCTGCTTAATGTCAGCTGTACCAAATTTGAATCTCAATTCCACGTTCTTAGCATAGAAAAAGTCCTAATGGGCAACAGCCTTAGAGTAGTGGTTGCATGGTGAATTTATTCTAAGCCTACATAAAGTATTGTGTAAAAGTTTGCAGCTTTAACGATTAAGTTTATAGCTGAGCCCAAAGCTTGAACATTGATTACGATGAAATATTGGACTTTTGTTGAATATTGGAGACCACATAAATGTCAAATACGTTTATATAACCAGTTAATGTTTGGAGTAGTTTAGAGCAGAAAATATAGTGCTTTATATTTAAAAAATATCATATTTTCTTATCGTATGTGACGAAGGTATGAACGATGAAACGATCAATGAACGATGAAATCAATTAAAATCGCATGGAATGACGTTTCCACGACATATCCTATCTACATTAATCAACGTTCTAAAAAACGCACTTGATCAGCAAATTTACAGTAAAAAACCACATTTGCGCAATGAATGTAATGCTTTGCTTTGTCTTCTTCTTCTTGGTGCTCAAAACACTCAATCAGTAAAGGGTACAAAAAACATGCCTTAACATAGCTCTGCTTTCGTTTACCTTGAAACATATCTTTCGATGGCAGCTGCTTCTTTCGCGCTGCTCGGCATTTGGTATTACTGTCTTTCTACACCCTTTAGCAAACATTCGCCCGTTCGCAATCACATCAAAAACATTTACCCAAGACGTTTGTTCGTTTTTCCACTGCGTTTTGTTTTCCCGCTCTGCCAGTGTGAACAATAAAACTTCGTCCATTGCCTTCTGCATGGTAAACATTTTTGCTGACTGTGCTGCAATTCTTGACAGGACGCGTGGCGCATGCGAGAGCGGGAGAAAAAAAAGAACCTCAATTCTTGGGTGATGTTTTTCATGTGCAAACAAAAAAAGCATAACCACACGATGCATCGCACTTCTGCTACAGCACATTCACCTATTTGCTAGTCAGGCAAAAACATTTCCATTAGTAAAAATGCAATTTCATTCAATCATCGTCATCATACCGTGGCGCATGTCGAACGGTGCGGTATAGGCGGATTCAGGCGGTAGAGAGTTATTTAGCAATAGTAGTAGAGTGTAGGATTTCATAACCATCCTCATCGGTTGATGCTGCAGTTGTCAGATTTTTCTCTTCTCGTGTAGTTCGTACAGCATGCGGTAAGAACGGGTATCGTAACATCGTTCTTCAATCTTTCCAGCAATGGTGGCCATCTTGCGGCAGCAGTTTGCTAGATGGAAAAGGTAAAATGCGCGTTACCGCATCAGGCCGGTTAGCCCAATCATTGTGATGCGGAGTTTACTTGTTTCATTGTACCTATTTATGATTTTTTCAGTTCTTTAATAATCAATGCTCATAACACTTTTTTGTACACAGTTGAGGATACGTTTCAATAAATTTCCTGTTTTGTAACATAACCTTATATTATATTTTGAAGTAATAGAACCACACCTCCATAATACACGTCAGTGTGCTACAGTGACAGCTGGATCTGTAAAAACCCCGTCGTTCCCAATCCGAGGCAATTTCGGAAACAGCCATTGACAGATCCCCCTCGGGGTAAAACGTTTTCTAAAGGGCGGGTTGTCATACGAGAAGGCTCATCCAAGGACTCGTCAGGATATCGTTCTTTCCTTCGGTTCTTATTTTCTCTCCCTTTCATACCGTATTATCCTCATCGCTATTAGAAGCTAGTAGGGTCTGGAACAGAGATCCATCCGCTCGGCTTCCAGTGGCTTCCGCTCACAGCAAACTGAGTGGTCGTTTATTGATCTACATCTGACACACTTTTCTGGAACCGTTGTACGCTAGGTTTACGCCAAGGCTTTCCCCCGGTTTGCATAAGCATTGACCATGAGATGCAACCGGTTCCCAATACCCTGTGTACCCCGAGTGAATGCTGCGCCGCATTCAGTGAAAAGTTGGGCAAAATGAAACATGACGTTGCACACAAACACAGCCTGTTCCGACCGTAGGGCTGTGGTGGAAAATTGACACACTACCATCACCAGTGACAGACTGTAATCGACGAAAATTGTGAAAACACACCCA
Source organism: Anopheles coluzzii (assembly GCF_943734685.1). NCBI lineage: Eukaryota > Metazoa > Arthropoda > Insecta > Diptera > Culicidae > Anopheles > Anopheles coluzzii. Next base: position 86,334,584 of record NC_064670.1, read on the forward strand.
AACCACAGCCATCACTATTCCGGAACTAACGGGCGGACGTCATCCTGAGGTTTCTTCCATAAACTCGTCGACGGTGCGCCCGTGGGAAAGAGCGTGTAGCGGAGAAACGTTTGGCCTACGTCAGGTCGTACACACGTACGTCAGCATCAGCCGTTGTAATTGTGAAGGGCAAGCTTGGTCGAATGTATTGCAGTGGATTGAAACTGCATGCATAGTACAGATGGGGAAAGTTACGGGACAAGTCACGGCGCACCGGTCTCCCAGCCCTCTCTGGCGAGAAGAGATTGGAAAAAACCACTGCTGGTAGATATTAATGCTATTAATAGCATCGTTACCTACACACTAGCAAAGCTGAGAAGGAAACAGAAAGCCATGCCCTCTGCACACATCCGCTTGCGCTTGATTAGTGTTTATACAATCTTACAAACACTCACAGATCGGCCTCACTCATATGCCAATCACACGCTCTCTCGTGCTCGTGTATCGTTGGGGGCACAGCTGCACAGTGCAAGAGTTCTCTCGGCAACAGTGCAGAGCTAGGAGTTGGATTATGTTTCGAAAGCAGTCTGCCTGAATGTAACACCAGCAAACGCCAGAGGACAGTGTACTAGAAAATTTGTAATGCTTTATGCTTCTGCAGCGAGCTTTGATACATTTATTCATCATATTTCAACCATTTCTACCTACTGGATGGGAGTTATATATTATATATTATTTTTTATCTTTTAATGAGCCGAACTTGGTAAATTTTAAAACCTTTTATTCTTGTTTTTTCCTATTATATTCCACCCTACAAAACTGCCCCAAAAACATGGATTATATGAGCTTGGAATCATTTTTTCCACTTTCCATAGACTTTAGAGTTCAAAGCAAGATAGGAACTTTTGAGCCGTAAAAAAAAGTTTTGAGCCGTAACAAAGTTTCGTTATATTTTATAAAATATTATTTAATTTCTCATTCTTTTTCTGTTCCTTTTGAAGTATTAAAAAATATTTAAGAGAGCTTTTGAAGTATTAAAAATATTCAAAATAAAAAAATCAATTTGATGTCCATTGTCCAGGGCGTGTTCGAAGCTAAAGTTTTCCAGATTATATTTAACCACAAATTACAATACGGAAGTCGAAGCATCCATCTAGAACAAAGTAACCATCAGAAATAGCAATAGTTCAATTTTTATTGTTTGCTGTATGTCACGTACTAATACTGAGTTTTCCGTTGGGAGTTGTTGACGCTGACAAGATTTGAAACGAAGCTAAAATCGTACCACGCGTCCTTATCTAACATGAATGATTATTTTTTCCAGCTATACTGTCCTCATTGTGGTTCTCTGCATCATATAATGATACCCGAGCGACTTTGAATGATGCGAATCACGACAAAAAAAAAACTTCACTGAGCTGTTGCTGCTCATCAATAACAATTTGTCAGGAGATTTATCATTCAAAGGCAATTCCATCATCTTTGTCCCTCTATGTTTCATGTGCAATATGTACAACTGTAATTTCATGATCACCTTTTCATGGCCACTGGCACACTTGTCATGGTCACTTCTACACACCATGTGCAATTATCGGTAATTATGTTGTGTCTAATTGTTGCGGATGATTGCAATTAAATCGACCTAAAAATATGCCAACGCCTTCACTCACATTGCTATGCGTCCGAACCGTTCTTTGATATAATTTAATTACAGAGCCATTTTCTGCGAAACAAAATTCTTACCATTTCTTTTTCTTTCCTCTCACTGCTGTCCGCTACACTCGAAGCCCTTCAGCCCATTATGGTTCTTTTCTGTTTTTTGTTGTTTATCTTTTTTATTTTCGTACTGTCATTCGCTGCCTTCCCCAGTGTCACCACTTACTTTATCTAATAATTACCTTCGGGGAAACTTTTTCACTCTTTGAAAAGAATACCGTCTTGAAATTCCTTTTCATTTGATCTTTTTGGTACGGTTCCAGCCTGTCACGAACCATTCCCTTCCATCCGGCCCGTCTTACTCAAAAACCGACCTAACATGAGTATTACTGGGAAAACGTGGAGGATACTCGAGCTGATTTTCGCTTCACTCCCTTCTATAATTTTCAACGCAAACGTGTAAAAATGAGTATCTCTTGATCCTTTACTTTTGTCGTACCTGTTCAACTTGCTGCTTTCTTGAAGCGTTAAACTTTTAAGCACGTTTTCGTGCACCATCACAGTGACAGATTCGGAAGACCGCCCAAGTTCATTTGTATAATTTATTGTTTCAAATAAAATACCGTTAATAAACGTGCTTTTGTCTTGTACGATGCAGGGATTTTTCTGGTACCTCTTTATCTCTAGCTCTACTACTTGTTACTCGTCTATGTAAATCGCAAAAAAAACATTTGAACATATACATCATCTAACACCCGGAACAGTCAAATAAACTACATTCACCAAAAGCAGAGCTTTTGCGCGAGCGCACAAATAAAATGTATTAGACTAAACTCAACGAAAACACTTTTCGCGTGTGTTGCTTTCGATTCAATGATGCAATGCATAACGTTTCGTACCATGCTCTGTTTCTCTTTTTTAACTTTTGACACGTATTTTATCCCACTGGTGTACGGCAAACTTCAAATCGACGATGGTTCGTAAGTGACACTTTGGCACGTTTTTCGAGCGACGTTAGCAACTGCTTACACATACCGCTTTGACATGTGATTTATAGCGATCGTTTGCTGAATGGCAAACACTTCTTTTAACGTGCCTACCCATGAGAGATTACTGCGTAACAATATTCTATTTAAATATTTGTGGGAATTCGTGCGATAAAAACATGGAAAACTTTACATCAAATGACGCAAACAACTGTTTTTGTTTGAACAAATTTTGTTATACTAACGATGGGAAAATGATGCTGGTGAAGCATTGAGCATTGAGCTAATACGTTAAAGTTGCTGTTCAAAAATGGTTGATGTTGTTGTTCATCCTTTATACCACTGTACTTCTTGTTTTGAGAACAAATCAAGGGAATTCACACTTATTTGGTTGAAAAGAAATAATGAAGAAGCACGTTTCATTTAAAAGAGTAGCAAATTCTTCTTCTTCTTTACGGCGTTACGAACTATGCGGTCTTGCCAGCCTTAATAGGCTTCCGAAACTTATTTAGAACCACGTAACCGGAGGTAAAGGTGGGATGGTCTATACGAGGGTCGAACCTACAATGGGCATGTTATTAAGTCTTTTTCGTAAATGTAAGTTTTTTCCTAAATACAAAACAAAATAAGAGCCATCTTGACGTTCTTCCTTGAACACACAGAACATAACTACGATGAGTAAAAATCCCACGAACCGTATTGAAATACACTTGAAACATTAAATGCTTCCGGCTCGTTTCTCCTTGCGTTCCGTGCTGTTACCACGATCCATTAATGAAACGGCAAGCACTGTTATTGATAAGTGTTGTACAGCTAACAGCAAGTGCAGGGCGCTGTTACACGGCAAGATTTCACCGGAACCGGAAAGAAATATTGCTCATATAACAAACAGAATCCATTTGCCCGCAAGAAGCAAATGAATCTGGCAGATATTTATCGTTCCGTCTGGCTAGCAGTTGCATCTGCAGAACAACTTCCGGCTCTAGCTTCAGTGGCTTATATATTTTTCCTGTTTGCTGTTGTTGCGAGCATACAGTTTTGTGTTAACGTTTCAAAGAACACATTTCCAATCCTTAGTCGTACTGCGAGCACTGAAACATACACACAAATTGCATTGCTTCCTCCGCTTCTGGCTTTTTGGGGCCGTTTGTTTGCGTTGCAATTGAAAACTATCGAACACTGCCTTACACTCTAACTGTAATGCTAATAGCTGTTCGATTGAAAAGGGAAAGAGTGGAAACGAGCTTAAACCATCATTTCAATGTGCCACTCAACCGTTCACCAAACGATTCGTTCATTTGTTTGAACGATAAGCTTAATTACTTGAGCTATTTACAATTTACACTAAATACAGCTTAGCTTCAAACGTTCTGAAGGTGGTTTCGACCATAACATAGAAACTGCAGACAATAAACAGACAATAAAATAATTTGCAAACTATCATCAGAAAAAGTGTTACCATGAATACTACACCCATTTGATAGATGATGAAATAGAACTTCAACTTAGAGTCCAAATGCTTGCTTCATTTCAACCAAGTTCAAAACCCATTTGCTAATGTTATTTCCGCAAGCTTTCCATCGCTCCTACAAATCGTCTAAGTGGATCTCGTCATTAGCAAAACACCAAATCTTGTAACGCTGATATCCGTTCATCGTCTGCCAATGTGGTCCGTTCGAACATGACCATTGCTGTAGCAGGCACTGTAGCTTCCTCGTTCACCTTGGCTAATCTCATCCGTTCCTACGCTTTTGGATTCAATTTAAAGATAAATGAACTACAAACAAACGCTCGCGCCGACCCGTTCGTTCGATGGGAAGCCAACAGTCATGTCAGGTCCGACGGCCGATACCATCCCGACGGCCTGATCCGGAAATGGGGTGGCCCGCTGACACGATAACACTCGGGACCACAATTTAAGGCCAGCATTGCCAGCTTTTGGGCATCGCTTGTTGACGTGGGTTTTCACCACCAGTGCCTACCGGTCCATTAGTTGTACCCGTTGCCATCGCCCCGTGACAACGTCATTACCGGCTCGTTCATCTAACGGCCGCAGTCCCACAAGCATAGTGGACGGATGCTTGTTTTAACAATGATGTATCTTCGTTCGCCTTCTGCCTGCCGTCTGTCATCTCGAATCGTTTGAAGCTTGAAACTTTTACCGAATTTATTTATTTGCACTTAAATATTTAATGGCAACTAATGGCCTAAAGCGCCAGAACGAGTGCGAATGTTTGAAGGGCTTGACATAATCACAACTTGACATTCGATCCCTCGCAAAAGCTGTAAGCTCATTACGCGCGGTTTTCTACATCCCTCCCGTTACTAAATAAGAACGCAATAAAATGTTCGAACCCGTTTTTGATGAGATGAAATATAAAACATAACGACTTTGAGCAGTTCTGCCGGTGAATTCAAGTCCTTGAGACAGTCACTATCGCAAAAGACATTTATCATCGTCGCTGTGTAGCTCCGTTTACCCCATCCATACCCTTTCCCTTATCTTAAACCAGCACCATTTGTCAACAATAGACGACTCACATTCAGAGAAAAGCTTGTTCTCAATTAAATTCAATCAAAAATCCATTCATCAATGCAAACCTCAAGCAGCAGCAAAGCATGCTGACTCCCTTCGGGCCCGTCAAACGCTAACCAGTAAATAAATCTCGCCAAAAGATTCAAATTGTTTTCCGGACGCTTTGTAGAGTTTCGGCTCAGCGAATGGATAAACAGCGTCACAAATCTTTTGCGACGCACTGGTCAGCAATGTTTCAAGTAAAGAAGAGGAGGAGTTAGACGGATCAATCTTTAAGCGGACTTCAAACCATTGACACGGGTGTGTGCGCATTGTGTTGCGAGCTTTTATTAATTCGTCCCCATCATTTCATTTAACTTTTTACATTAAAACTTTTGCCCCTGGCTTCCGGTGCGTCTGCCCGGCGGATGCCATTCATTATACTTTCTTCTGTAGGTTACAGTTGACAGAAGCTAGGGTTTGTGATTATGAACTTGAACGCCTTTGAAGTATTCTCTTGCAACGATACGATGCTGCTAAATGCAAATAAAATTATATGGAAAATATTATTACTGTAGCATGTGGTAGTTTTATAAGAATGTTCCACGCAGGTTGTCTTGTTTAACGTTAAAGTGCGTAAATAATTGGGGTGCGGATACGCCCATATTTTTTTATTCCTAGAATTTAATACTAAATTAGTCAAGCTGATAATTCTTCGAATAATTAATCCTAGCGAAACGATAATTCTTCCTAGCGCATTCGATATAGTTTGAGTTTTGATTTCAAAATTTACATACCATACTTTGTTAATTATTAATTAAAATAAAACGAATTTGGCAAGGTTTCAGTAATAGATGCCTAGCCTAGTGATGCCTGTCACGACATGTATTAACTTAGTATTTGATTTTGTTGTAAACTTTTTTTAAACATAAGTGACATGTTTTAAAGCGTAATCGTTGAACAGATCAGAAGAAAATTTCCTACATTAATAATTTTGCAATGAATAACTGAATTTGAAGTTAAGATATAAATATCATAGTTCTATTTCTGCCGCAAGACGTGCTCTATTACATGAGCAAACTGAGTGGGTATAGCGCAAATATGTTACCATACATCACTATGCTTTCATATTCATCGATTATCCGCGATATAACCATTATGAGCATAGAAACATTAAGATTCTTTTTTTACACTGCAAACAATATTTCACACAACCTTTTATCCCGCATTACAATGTACCAACCACATGGTGCTATCGATTCCGAGCATCAGAAGCCAACAAGTGCCGAGTAACAGATTGTTCGCCAACGCAAAGCTTCCCTTCCCTGAACAAACACAAGGCCCCTAACGCACAATGCTTTCCTTACCGCCAAAGAAAGCGTGTGCACGATGTCTCCGAGCCAATGTTCGCGACCTGGTTGCAGCACAAGGAGGCTGCTCGTTCAGTTTTATAGCCTCCAACGATAAGCCACTCCTCCTTTGCCATGCACGGTAGCCGAAACTATGCAGCTCGCCTTGGTGGTACGTGTACGGTTCCGCTTTCGGTCCGCCCGCTCTGCAAGCACGGGCAGCCCCCGTTGCCGTGTGACTAGAGGGAAATAGCTTTTGTTGAACTTTATCAGCCTCAAAATTGAATTTAGGTGAACTATGCGGTTTACGTAATATCAATAAACGGGCTCCGGCTCGTCATTGTCGTGCTGCAAACTGTTTCATTGTTTCTTTACGCTTGGGCATAAAAGTGGCACTGGCAAGAACGTGGTGTTTGGTGCCACCCTCGGGGGAGGAAAACCACCGATGCCACAGACCACACGGGCGCCCCGTCGTTCGGGCTTCGGTAATTCGGTGGCTGTCTGATTGCACACTACAAACACTATCGCTCTCTCTCTCTCTCTCTCTCTCTCTCTCTGGGTATGAAACGATGCACGGTAAGGTTGTAACCCACAAGCGTTGGGGATAGCGAAATACCAAACGGTACGTTACTGCATTGTCAAAGATCTTAACCTCGACTGCACTCACATACACACTGCAGCTGGCAAGGATCTTGCATTAATATGTACCCGGTATAGTCCATTACTTATTGAATAGACTGCACGTGCAATGTGATGGTAGCTCTGTGTATAAGCCAACATGTTTTTTTTTCTTCTTTTATCATAAATGCTGTGACGCAAGAGAAGGTATCACGTTCGTTGAGGTGTATGAATGATTGGCTAGTTATAAGACGTCCGTAAATCCTCAATTATTTTAATGATTTTTTCACTGAACCGTTCAGAAAATAAATAAAATAGGCCACAATTTGAGGGTTTTCACGAAATACTGCAATCAACTCTACACACTAATCAACCGTCTTAAGCTCGATTTACGACCGCTTGCCATTCTTTTTATTCATTTTATAACCTTACCCGATTGCTAATGGTCTTATGGGGACAACAACTCGTGCAAAAGCATCACCCTCCCTCAGAATCATATTCATAAATTATGTCTTCCCTAAAGCGTCTTTGCGGACCATTTGCAACCACTGCACTACCTTCCACGCGTGGGTAGGGGATGGAAAATGCTAAATACGGGCTCTATCATATCATATACCGTGATGAAATGGTAAATCCCACATTTTATCGATAAGGACTTGTCATAGAAAGCGCCTCGTGCTACGGTAATCTTTACGATGTGACAGCAGCAAATGAAGGAAAAGAAAACGGAGCAGTAAAAGTGCCAGCATGCCAGGCAACCGAGTAAGATAATCCATTCCATGACAGTGCAGCCAGCTCCAACCGGGACGTTAAAAAGCTAGCGTTTTGGTTTGCTGCGCATCCTGTTGGTTCACCATTTTTTTCCGGAGTCTTTCTGGTTCGTCCGTTTCTGTTTCCGTTCCATTTTGCCGGTCGATCGAATGCATTCTGCTTCCATCGTGTGTTGATTTATGCAACATCATGCTTTTACCCTTAAACAGAAATTCGTTTCCTTTATGAAGACATGTGTTTGTGCATGTGCACTTTACGGTGTTCCGGTTTATTTAAAGCAACGCGAACATGCCCCAAAATTATGTTTTTTTAGTTCCATCAGTCCTTTCTTGGCTTTATAAATGTTTAAGGTTGGGTATGGAAAAAAATCCTATGACATTGTAGTTGTTTAATTTTTAGTTGCTGAAATAGTTGCTGAAATTGTAGCTTGTTTAATTTTTACCATAAAATGGATCATAAACTGTATTATACACGAATGCTACTAAAAACTCAGTATTTGTACAAACGACAATTGCATTAAGCATTCTTCTTTGATGCAATCGTTAGAGAACGTCTTCTTGCAACACCAGACAATTAAGTTGGTAAAACTACCATTGAAACAAGTTATTCAATTTATATGTTTAACGATTGATTTATGATCATATAATACCCTCATTATCGAAAATGCCACAGACTTAGAATTGTGTTCACACTCTTTCTCGTGCAGGCTGTAGCGATGATTGATTATCACAAATCGATCACTCCTACAACAATTACCTAGCTCTTATTCTTTGGCGAGCCTGACAAATTCATGTGTCACAGTTTGATAAGGCAAGCAAAAATGTAGCCCGTTGTAATTTAATTGTCTGCAATATGTAGCTGTTAAACACCTGTGTTCAGTATAGATTAAATATTGGTCGATGACAAACACTTTAAGCAGTAACAGAAGAGCACAAGGATTACTTACTTACTTACTCGGCGCTAGAACCGCTTGGCGGTCTTGGCTTGTCTCAGGAGTGTTTGAAACCGCTCACGGTATCGCGCTTTCATCTGCCAATCCGTTATCCTGGTCTTAATAGCGGACGCCTCCACACCATCTTGCCACCTCAATTTGGGCCTACCACGCCTCGTCTGTCCTTGTGGACGGTCTAAAAAGACTTTATCGGCTCGGTTGTTAGTTTCCATGCGTACAAGCCCACGGGAGCCTGGCGATACGTTGATACGCTGCACGACAGTGAGGCTCCTCCATTGTCCTTCCACACGTACGGGGCCAAGTATCCTTCTGAGTTTCTTCCTCTCGAACGCAGCTAAGAAGGTTTCATCAGGTTTAGAGAGTGTTCATGTCTCAGAGGCGTATGTGAGTACCGGTACTATACAGGTACTATATAATCCCAGCTTCGTCCGTCGCGACCGGTTCTTAGATATGAAATGATTTCTCAGGTTGCAGACTGACCGGTTGGCAGCCAGCATCCTTGCGCGCAACTCAGCTTCCATGCTATTGTCGTAGCTTTGACCCAAGATAGGTGAGTTCTGGGACGACTCCAAAAGTGCGTTCACCTATCTGTACGTCATGTCTACGTAGATTCTGATTATTTATTGGAAGGTCCGCTGATGTTGCCACCATCAATTTGATTTCGCTTATCTGCAATCCGAGGTTCTTTGGCGCATGATCGATTCCTTGGTAGGCTTCTGCTACATAGGAAAGTAGCAGACCATTGATGTCTATATCATCAGTGTATGCCAGGACCTGATGATAGAAGATGTTTGCCGAAGTTACTAACCTCGAGTCCTGCATGGCCCTCTCTAGTACCAAATTGAATAGGAGACAGGCCGGCCCATCTCCCTGGTGCAGACTATTGATTCCATCCCTTCACCTGGCAAGTGACATTGGTTATAGTCATTCTAACTAGCCTTATCAGTTTGCCCGGAATTCCAAAAGAGCTCATAGCGTCGTATACTTTTACCCTGACTATCATGGCAGCTTTGGAATCAATGAAGTAATGGTACGTGTTTTGTCATCTGCCATCTTCTCATATGTTGCAAATCTAGTCAGTGGTTTATTTTGCATTTCGGAATCCCCTTAGCTAGTTTCCGGCTATCTTTTCAACATGAGAGACAAGCCGATCATGCTGGATCATGGAGAATATTTTGTTTTTCAACACCGTAATACCCCTGTAGTTTTTGCCGTCCAACCTGTCTCCTTTCTTGTATATAGATAATGCCGAGATTCCAATCACAAGGCATCGATTCGCTATCCCACTCCTCGGCAACAATTAGATGAATCTCGTTTGTGCACCTCCATTCTTGACCAGTTCAGCTGCGATTCCGTCGGTTCCGGGTGCCTTGTTTTTGTGCCTACCTGTTGAAAAATGGTTTAATAATGAGATACTTACTATCTCTCGATGTATCTTAAGGTCTAAAGGCATACATACTGTAAAACGCTCAAGAATTACCTTCAATTTATTTACAACACATAAAAAAACACTTCATAAGAACATAAGTTGATAGGAAGTTTGATTTGTACATTACCAATTTCTGAACTTGTGTAAGCAAAACTTTAGTAAAAAAGTTAGTTTGCTACTTCCATTGCCCGCCTCGATCGCCCAACACCAGCATCAGCATCATCGTCTTGCGGACTAATAATAAAAGCAGTTTATTGCCGCCAGTGAAAGTTAATTACTTTTTACTTTTTTCCAGCGCTTTGCTTCCAGTATTCACGCACAGTGTTTTAAGGTTGAACGCTTCATTTTGATTTACCTTCCTCCGTTAAGACACCTTAACACATAGCACATGCTTGTATCACTCAGCCTACGATAAATCCTTATCCAGTGCCACAGTGTCGCACAGTGAGCCATAGCCATTTCACCGCTTCAACGCTTCCCCGGACGTGCCTCCTAGTGCAGCAGCGGCAGCTTGAAACGAGACACCAGCTCCTCCCGTTTTCTGGCCCGTGGTGACTGAGAATCGGTTCCGCATGGTGACAATAATCATACCCATATACGTAGTGATAGTCGTGTTTGTGACACTGCTGGTAATACTGTAGGGCGAGCGAGCAGCAAAGCGCCCCGGCCCAACCCTCCCAAATGAGTGCCCCTCCCGCCGGTGCCACGGTCGTATTCCGATGTTGTTGCGCTCCGAGCGGCTACGGTACAGGTTGGCTGGGTTGCACTGGTGCACGTGTCACCGTGGCTGCTGCTGCTGCTGCTTCACTGCTGCCGTGCGCTAGACAGTCGATCCGCTCGTGAGCTCCACCGTGGTCCGAGGCTAACGCGTGCAAGGCTGCTGTTGTGTTGTGTGTGTGTTGTCCGAGTACCATCCGGCCGGCCGTTTTCCGTGCCGTTTCCGTTCGCATTCCGTACCGGGGTCGGCGCTCCAGTGCAAGCGCAACCGTCTAGCTGCGAGGGCGGCCACCTCTTCACGTGTAATCCGCGGGTCGCGCTAGTACTGTCGCACAGTACTAGCAGCGCCTAGCCAGTGGCCGCAATAGCATCGACACGCAGGTATCCCCGGGGCCAGAACGCACCGGCGCGGACAGCGAGCGGGACGTGGGCGCAGCGCAGGCCAGCGATCATGGCGAAGGTGTCGGCAAGCACGCACCAGGACCCGGCCATCCTCGACATGATGGAGATCAGCAAGAAGCGCCCGCCGAAGCTGAAGTCGGCCGATCGCACTGTTTCGATGCGCATCGACAACTACTCGCCGGGCAGCGGTGGAGCCGGTGGACCTGGTGGGGGTGGTGGCCCTGGTGGCGGTGGAGGATCTTCCGTTGGTGGAAGCCGCGAAGGTGGCAGCGGGAGTGCTACGGGTGGGAGCAGTCCGATCATGCTCGACAACAGCCTGATCGTGCACCACAGCCCGGTCGAGCGGCTGTCCCCGATCTCGATGCAGAAGCACTCGCCCGACCCGAAGGTGTTCTTTCGCAGCGAAGCCTCACCGACCTCGCTCAAGGTGGAGGATCCGTGGAGCATCGCGCGGAAGCAGTTTCGCCGCTCGGACACGCTGCACGTCTACTCGCCCTCGATGCATCAGCTGCGCAAAGCCACCTCGTTCCATTCGCGCAGCAACAGCGGCGGCTCCAACCCGGACGAGATTGTGGCCGCACCGATCATCCGGCACAGCAGCGTGCGGCACACGCATATCTACCCGCGCGAGTACCTCGTCAAGCAGGATAGTGGCGGCGGCGTCAGCAGCGGTGGCGGCGAAGACGAGGATGCTGACGGTGGCAGCGGCGGCCGCTGCTGCCGCGGCCAGCTACCGCCAGCACTCGCCCAACGTGAGTGCCAACCGGCGCAACTGCCATATGCATCGCTCGTTCAACGATCAGCAGAAGCGCAATGCGGCCTTTCTCCGGCGGGACTCGGTGAAGTTTCACTCGCTCGGCGACGACATCCCGGCGGAGGTGGTGGACCGGAGCCCGCGCGAAGCGAAAAAGTTCAGCTCGGCCAACGCGTCGCTGGAGAACGAGATCTATCGGTCGCGCAGCAACAGCCGCACGGACAAGAAGGGCGAATCGTTCTCGGACTTTGTCAGCCGGCAGAACAGCAAGAAGTACAACCAGAAGAACAGCACCACCAGCCTCGACCAGGCACTGCCGTACGTGGGTGGGAGCGGCGGGGGCAGCTTTCGGCGCTCCCTCATCCAGCACTCGAATGCGCACCTGCTCAGCCCGAACCCGCCGTTCCTGGACGACTTCAAGCCGCAGAAGTCGCCCATCTTCGATCAGAAAAAGTCCTACTCGCTGCGCTACAAGAACGGGCGGCAGGATGCGCGGGAAAACTTTAAAGCGAAAAAGTCGAAGAGCTTCATCGTCGATCTGGAGCCGCCGCCGCCGGCCATCATCAGTGCGACCGGCAGCCCGTACCGCAAGGACAGCATGGCCTTCACGCCGGAGGAAGCGGACAAGATATACAAGGCGTCGCGCAAGCTGTCCTCCAACCTGATGCTGGACGACATCGGCCGGACGACGGACATATCGCCCATCCCGATGGACATCATGGACATCAACTACGGCGTGATCATGAAGACGTACCAGATGAACCGCCAGAAGTCGCTCGGTGCGTCGCGCAAGGGCCGGCGAAAGTTTGCCGACAAGAAGCTGGCGGGCAGCAGCTTCGACGACGATACGGAATCGTCCAAGAAGCGCAAGCGCATCGTCTGTATCGTGATGACCGTCTTCCTCGCGCTCGCCCTGTTCAGCGTGCTGGCGGTGCTGGTGACGCTTACCCACACCAGCTCCGGCGGTTCCAGCACGTCCACGCAAACCAAGACGCAGTACACGTTCGCACGCGACACGCCGATCCACGCCATCCCGACCTACATGGTGTCGAAGGACTCGCCGAAACACTACAACGGTGCCAATTGATGCGGCAACTTTAGCCGCTCGCGCCCACTGAATGCGCCCGTGTCCCGCTGGCAGGCACGCGGCAGCGGCAGTGGTGGCGGCGGCGGCGGCGGCACCGGCGGTGGTGGCGGTGCAATTACGTCCGACACCATCAGCTGTCTGGTGGAGCAGCACAGTTAGTAGCGCCTGGGGCGACGTCGTCGTCGCCGGCGTAGTGTTGTAGCGGTTAGCCGTAATGGAACTAGCGGAAGCGACAGCAACAGCACCAGCGAGGACGTTACCGCCCATCGTAAGGTAGAGCAGGGGGACGGAGCAGCAGGAGGGAACAGCTTCCGTGGTGGCAAGCATGGTGAACTTAGCGCGAACATAACAATATCCAACGAAGTGCCAAGGACGACCCGGGCGCAACAGCATCGTTACGCACGTGGACGGCCAAATTTTTTTAGAAACAATCTCATCGGACGCCGGAAACGGGTATGGAGGCTGCGGTTACCGGCAAACATCGCTCGGGTTCGAGCAGCACTGATACAAACCGTAGCAAGAGGTGCCGATACTGGCGGTGGCAGCGCCTAGCACGGTGCATAGGAACAGTAGCGGCAGTAACAGGAGATGCCACGGAGCTTACCAGTAGAGAGAAAAGGAGAGAGTGTATGTGTCGGCTTGAAGAAAAGGAAGACGTCACGAAGTGCGCGTTGGGTCGTGAGTGAGTGGTTTTGTGAGAAGAGTATGGACGAGCACGGGCTCGTACACGACTGCAAAGTGTGCCAAGCGATCACGGGGACGATCGGACGGGATCCACGCCACGATTCAGCCGGTAGCCGGTATCGACCGCAATGGAGGAGCAATCGCATCTAACATATACGAAACAATAAGTGGATCTAATCTAGTGCAATATTAATCGGAACGTCTAGCGCGCTGAACGCGAAAACAGAACTCTACCACTACCACGTAACACGTAAAACATAACTCTAAACAAAAGACAAGCATGATAAACTAAAACACGGGAAAGCGAAACTAAAAGCCCATAAAAAGGAAGCAGAAAGCATATTTATTGGGAAAAACATTTTAATAAAGCAAACTAAAAAGCATAGCATACGAATATAACCTTGAACGATGGATACTGCAGGAGAGGCGGAATGCTTACCGGAAAGGCATATTACTAGTGTGGACGGTATCGCAACATCTAACCTTAAAGTACATCACGTCAAACAATAAAGCAACATAAAGTAAACGGACAAAATAATCACTAAAAACGTTAAACAAACAAACAAACATGCAAACAAAACCAAACAAAACTTAATCAAAAGCCAACCATCAAAAAGTGAAGTAAACATAACATATACTAACAAGTAAACGCATAAAAAAGATAACCCATAATATAGATTCCGTGTATGCAAACGTAGCAACTGAAGATATTGTGGACATCGTGTAGTACGTTTTTTATATAATAAAACAAAACAAAAACTGAAGCGCACATATATCACACTGCAGAAATGTACGCAAACTGTACCATTTCAACGGCCGTGAATGAAATACGTCATAAGGTGTGTCAGTTAGGTTCCATTTTGGATACCGAATCCATCTACTGTTCGTCAGTGCAGAAAAGTAAAGCTAGTATACGGAAGTGTCGTGTAGCGTTATTTCGTTCGTTAGTGCCTATTCCTGGTGTTTTGGTCTTCCCTTTGTTTTGTTGTAAACCACTATCACAACAGCGAGTACATCCGCGTACGCAATGGTGATAATTGCATATTAGAATGTCGCATGAATAGTCGTCCACGCGTTGTACCGAATGTCAACACACAACACCTCAACGTCCTGTCTCGTTGCGCACAAGCAAAAATAAGAAAAAAAAAGGAAACTCACCTACCCTTGTTCATCACCGTCAGAACTGGACTGTCATTAAGTACGGCATTTTCAACGCTAGTGGCCTTAAACAGTAACACGCCGAAATGGAGCATGGGAGCGCAAGCGTGGCATCGTGTACGGTGCCGTTTATTGACCTGACTAGGTTTCACTTCGAATGAGTTCGTTCGTTGAGCGAACTTGTTCGACCATGAAAGTGTCCGTGCGCGCGAACCATTTTATGCTCCATTAGTGGATACATCAACATGAAAGAAGCAAAAAAGGTGTTGATTGCACAGGTAAGGGGTTTTTGTGGTATTAAGTTTTTGGTTTACTCAAACATTGAAAATATTTATTTTAAATCAAGTCATTAATTTCAACCCAAAAGCTCCCAAAAAGCTGCGAAAATTATACATATTGGTATTATTTTTCATTTCATGGAAATATCTCTATTTATGTATACTAATATTAAATGATTTATGAAATCAAAATTAGAAATAAATGTAGCCACTTTGCATGGTTATTTAAAACCAATTGTTAAACTATACATGGGTCATATTTATAACGATTCCAATTGATTACTATTACGGAGTGATTTTTTAAGAGAAAATTTTGTCTATTTAACGTTATATTATTCACAGTGGTTTATTGCCTCATAATGAATTTCGTCCGTTCTAGTGATTTACGCGTTATACAAAAAAATCGTTATCTTTTTCAAATGATTTGCATTAAGTGAAATCATGGATTCCTGTACTACCAATGTGCTGATGCGCATCTGAAACAATGAATTATGTCTTTATAATACTAATATTTAGGAAGATATTTGTAGTTTACTATTTATTTGTCACTTCATTTCTACTTTCTCGAAAAAGAGGTCGATTGGTTAAGTCTTTTACTTTAGAAAACAAGCTTCAGATCGGTTCCAGTGTGTTCCGTTATTAGACATTTCTGAAGCCTGACATGAAGCCATACGAAGCTCCTCCAGCTGATAGTAGTAATAAGTAGATCCAGAAAAGCGTATTAGAAACTCAAGTCAATATACCTAATTATACCTATTTCATCACACAATTATCCATCGACACCACTCCTCCTGGCAATAAAATTATGATATATTAAAAGATTCTTTGTATTGAACTCTCATTTGTCTGAGATAATCAACATTAACAAATTTTTAACATTACCCTCCCACAAAATGTATCCCAAACACGAAGTAATTTTCTCGTTATGCAAGATTTCACTCGTTAAGAGAGTTTTTTGTTGAGCATTTATATTTGCTCGTCATGAGAAAAAAAACTCGTTATATATAAAAATATTCCATTTCAATTATACAATGGAGGCGCCTGGTGGTTCATTGAGCGTACAAAGGATACAGGATACAGAAGCACTAAACACGAAAAATTACGAATATTTCTATGCAATAAAAACAATTATTAAAGTTATCAATATAAATAAGTTTGTAACTCTAACAAACTACTCTTGTTTGTGGGGCATTTCAAGACACTTCCGTATGACGTCAAAGCAAAAGAAACAGACAGATGCACCGGAAACCACTACAGGCAATTACATTTTTTTTCGGTTTATTGCCTCGTACTTTTATTTGGTGTTGAACGAGTTGACCACCGGTACTAGTGCTACTTTTACGAGCTGTTTTGTGCGATTCAACCACTCAAACATTTTCGTATCCCTGCTGTCTACGTTTGATGTTTGGGAAACCCGAACGATAGCTCATCTTTGGCATCCCTTCTCGCTTCGGCACGTACACAATATTGATCGCAAATAAAGGTCTTTTCATTTTCTAAAGGTATGGGCTGCTAGGTAAACGTGTTTTTTTCATTTTCACGGTATTTTGCTAGTCCTTAACATTTCTATTTTTGTTGCGTTTCTGTTTCTATTTTGCAATACTTTTTCCAATATCTCTTCAACCAGAAAAGTATGCAACCTCTTGCTGACAGAAGAAAGATCCTTTCCCAAGTAGCTTTGAATGAACCGTTTACCTTGCCAGTTCACACAACTTTACCTCTACCCAAGTGTCTTCCAATTTATTTCTAGCCAATTGAGTTCGTTGGTGCTTCATGGGTAGTTAATCTGGATATTGTCCTTCCAACACTCCCCACACACACGCACACACACACAGACCCACACACATTTGCAAGGTCGCTTGGGGCAGTAAATTCCGTCAGCGAATTATAAAATAATCATACGCTGGAGCGAGAACTCGCTGACAAAATGTTAGCGAAACAGGGCTACCGGAATGTTCCCCCATACTCTAGCGTTCTAGCTAAAAACGACCTTTATCTTTTTTCCCTCTACTTGTTTTTGTCTCTGATGGCATTTGGTTAGGATTTTTCTCCGCCTTTGCCTGTTTAGCTCCCATTCCAGTGGTCTTCTTCTGCCCATCCCAGGTCACCAAAGCTCCACGCAACTCAACACTCCTCAAACAAAACAATGTACAAAAAAACACTCCCACAAAAAAAAACCTCCCACCTAACGAGACCATCGTCTGTCTTTGACATTTTACGAGCCAGCAGCACGAGTGCAGAAAAGCAAAGACTTATGCGAAAAGATGCTCCAACGCACGCACCGCACTCTCACACACACACACAAATACACGGAGCGTACGAAACAAACCCATAAAACAAGCAATGGTAATACCATGTAATTCCATTGTTTCATGTTTCCCTGCGAAAACGTTAAATTTCGATACCATCCCGGGTCGGAAGCAGGGAGAATGCTGGACACACTGCAAATGCGGCCTGCAGCCCCGGGTAGACCAGACCCGGTTCGATCCGGCAAAGATGAAACCGAAACCAAAATGGTCCGCAACGGGTTTACCCACCCTTGGGCGTGGGCATCTGCCGTTTTATTTACTCTTCTGTACTGTTTGTATGCCTGCGATTGCGTATGAGTGTGTGTATGTGTGAGTGTGTGTTTATCCGTTTTGGGCTGCTCCGCACCGTGAAGCTTTGAAAACCGACCAACATTGTTCGGTGCTTCCGCCGGGCCTGCAAATTAACCCACCGAAAGGAATCTGATTTAATTCAAATTAAACTACCATCTTACTGTGCCCAAGCGACCCAACAAGACTGGCCGATTTCAACAGCGTGAAAGAGGCCTCTTCATCTCGTAAATCAATTTTATTTCAACGTGCCTGCCTAGGCGTTTTGTTTCGTGACGGTGGGGGTTTGCTTTGCCCCAAGTCTAAATATTGTGCCTATGCCGCCCTTCGGGGGGAGGAGGGGGGGGAGGGGGGAGGAAGGCCGTGGGGTTTCACTTAATTTCTCCGGCAAAAATACTTGCAGAAGGGAAGTTTTTGTATTTAATGCTTTTGATTACATCTTTATGTGAGTTTAATGTTTCAACTGAACCATTCTTACACCAAATTGAAGTGATTGTTTAGTTAAGCGAGCTTTCATTAGAAAATCAATTAAAATGATCATTACATTTGAAGGACGTCGAATTCGATAGTGAAATAAACGCAATGTGTTTTTTTTTTCTTTTTTCCAGGTAAGCATTAAAAGGACTGGGCGATTGAGAAGAACAGACACTGGCAAGGATAAGTAGAAAAAATATCAAATGGATTTACTAAATGTTATTCAATTATTTTGTGAAATACTTATTTGTTTTTATATGTTATTTGTGAATATAGACAAGTAATTATATTTTTCATAAAGAGGACAAAAATTCAACATAAAAATCATTATCACTTTACAAACGCGTTTACAAATCAATTTAATCTTTTTTATTTCGTTTTTTATTAAATCCGTTGTTTTTTTATTAATTTGAAGTAAATAATTTAGCTAAACGTGATATGGTCTAGAGACTGTTTCAATCTATCTTATCATATTAGCGGATAAATTTCACTTTTGAAAATACATTATACATAATAATAAAATTTTGTTAATTCTTATTCTTTTTACTGAGGTTAAAATAGTTATGATTTTTTAAGAATATTAAGCGACGGTATTTCAGTACCAAATTCTGGGATTATTTTGTAAAATGATTTCCAATTGTATATTATATCCAAACATTGTTTAAATGTTGTTGAAATTGTTTATTCAACAGATTCGATCTGAACATCTCATGTCAATATACCTTTAATATAACTTTCATGTGTTGTAAAGGGAAAATTATGACGTAATCTGATTTTGTTCACTCGTTGTTGTTGTTGTAGTTATTTTATTTTTTACGAGGCTTTTGAGCTTTTACCTTTCTCGTTTTGTTCACTTTTAAAGTTATTGCAAGTTTAAATCAAACTACAATTAACTTCAAACATAACATCAAAATTTTAGCGTATCTATTTGAAAATCATAAAATTAAACTCAGAAGCAAATCCAATGCAATCATTTTCAAAACTACTATCTTGTCACGCCAGATGTACATATATTCTACCATAGCTACATATTTGGACAGTCATTTATCGCGATTTGCGGACAATTTGGAAGGCATAGATAAAAGAGTGAATATATTATTTGAGCGGAATGCTATTTCACTTATTTTTATATTTTTTCAACCATTATTAAACCCTTTATCACATGACTTAAATTACGAAAGAAATGAATTTAGAGAAATAGCATAACTTTAAGAACACTTCGATACATGTAGGCCTTATGCGATAACTTATACAATTAAAAATCGTTCAAAACATTATTATAACATATTTTATAGAAGTTTTACCGAAATAAGTGTTATTATAATTTTTTGATTGTTTGAAAAGTTTTATTGGGATATTTGTGAACCTATAACTTAATGTTTATGAATATTGAATTAAAAAATCTGAAACACAAATTATAATATTGTTAATAGAGTGTATATAGTGAATATAGTGTATATAGGAGTTTAAATATAATCTTCCTTTTTGTTCCTCTCACCAACCACTTTTCTCTTAGACCGCAAAAAGCAAGAAATCATATCAATTTTTTTTTTGTAGGAAGAAAAACTTTAGTCCAGGGATCCAAACTAGGGCACGCGGGCCACATGTGGCCCTCGAGAACCTAAAATGCGGCCCGTGATGATTTTGTAAAATAAATCTTTGAATATATTCATCAAAACTTCATTTTTTACTTTTTGAAACGAAATTCAAGCTACATACATTTTATATATTGACTTAGTATTTTCTTATCAAAACGAGATTTAAACTTTGTCATATTAAAGGTAGCGTCGTAACAGCCCCCAACACCGTTAAATGCCGTGCAATGTGGCAAGCGAACGGAAATGTTTGGATACATAAGACATAAGAAAAATATTACAAAATCAACAATAAAATATTCATATTTTTAATTTACCATAGTTCGATAAAAGTATCGAAAACTTCTTGTTCTTCTTTTTCTTCTTTTTTGGCAAGTGAGGATGTATTCTCCTGCATTTGACATTTCAAATATAATCAAAGTTTTACCCATTCTTTATTTTGACCTGACCGTTGTCATTTGGTATTCTTTTGTTATTTTTGTTTTGGTTCATTTTTTTATCTTTATATGCTAATTGGTTTATACGGTTTAGATTTCTATTTGGTTTCTATTTGGTGGGTGAAATTATTTAAAACAAAATTTCTTTGCCTCATTTTTCTTTCCATCTTTCCTATAGTCTGTCGAATGTTATGTCTCCCCTAGTTGTTACATTCTTTTTGCAATTAAAAACTATATGCCACCCTGTATTTTTGTTAGGCATCCTGTTTCCTGTGTTAGGTACAATGCTGTTTCCACTAACTTCATTTTGGCCAGCTAAAATGGTGACAAGTCGTGTCCTGTTTATAATCTGTTTGTTATTCTAATTGCTGACGGGTTTATATTTATGTCTTTCTCCCACGGTACCATTCTTTGAAATGCCCGGAATTTTCCCCTTTTTGGATTGACATTGTTCTTCGTAGCAATATTCTGTTTCTCTATCATTTATATTTTAAATTTTTCATATTCATCAAAGAAAAACCTTGACAAAAGATGATTTTTGTTTTTGATGTTTAATCCTGGCAAATGCCCTCTCTGCAGTGGGAAATCTGGCATGCTTTTTAACACGCATATATTATATGCAACAGTATAAGTTTTAACCGCAATATACAGTAACTATTTAGAAGTAAATATTGGCACACTTGAACAAAAATAATTAATTGATTGTTTTTATAACGGGACCAATCCTTTTTCAGATTGTTTTTTAACCTCTTTGGGTTTATTTTTTACCCATACACAGATCAACAACTTCGAATCAATGTATTCTTCTTGTCTAACATCCAGATTCTATTTCTTGATTGATCAATTTCAATGTTTCATAAACTATTCATCGAATTAAAAGCTCCCCATTCTGTGCCATGCTTAAGATAATCATGCAACATTCATTTCCCTACCAAACGAGCTAATGAGCTTGTTTATGCTACACACTAAACGGTTGAACATAAATAAGCTCATCAATTATGATTTTAATAAGCCATTTAATCATTCCCACTCGACCGACCACTTTGCCGACCGCACAGAACATAATTGATTCCAAAGACAACCAAAGAACGATGAAATTAGCAAAGGAGTGCAAATCAATAAATTGCTCTCGCCGTTGGATTTGTATTGATAATGGTAAAGCAAGTAGCCCCAATACCAATCGCCTTCCACTGAGAGAGACGGCGACAAAAAACGAAACGCAAAGAAAAAAGAAAAGAAGATTGATATTCATACTATTCAGTACAACAAACAACTCACCGCTCAGTGCTCACCGGTCCCAAGCCACAAATTCCGGAACTGGGGAAAGATTTTATCTCATGTCATCAATCGGAAATCCGCCCGACCGTCGCGGGGAAAGCGTCAATCGGAGCCCGGATGGTTTGGGGTCGGTAAAACGACAGTCTGATAAATACCAGAGCACCGGTCGCATTCTACAGACGCTTTATCTTCTATCCCTTCATCCGTGAAATAAGAATAATGCTGTGCGTGCTTTGCTGGGTGGGTTGTACAGATAAGAAAGAAGAGACTCACACACAAAAAACGCACCACGGGAGCTATCGTGATAGAACGGTACCGTGAGCTGATAAAAGCACAATAGAATGGTTGTTCTCAAGTGTTGTTTGTTTTGCTGCTTGCTGTTGGCTTTACCATCAGATACAATTCCTCGCGGTGGAGTACTGCGTCATTGTTAGGGGAGGTAGAACGTAAAGCGATAGTACTAATACATTCCAATACCTTCATACTGAGTCCTGCCCAGTACATCCAGTAGATACCCATACTTAAAATCTCTCTGTTTTGTCTCTTCCCACTTCTCCTTTCGTCTTTTTTGTTTTGTTTTGCAGTGCGCCAAGAAAACGAACGTCTCATGCGAGAGTCTCTCGATAGGGCGAAGATGATTAAAAACTACACCGAGTACAACCGGATGATTGGCGGCGATGAAATTCCTTAACGATTTATCCTCGGTCCGATATGCAATGTGCCCGCATCCCGCATGCCGATCTGCTGCTCCCTGGTCCCACTAACTGCCAAGCTGCTTTGACTTCATCCGTGGTGGGCGCTGCCATGGCATTGGCATGACTCTGAACCACAACATCACCCCATCGCTCAAGACCTCCAGGATACTCGTTGTGGGAATTTGAACCGTCTGCGGCAAAGAAACAGAACCGGTGGACATCGGAACGCACCTTGGGCTGTGCTCGGTTTGCCGGAAGCGGCAAAATGTAATGGAATCAACAGGCCAACTTCACTTCACATCCCCCGCGGACCAATTTTAGGTTAGCATGGTTGTAGCAAGCGTTACACCGACCTCACCGCACACTTAACGACCTCCGGATGCACAAAAACAAAACGCCCATACGGCTAATGGACGGCATGTCTCGTCAAGAGCGCCACGTCTGGGTAGAAACATGCTTCAAAATCCACAGTGACGGAGCAGTTCGTTCTTTTTTCTCTCTATCTCCCTCTCTCTCTCTCTCTTACCAGCTATTTTAGTACACGTCCAGCGTCTGCATATCATCGTGACTAATTTCATACAACCCATCACTCTCGGGCAGGTTAAAACTCGCTCGTCAAGATAGGCAGGCAAAGGGTAGTAAAAAAGAAAAGAAAACGATACAGTGTCGAATACAGATGCATAGGCGGTTCTCTTCTGTTTACCCAACTCCAGCGACAAAAGCACGGCGTGGAAAGGAGTGATGTTTGAGGGACGTTGTTGGGTCACGATTACCGACACACCACGCCAGAGACCGAAACCAAAAAAAACACATACACACACTCAAACACCTAAGAAAAGGTCCAATTTCATCCATTCTGCGGGAGGATGAGACAGTGCTGGTGGTGGAGGTGGTGTGGTGTTTCCACTCGCACCAACCACGTAATGGTTCCCCGAAATTTGTGCCGTGCAAATATAATCACTTTCTGATGGCGCTAGGAATGGTTCCAGGGGTGGAATAACGAGAAAACAAAAAGGGGGCAACAAGACCCTTCTCGCAAAAGCACAATCAATTTAGTAGCTGCAGACGGATAGGAGCGCAAACACACAAAAAAGGGGAAAAGAACAAAAAACAGCTCAAACACAAAGATTGGACGCACGCGCCCGTACACGCGAGCCCGGCAAGAATTGTGACAAAAATGGTGACGATGCTTCTGGTTCTGGATTAGTTTCGACACGCGTTCGGGATGGTAAAATGGCTTGTAGCTTTTCCGTATGCTTGCCCTTTCGAGGGATGATGAAGCAATTTGTTTGCAAGGCAGCGGGAATTGTTTTAAGCTATTTTGTGGCGTTCTGGCTCGGTTGCAATTGAATTAGTTTCATTCTGCAAATCACTGGGACGTTTCAAGTATTTAAACGTCTTCAACTCATGTAGCATTACGGACTTTTTGGACTGTTCCTACTGAAGGATAACTCACGTTTCCCAGACCCGACCGGTCCCGTGGTACAGTCGTCAGCTCGCAAGGTCTAACAACATACATGTCCAGTAAGGACCGTGCCACCCTATACGTAGGACTGACTATGGGTAATCAATAAGACACTGATAACCATAGCACTGACCCAACAGTGGTAGAGACAGATCTTGATCGACAACGGTGGTTGAGCCAAAGAAGAAGAAGAAGAAACTCATTTTCAGATAACCCAAAATCATTTAAATTAACTTCAACTAAGAATAGAGTTTTCATGCGGAGAACCATAGGGTTTTTGCATATTTTCTATATATACTGATTTGATTACATTAGGTGCAACAGTCAGATAGGTTATATCATCTAGCCTTAGCTCTACTAAGTTTGTTGGTCTGTGACTATTTGATTCACTTGATCTATTCGAGACTTGATCGCAAGGAGGAGATGCTGTTAAGCTATGTATTAGACAGCTGCAAAAACGGGTGCGCCAAAAAATTGAATTAAAAGGCTTGTGTGTTTAGGACGAACACTAAAAATGTTCACTCACATTCTTAGCTAGAGTTTCTCATACAATTTGATTTTGATTAGAATGAAGCTCAGTTAAAACTGTGCAAGCTTTTCTAAGACACTTTCAATTATTTTTCTCTACACGATTCCTTTTAAAATACGTACAAAGATAAAAACCAATGCTCAGATCATACTAAAAGCATCTGTAATAATGAAGCTCTCCAGCACGATGAAACATTTTCCTTTTTTTTTTAATCATAAGTCAGTGGTGAAAGAAAAATTTCCCAACCTGTACAGTGCCGCCGGTCTGGTTGGGCCGGTCTGGTGGTACAGTCGTTAACTCGTACGACGTAACAACATGCCCGTCATGGGTTCAAGTCCCGAATAGACCGTGCTCCCATACGTAGGACTGACTATCCTGCTATGGTAACAATAAGACACTGAAAGCCAAGCTCACTTCACTAGTGGGCACAGGCAGGCCTTGACCGACAGCGGTTGTTGTGCCAAAGAAGAAGAAGTACAGTGCCGCACGTAAAATGCACAGTTGAGCTTAATTCGAATCCCTTTTTATTTATAAATATATTTTGCGTACTTGCATAACAGTGAGTTACTAAACCAAAACAAAAAAGGAAAAGGCAAAACGAAAATGGATAATGCGACACTTTTCAACTCGAACCCGCGCAAAAGACGTAACATTAATCGACTCTCTCAAAACAGAGAAAAAAAAGAAACTACAACTCGCGCAAAACCGCGACCAATGATGAGATAGAAAATTTAAGCATAAAGAAAGCAGGGTAGCCGGAAATGTTGTTGTGTTGATGATAGTAATTGTTACAATTAGCGAGTAAGATTTTTAAGCAAAGCTTCGAAAAGTATGTTATATAGATGCGTTTATATTTAGCATTGGTGCGCCGTGGAAGGGGGTAGACATGTGGCAACAGTTGTGTGGCTCGCACTATTTACTGGTACTTTCTTTCCTTTCAGCTCATCTGTCCCGGGTTGGCTTGCCGAATACAAAACACGTGCAACAAATGCTAGAAGCGACTGTTTACTGTTTCCTCAGTTTAGGCACAGCTGTACGATACACCAGGACCATAAAGCTCTCCCAGCACAGTCCATCGCAGCTGCGCATGCATTACAAATGTTTAGAAGGTTAAAATAAATGGAAATGAAGGTGGATTGGTTTACGTCCTACATGTCGTTACGCAATGAATTGATAAATGCATCATCTATTTTCCAAACCCATATCTTACATAACACTCTAGAAAACGCTTCCATTTGCGATTAATAACGGTTGACATACACTACACCCAAAACATTATTCTGTACTGGTTTGCCTTGCATGAACGATGGAATGCGATGTGAAGCGAAAAAAAACAACTACGAGGATTAGCACGCCCGATGCGCCAACAATGAGCGCCATCGCTAAGCCACATAAAAATATGAATTGCAATGCAGCATGCACACACGCAGGAAAAGTCAGCACTTTTCGCCGGTCAATGTGAAGCACGCCATAGCCGTAGCGTAAATCCACTCAGCCCACCTGCATCCGGATGGATCCTTTGATGCTGCCGCGTATCAAAACCCTCAAACAACTTCCTATCGCCTCCCATCTTTGCTTCCCTGCCGATGCAGCTGCCCTGCTGTCACTTTCGTTTATAACAAAATAGCCGTTTCGTTCCCTTTTGTCTGTAATCGTCGTTCCCGTACCACGCCTTGTGCGCGGGTAATCGTGTCCAAAGCATCGGCTCAACGACACACAAAACAAAAAAAAAACCAGATTACATTTCTGCCTGTCTTCCCACGCTGTCCTTTCCACACCGACCGACACCCAAACGGTTTTTGGTGCAAGGACAATTTATTAACATCCCATCAACACACTACCACCTGCAGCCCAGGGTAGGGGGAGGATGATGATTGGACGAGTGACGCACCACCGGGCGCAAACGATAATGGTCACGGGGTTCGGGAACGCTATCAACGCTTAAAGAACCGGATAATGCTCCATCCACCCCGGCAGCTTGCGGTCCTGTCGGCGTTCAGGTGTAGATGGCAGTGTCCTTTCAACGGTTGGGGCCCCAGGTGTCAGTTCGGTTTAATACATCGACCCAAAATTTGCGCTTTCGCCTGTCCGCTCACGTCCTCGATGCTCCGATGGATCCAGGCGAGCGTGATCTAGGCGTGATAGGACTTTTTTTTTTCTTTCTTTTTCTCACTACAGCTGATCCCGTCCGGGACTATTGCGTTCGTACATCATCACCAGCATGGCAATGATGATGACGGCGATAGCCCGTGGACGGACGGTCATAAACACGCAAATTGATCATGATTTTGGCCTTGCCGATGTTGGGCGACGATAAGTGAAAATTAACTAGCTCCGAGGTAGGGCGCGCTAGAACGGGATCATCTGGAGCTGTCCCTTTTGGAGCTAGCGCTAAAATTGGGATGATTTTCGGTTCACCTTCACCGTAGCAGAAAGCAGGGAAAGCAGCATTTGGCACACCGGTGGTCAAGCCACCACCAGCTAAGAGTGCGTTTGTACCGTCTTTTCTTATCACTGCTACTTCCACCGACGCGGTGTCTTCCAGTGATTGATGACTGTTGCTTACTCTGGTTTTTGCGTATTTCCACACGGCGAGCGCGTCAGCCGCAAACACATTAATAAAGAGCTTTGGCGGGTGCCGTAGAGACAGAGTAGCAAGCAGTCAAACTTGCCAAAAGTTACTCACTCGCCCCGCGCGCGAAAAGTCCCCGGACGGAATCACACTTTTGCAATTTAGGAATCGTAGAATCGTATTCCTGGAGAGGGGGTGTGGCGAGGGCGTACATTTCCATGCGCCATTCCCATCGCGTGCACAGCTGCTTCCGCTGGAATAGCTTTTTCATCTCCTTTCAGCTTCAGCGATGGCAGCGCGGGATAATATTTATAGGCGAATGATATTTTACGCAAAACCGTACGCTTTCGGGCGAGTAATGCTGCGGGCAAAATTAATCATTACATCCCGCGCGCACCGCTCATTTTTGGGAGAGAGGCGGTAAACTTTCACGCTACCATTTCGGGTGGGTGTGTGTGTGTGTGTTTGTGACAGTACATGAGGTCGCTACCTCGCTTCCTCCTCCAGCGTTCCAGCGGGCATTACTACGAAGCGTTGTTCGCTTCCATTGCCTGCTTGGAACAGACTCAAGGCCCCAAGCACGAGCCCACATAATAATAATGATGACTTCATTACACAGACCATGACCATCTGGTGCCTGGCCCACCCGATCCTGCTACTGCTCTCGCAGAAGTCTCCCACGGGGCGTACAGATCAACCGTCAGTGTATACGTATACGCCCGACAACGGGGTAAAGGATAAACTGTCAACAGCATTCCTCCACTCCGGGTGCGCGTCCCGGCACCGTCTGCTCCCGGAATCACACTCGGAAAGTTGACTAGTGCCAAAGTGATTATGCTTATTTTGTGAATGTGTGTGTGTGTGCGTGTGCCCCAGCCGATCAGGTTGCCGACAAGGACGCCCGCCCACCGGTCTCGAACGATGGGCGCGCGCAAAGGATTCCCCGCCTCGGCTCGGCATTTGCGGTGTTGCAAAGCGAACTTTCGTTGCATATTTATGAGAACAGCAAGTTTGGCCGTGTGCGTGACTGTGTCTGTGATTGCAATTTTTGTGCTGCCTTACTTTGCTGCCTTCGCTTCCCATTTTTTTTGTTGTCTTTGTTTTTAAGGTCAAAAGGTTTTAGTACACATTTTTCGGTGACAGATCCTAAGTTGGGGGGGGGGGGAAGTTGACCGTAGATCGGTTGGTTTGGGTACCATCTTTTAATGGTGATTATTGACCAACGTCCGACCGCCTCGTCATGTTATCCCTGACAGATGGGAGAGAAAAAAAGTACAACACTTGTCTTGTGCGTGGCATCCGCTGAGAAAGGAAAGGGCGTGTTAATTTTAATTGGAAATCGCCAATTACCACAGCAGGAGAAATAGAGAGATAGAGAGAGAGAGTGTGGTGGAAGCGGTTGAGTTCAAAATAATGTGAAATCCTGTGAACCGTGCGCGTAGCGCACCGTATGGTCCAGTGTGATGGAGCTGAACGCGTAAAACAAAATTCACACCACATGGTTACTGCATAATTCTCTTCGTTGCTCTCTGATGATTTTTTGCTTTTCATAAGCTGAAAGTGAATTCATCTTGTGTGATAATTTTATGAGTTTTCTTGCTTGCTACAGATTCTGCGCTAATTAATGAACGCCCTATAATTTTGATAATCGTGCTCGCATTCCTGGCAGCACAACGCACACATTGGAGGTTGTTTTTGTGTGTTGTTTTTTAGTTTATTGAATAGTTTCTTTATTCTTTACTTACATAGTTTCTCTGTAGCTCTTGTTATATTTTGCTGTATTTTTTTCAATAGTTATTTTATGTAGATCTATTATAATGTTTATCAAATTTATCTCATCATTTTACTATCATTTTTCTCCTTTTCTATTGATATTCTTGCAATAAAACGTTTATAATACTGTAATAACACAATACAATTTTAGCTTTTGATGTATAAGCATTACTTTCACTAATATTTGTTCTTGGTTTCCCGCTTTACAAAGCTCCCTCGATCAACACATCACCACACCAACACGATTGGTAGCAAAATAAAATGTGTTTCATATCTTGAACACAACATGCAATGTACACCAAACCATCAAAACTTCCCACGCGGACAATTATATTGTCCCGGTAACGCTCCAAAATGCCACTTGCAGAAGCGACCCATTCTCCCTCCTCCAGCATTATCATAGACCGGTTCCAACAGCTATAAGTATGGTATTATTTATAGTTATGCAACTTCACGCCACAACAGTTTCGCAACAAAGTTTCGTCCACCTTGAACGCAAACTGATGTTTGTTCGCTTTTGATTTGTACCTTTTCTAGCGCGAATAGCTCGGATGGTGACGATTTTTCTCTACGGCTCACCAGTGTCCTGTATCACAGACGTTGGCTTATAAGAAACCTTAAATCAACACAAATAAGAAATAGATATGTGGAGAGAAAGAGAGCGAGAGAAAGAGAGAGAGAAAGAGAGCGGTATACAAAGAGAGATAGAAAAATAGGAAAGAAAAGAACGGACGCAAGAGCATTGAGCGACATTGCTAAGAAAATTAATCCAATCTAACTTTCATCGCACCACACCCTGCTCTTCTATGTGCCACAGAGCAAAAAAATCTGGCTCTACCCCCCAATAACCGTAGCGGATGTATAATTTTCTACATTTGTTACAGTATTTGTTTTAACCATTAGTACTGGCGCTAAGACAGCGAGCCGTGTGTTGGCTTTACTCGTGGTGACATTACAGAAAAGCGGGATTAGAAAATCAATTTCCGCCAGCATTCGCTTCCGGCCAGTCTGGGGACGATGAAATGAGAGTTATTGTTTGGCCGCATAACACACATACCGCGAAAGTTGAACAACAGTTTCCCGACGTTTGCTTTTGTTTTTCTTTCACCAAATTCACCCTGCCAAAAGTGTCCTGAGGTCTTGTTCTAAACTTGTTGCTATCATAGGAGACGTACTTAGTGGTGGGGCATAGGAGCAGTGTAAACAATAGTATGCAGTAACACAAATGTTGAAACCTGTAGCGATGGCCCTCCCAAGCCTTACAGTGCGCAATGGTTTTGCTGCAAGCGAAAGAGAACGAAAACCCCAAAAAAAAAACGGTACAGATTCGTCATCATTCCCAGGAATGAGGGAATGGTAGTGTGTACAATGTGTACAAACGTTACGTGTGCGACTTGAAATTCAAACGGTTTCACTTCCTTTCGGAAATAAGTAATTAATGCTTTTCAATGCAATGTCTACATTGTTTATCTAGCCAATCAATCTCAATCCATGGTTCGATGCGTTCCACAGCTTCCGGGATGTAACACTTTGTATTTTTTCTTCCTTTTTTAAGTAGCAAACAGTACGATGTAGTTAGTTCATAGCTTTATCGTTAGTATTTTCAATCATTTAAATTTCCCAAACTTGATAATCTTTGATAACTCTGTTCTCGATGCAACTCGAAGCTTAACGGAAATGAGTCTGGTAGTAAAAGACATGACCGGGAGCCCGTCAAAGTGCGAAGACTTTCTAACCGTATTTAATAAGTAGAGATAAAAAAAAACAAAGGTATAGCAAATACTAAACATCCAGCTCACTAAACTATAACGCGGCAAATACGATTTTATACTGGTTACGTAAAATTAAACAAACAAAAAACTCACACACACACAAAAGCAAAAAATGTGAACAAGATACGAAACACACTGTCTTCGATGATAACGCGATGCATAAAGGTGAAAATCAAATCATTTTGTAAACAACGCGCAAAGCAAACCAAATCAAAACGAAATCACTTACAATCCATTTTTGTAAATCAGACAGTTGGGGGAACAGTTGACAGTGAATGTAAAATGCTAGACGTCAATCATTTCTGAACGAACGAGCGATTTGCATTCGGCAACATTTGCAACATAAATGTTTCAATGAACAGCAAACACAAATATCAATGCAAAAATTGTCATCAAATTTGCCGCAAACCAACGCGCGCGAGCATATTACAGCAAGAGAATGTTTGTGCTTGAGAATGTTGTAAACAATTCATGGCAGTTGAAATGTTCACTATTTTATTAAATGCTAGTAAAATCAATAGATGCAGTTGAACCATTCTGCTTTATCTTCTTTGATCGAATCATACCCAAAAAAATACAATCATATTTTGATACAAAACAGCAAACTCCAACACGCTTACGTTTTATAAGTGCTACAAAACAGTAACAATCATACGGTGTTTATCATTATTCAACCAGTAACGCAACATGCTAATAATGAAAAGAGGTAAAAAACTAGCACTCAAACACAGAAAAAACGAAAGAAACTGATCGAAATTAAACGTAGCGCTACTTGAGAGCAATGAAATTCAGAAAAACGTCAACTTGGCTGTCCACTTAATTTAATTTAAAAAAAAGAGTGACGTTTGTAGATTATCAATGCATTGTGAAGTGACAGTGTAAAGTAATGTAGACGATGTTAATAATAAAAACAGAAGAAGAAGAAAACAACCCAACACAAACTTAAACAAAATGTATTTGCAAAGGTTTGACCGATGTTCGAACGCAGTTTGGAAAGGTGAGAGTGAAGTTAACTACGCGTGAAAACTAACCTAAAAGTGAAAGAAATTGTTAACTAAAATAAATAAAAACAAACAGAAAATGAATGTCACCGTGTTTCGTGCTAGAAAACCTAGCGAAGGAAGAATTAATGGCGGGAAAAATACAACCAGACACATACACAAAACATAAAAGTGAGATAACTAAACAGTTGTACTTATTAGATAATCGATACGAGCGCAGAAACGATTGTACGGTGGTATGAACAGGGAATATTTTGTTGTTGAAAAAAATGTGTTGTATAAGAATGTGTAAGTGAAGCGAATGAACAAGGACAAGGTATCATAAAATGCGATAGAACTTCAGAGCGAGGATCTGCTCGAAACGGATGCCGGTAGCTACACTGCTGTTGTAAGAGATGTGTAACAAGCCTATAGAATGGAATCGTATGTTAGTGTAGTTCTTGTTAGAAAGCTGTTATTTTCGAGTGTGTTGTCGCTTTTTCTCGAATCTCATTTGTACTAGTCGAAGCGGAATAGGGGGGGAAATCACACACACAGACACTGTGCTAGAGAAACGGATGCTCATTGCATGGTTCTTACTTTACCTGCTTAACATGCGCTGCAGAATGACATTTGCGCCTTCTTGAGGGACAAAGCCATCCCGCAGAAACCTACTCGAATTTACGCTGTCAATAGTTTACAAACTACAATAGGGAAAAAAGGAAGTAGCGAAAGAAACACACTATGCCTCTGTGACAAACAAAAACAATCATGCAACAA